>NC_085843.1:93977203-94317203 GCF_035594765.1 Anolis carolinensis
ACTCACCATTAAAACCCAGTCAGGTCAGCCGCAGGGCAACAAGCTTTGTTGGGAATTTGGCATGCAAGGGGCTTGCAACAGGTGTGCGTGCCGTTACAAGCATGAGTGCTCACTTTGTAAGGGCCCCCATTCCTTTCAGAATTGTTTTAAAGCAAAAGGGAATCAACGGGGACTCGACACCAACAGACAGGACAAACCCGGAGATGGTTCCAGCTCACAAGCAAAAGGGACCCAGCCCGATTAAGCTGCCAAATTGCAGCAATTGCTATCCAGCTACCCTGACAGAGAATCAGCTAAGTTCATTTGGGAAGGTTTTAACCTTGGTTTCTCTCATACCCCAGCCACCTTTGGTTTCTGACCCTGATCCAGAAATGAACTATGACCAGGAGGAAGCTTATTCTGACTTTTTACCTATTCCACAGAGCTCTTTCCAATTACAGCTGCCAGCTGTTGATAGCTAGGATGATTCCTTAATTGGGAGAGAAAGTGAAAATATTACTCCCGTGGCAGAACCAGATGTTCTTAGTTCCCCAGAGAATGCGTCCTTCAACGGAGGGGAGTTTCTGCATCGCCAGAGATCTGAGAAACAAGAACTCCGCAGGAGTAACCGCTTGGCATCTGAAGGGGATAATGGATAGAAGGTTTTCCCTTGGGAACCTTTAGGGAGTTTGGCTTTCCTTGTTTGTGATCAAATCTAAGTTCCATAAAAGTGCTTTGCACTGTGGACACTTCGAGGTGTCAACGTTGCTATTTTCTGAGAAAGGTTCACTGACTCTAGCTCCTGTTTCTTCCAAGCAAAGTTTCCAGATCCTAGCGGCCAAGCTGAGCCGCGACTCCCGAAGTAGACCCGGATTAAGTCTACTGCCTTGCCTTGTTGCTGAACCAAGTTTTGCCTCAGCTTCAGCACGTTCCTGCCTTGATATCAAAGATTTCCTAGGGACTTTGGACTATGTTATTCAGTCTTCCTTGCTTTTACCCGCTCAAGAACTTTCCAACAGTTTTGAGCGTGTTTCGGTTTCTGGACTTTGGACAATAATATTGGACATTTTCCTTCAATTCTTTGGACTAATTCATACCTTTTCTTAAAAGACTATTATCTGTTCAACCTTTCTACCTATTCATTCCTGGATTTATAATTGTTTTAATAAAGATATTATATGTTTATTGGTCTCTGTCTGGTTTTTAGTGCTCACACTGCCCTAGGGTGCAACAGTTTCCATATTCCATATCAGGGAATACGCAAACCAGTGATGTCACAGAACCTGCACTCTATTAGGGGCATGGAAGTTATTGTTAGAGATAAGATTGCTAAGAAATTGAATGAGGGTCGAATTATAGGCCCCTTTACCTCCCCCCCTTTGCCCGATTTAAGAGTATCCCCTTTAGGGATAGTCCCCAAAAAAGCCCTGGGAGAATACCGACTAATACACCACTTATCCTACCCAGCTGGTCAATCACTTAATGATGCCATCCCATCAGAGCTGTGCTCAGTACAGTACACCTCATTTGACAAGGCCATTAGGGAGGTCCTTAGAAAAGGTTTGGGTGATGAGCTGGCAAAATGTGACATAAAGTCAGCCTTTCGCTTGCTCCCAGTACATCCTGGAGATTTCTCCCTGCTAGGCTTTGCCTTTGAGGGTTCCTTCTTCATAGATACGGCTCTTCCTATGTGGTGTTCAATCTCCTGCAGTGCATTGGAGAAATTTAGTACATTCCTGGAATGGGCCATTCGAACTTGCTCAGGATTGTCTGGTGTAGTTCACTATTTAGATGATTTATTATTCATAGGAAGAGCGGGTTCAGGCCAATGTGCTATTTAATGGTCCAGTTCAATAAATTAGCAGCATCATTGGGGTTGCCATTGGCACATGAAAAAATGGAGGGCCCCAGCACCAGTATCACATTTTTGGGAATTGAATTGGATACAGTACATCAGTTCTCACGCCTGCCAATGCATAAAGTGCTTGATCTTAGGCACCTGTATTTTGGAAATAAAACAAATGGAAGACCTGGCAACTCTGGAAACTATTTCTATCCTGTTCATGTTATTTTATAATAGTAAAAGGGTCATTTCTGGAGTAAAGTGACAATTTCCACCGTTTATTTTATGCTATATTCCAGGTACTGGCAGAAAAAGTACTTTATAACTGCCCCACAAAATGTGCTTGCTTTTATGTCACAGTAATGAATAAATAAGAAAAGACATGTAAGCTAAAATATTAGTGTGACAGGAATATGCAAATGGATTCATGTACACTAATTCTGTAACTCCTGAAGTTGAAAAAACCTCCAGGGATCAATGTTTGTGTTTTCCATATACAGTAGAGTCTCGCTTATCCAACGTTCTGGATTATCCAACGCATTTTTGTAGTCAATGTTTTCAATACATCGTGATATTTTGATGCTAAATTCGTAAATACAGTAATTACTACATAGCATTACTGCTTATTGAACTACTTTTTTCTGTCAAATTTGTTGTATAACATGATGTTTTGGTTCTTAATTTGTAAAATCATAACCTAATTTGATGTTTAATAGGCTTTTCCTTAATCCCTCCTTATTATCCAACATATTCGCTTATCCAACATTCTGCCGGCCCGTTTATGTTGGATAAATGAGACTCTACTGTATATGCTAAAATCATTATCACAATTGTAAACCTGAATGTATCAATTAAATTATCTGATGACAACACTGGTCATATATTGCCATGACTTCTTTTCTTCCAATTTCCACATTCTAACTGCAAAAACTCAGCATTAAACCACATCTATATATGTGATATTTGAGTTAAGATTGCAAAATTTGAAGCAATGTGCTGTCTACTAAATAACCATGTTCTGATCTACGTTAGTGCTGGCATGGGCAAACTTTGGCCCTCCAGGTGTTTTGGACTTCAACTTCCATGATTCCTAACAGTCAATAAGCTGGCTGGAAGTTTAAACCTAAAACACCTGGAGGCCGAAGTTTGCACATGCCTGAGTTAGTGGGTGTGATCACAATACAAATTCACAATGATGCCTGAAGATGAGCTGGACTGGCAATAGCCTAATTGAAGCTACATTGAATCTAGCCCCTTCCCAGAACACATGTGTTGGATATCCCTTCAGCATAACTTGGCTCTAGCCTAACTTTGTCCCAGTATTGCAGCTTTGTCCCTGAGCCTGAGATTTGGATTTACTGTAGCATATTTCTACCACTCTAAACCTTTCTAATTGTCAATTCAGTTCAGGTCATAGAAGGAGGTTATACAACATAAGCAATTCAGCTGGCAAAGTCCCATTCAGAAAGCACAAGAGGTTGTATTCTTAACTCCTTAAAGACAAATTCAATTCTTCGGGGCCAGATTAATTACATCCAGGGATATTAAAAGAATTGGCAGAAGTAATTTCAGAACCAATCGGAATTGTTGTTGTTGTTTATTCATTCAGTCGCTTCCAACTCTTCATGACCTCATAGACCAGCTTCCGCAATAGCTCCTTGTCAACAGTTGCCACCCCAACTCTTTCAAGGTCAAGCCAGTCACTTCAAGGTTACCATCCATTCATATTCCCTTGGTCGGCCCCTCTTCCTTTTCTCTTCCATTTTCCCCAGCATGGGCCCCTGGTGGTGGCACAGTGTGTTAAAGCACTGAGCTGCTGAACTTGCAGACCGAAAGGTCCCAGGTTCAAATGAGCGCCCGCTATTAGCGGAATAAGCACCCGCTATTAGCCCCAACTCCTGCCAACCTAGCAGTTCAAAAACATGCAAATGTGAGTAGATCAATAGGTACCGCTCTGGCAGGAAGGTAATGGCGCTCCATGCAGTCATGCTACAGACAACATCGGCTCTTCGGCTTAGAAATGGAGATGAGCACCAACCCCCAGAGTCGGTCATGACTGAAAACCTTCAAACCTCCCCAGCATCATTATCTTCTCGAAGCTTTCCTGTCTTCTCATTATGTGGCCAAAGTCCTCCTTCTTTGCCTCTAATATCTTTCCCTCCAGTGAGCAGTTGGTCATTATTTTCTGGACTATGGACTGGATGGATCTTCTTGTGGTCCAACACACTCTCACAGTTTTCCTCTAGCACCAAAGTTCAAAATCATCTATTTTCCTTTGCTCAGCCTTCTGGCAGGTGGAGCCACTGGAAGTGATGGGAAGGCACTTCTACTGACTTTTTAGAGGTGCCTTCCCATTTGCCCCCATGCGTGGCCATGACAGAGCGGCAAGGGAGAGAGGGAGAGGCCTCCCCATTCTGCACGTGGCCAGGATTGGGGCACTGTGGCGGCCACTTCCTTTCCCTTCTGGCCAAGGTCTCTCTAGCGGCTGCAACTGCAAGGCACTTGCTCTTCTCTGGCCTGGCAACCAGGCTAAGATGAGTGCACTTTCTCTGTTTCAGCTCCACAAGGGGCTGGGAAGCAGAGAGGTCAGTAGGAAGGCCTATCACCACCTTCTCTCTCCGGCCTTCCTTGTGGGCCTCGCCACGCCCTGTGGTTGTTGTTATTGTTGTGTGGTTCCAAGCCTCTCTCAACCTGAGGTTCCAGAAAAGCCAGGCAGTCATTCCAGGGAGAGGGCGCAGCTGAAGGAGGAGGCGGTGACCCCTCAGAAATGGCGGATGACCCCTCTGGGGGTCATGACCCCAAGTTGAGAACCGCTGCTTTAGTCTAAAGGAACATGGAAAGAATTACACCGCAAAGCTTCTACAGCATTATTTTCAAAGGAAAACAAAGAAAGATTCTGGAATTTATTCTTCACCTCACAATTTTACATTAAGATCCCAAGCCTGGAACTGAACTAATTTGTCTGTGTTTTTTTTTTACAAACATAAAAATGGGAAGGGGGAGAGAAAATCTGTCAGTAATAGTTTATAGTAAAAAGACACCAAGTACATTTCATTGATTAAAAATGTAAATATGAGTGATGATATAACTAGAGTCATAATTCAAAGTCAGATGTACTATCATATTCCAAAATGCAGATATGTAACAGATTCAGGTGTTTCTACATTGCGTTAGCACTATTTTCATTTAGCAAGTGCATAGAAGCCAGAATCTAGCATAAACAACATTAACTCTGATTAGATTTTTAAAATAGAGCTCTTTGGTTCCTTTCCTTTCTAAATAGCTTTGTTCAGTAAATGTGCTCTGTTTCTGTATTTGTTTATAAATGGGTGATTTCATTTTCGCTATGCAAAAGTGCTTTTTCTCAGTCTGTACTGAATTTTGTTTCCACATCTTTTAAATAAATGTTTTTATTATTTATTTACTTAGTCTTATCTACATACATGCATATATATAATTTATATATCTCCAAAAGTTTCAATTGCAAGAATAGGATTGTCTAGAAGTTATTTGCAATAAAATCAGTCAATGCTATATGGTCATAAAATCAAGCGGAACCTTTTAAAATACAAAATAGAGACAAGAACTGTCTTAGTACAACAGTATTTTTTAAAGAAAGAACTATATTGTCCAATTCTTGACTGCATCAACATTCACAAGAAAAGATATTTAGCTCTCCATTTTTTAAATGTAAAACAACATAAAGATAAGAGATTGTATCCACACTTGGCGAACATTTATATGATTGTCAGGATGGGGATACTGCAAAACCTGGAACTAGCTTGAGGCCAGCATTAGCAATAAGCACCTTCCAGGTCACCATCCAGGGATTTGCAACATAATCATCGCTAAAGGGAACATACTCCATTCTATGTTGGTTTCACCCAGGATTAAGTGGTCAGTGTAGATGTGCCCTAAGTTGTGATTCAACTCAACAGTGGTATATAAATGACCATTTCTCTGTATCTGCCAGTACAGCACTGTGCTTATGGTTGCATTTCCAGATATTCAGTATTTTTAGTTTTTGGGATATTATAGCATGTCAAGAAGATTTCATTTTACTTGTTTAATAAAACTAGAAACTAAGAATCCTTCAATTAAAGGTGGCATAGGAGATTGTGATTGACTACTTCAAAAAATTTAAAATAAATAGAGAATTTGATGTTATTGCTCACACAATTAAATAGATACAGTCAGTGCTACACTAAGAACAAATCAATTAAATCTACTTGTGTATAGAGATGGATTTTCTAGTACACCTATTTGGTTGATCTGGGAGGAACTTTACCTTCCATACATTTTAGTAGAAAAATAATAACTTATTTTTACTATTCGAAAAAAACTGAGAAACATTCATTAATGTGAAACAGGTAAGATATGGATCAATGATAACATCCAAGATGTCCAATGACATAGCGATAAGACCAGAGAGAAGAGCTGTAAGTGAAAGTTTAAGGGAAAATTACTCAATAAATTCTGCTTTCTACATAATGAATGTAAAATAATGCTCTGATGTCCAGAGAAAAGAGTGGGGAGAGAAACATGAAAGACAGAGCAGAGTATTATTAAGGTATCAGCAATCCTGCAGATCAGACACTTTCACTTATCTTATGCACAATTACTGGGAGGTAAGTCCAATAAAATAAATGTGCATAAGATTGGACTGTCAATTCAATTTCACATACTTGCACATTCAGCAATCCATACAGATTCCATGAAGTTGCTGGGGATTAGCTTGGTGGCACATGCCAGATTGGGGTGGGTCAGAAGTTCAACTCTTGTTCCCCAATATGTATGCATGGCTTGTAACTCTAGAGAGTGTGCCAAGTGCTTTTACTTTTATTAACTGAGATTGAGCATAATCCCAACATGTATTTAAAATATAAGCAATTACTAATATTACCCTATAATTACTAATATTAATTAAAGATCAAAGCAAATTTGGATCTTGGGCTCATACAATTTTACTTCTTCCAACACTTGAAAAATCCCACAGCATGGCCAATGAGAAAGTCTCCTTTAGCCTTTGCCTTGTCCCTGTGAAGAGCCCTCCCAAGAGGGAGAATAAGGAGGGGATGGAAGAGAGGAAGACTGTATTTTCCTTCGAGCAAAGGCTTCCAAATTTCCCAAAGTGATGGTGCTTTTGGGCTGCATGTTTACAGAATCAGGTTGGCGGTGGGCAAAGAGGAGGCTCATGGGTAAGAGCTGTGGGGGCCCTCTTGGGTTTTGAGGGTGGAGTACAGCAGCTACCAAAAGGGGGGAGCAATTCTAATGTGCCATCAAGTCTAATGTGCTTTCTGATTTGGGAGACATAGTTTACCTTAAAATATGCACAGATTCGAGTAAATACAGTAGTTTAGCTGTCTCAAAACAAAACACATCAATCAGCTGGCCTGAATTCCTAAGAAAGTTAAGTCATTCCATATTCTGTCAAGCAATTATTTTCTAACAAGTTTTCCCATATACTCCAACTCCCATAATATATAGAAACATTAAAGTAATTACTATGTGTGGAGTTCTAGCTGAATATATGTGTTTATTTGTCTATATATGATAGAGAATACAGAAGACTATCAAAGCATGAAACATAGCTACATTAACCAATATGGTTATATATAGCAAAAGCACAAGGCAGAACCATAGAGAGCATGGCAGGACCTAATTGTGGGATGCTGAGAAGGATAAAAAATAGTTTGGTATAGTGGTTTGAATGTTGGAATAAGATCTGAAGAGTCCAGTGTTCCAATTCCTGCTTGGCCATGGAAACTCAATGTGTAACTGTCGGGACTCAGCCTCCTCTTAAAGAGCCACACACAATAAGTAAAGTTAACAAATGTTTATTAAATGATATTTTGAACTTAGAAACATTTAAATTCAGTGTTCCCAACAAAAGTAAATGTCCTTGTTGCAAAAAAAAAAAAAGGCAAAAAGCCAGAACAGAAAATAATCCAATTATCTGGCCGAATAATCCGGCTTAACTTCAAGCAAACATTCACTGGAACTAGAGTCACGCCCCGCTACTGCACAAAGGGCCAAGGAAGAGTCAAAACGCTCATCAGTAGTGAGCGCAAGTGATGCCGTTGTCCAAAAGCCAAGCCGAATCCAGAAACCCAAAAGAAAGCCAACAGGGAGTAGCAATGCCGTCGTCAAAAGCCAAACCGAATTCAGGAACCAACAGGGGAGCAAACCAGAAGTAACAATGCCGTCGTCAGGAGCCAAGACAAATTCAGGAACCAGTAGGAAGCCAACAAATGCCAAGCCAGGAGCGAGCAACACCGTCGTCAGGAGCCAAGCTGAATCCAGAAACCCAAAACGAAGCCAGCGAATGCCAAACCAGGAACGAGCGTGGTCGTCGTCAGGAGCCAAAACCGAACTCAGGAACCAAAGGGAAGCCAGGAACAAGCGTTATCGTCATCAGGAGCCAACACCAAACTCAGGAGCCACAGGGAAGCCAGGAACGAGCGTTGTCATCGTCAGGAGTCAAAACCAAATTCAGAAGCCAAAGGGAAGCCAAACCAGGAATGAATGTTGTCATCGTCAGGAGCCAAACCGCATTCAGGAACACAAAGTTGTACAGCCAGGACCCAAGGAGAACAGGCAGCGACAAAACAATGTCCCAAAATGACACCTTGCCTTCTGCAAGGAACCTTCACTTCCAACTCCACTTTTAACTTACACCTCAGAGTCCAATGATGATGAGGCCTCCGCCCTGTCATCATTATCCACAACTGATCTTGATCTCATATGTGAACTTCGCCCATCAGCCCTCCAATCACTCCATCTTTGTTCAAGATTTAGATCTCCCCAAGTCCCTGGTGTACCAGTAGTTTGCCAGTCTCCTGATGCACCCTCAGAAACTTGTTCTGCACACACATTTACTTGAGTCCAATCTGCAGCATCCTCCATCCCACTCCCAGACCCAACATCCCCAGAAAAACCCTCAAACGTTTCATCTCCCGTGGGAGCAGTAAGTATATCCCGGATCTTCTTCCTTTCCCTTTCCTCATCTGACTCTTGCTCCCGAATTGACCTCTTAGTTCCTCTACTTTCTGTTAACCCATCATCTTCCAGCATTGACTCCTCTTCACTAGAGAACCCTTCAAACGTTTCATCCTCAGAAGGAGCCATAAGTATTTCCCAAACCCGCTTTACTTGCTGTTCCCCATCAAACACCTGCTCACCATTATCCCTTTTCCTCCTACTAGCAGTTTTACCAGTAGTACCAGAACTGCCCCTTGGCCCAACTACAACAGTAACCTTGGACATGTTACACTCTTTCAGCCTCAGAGCAAAATCAGTGGCAACCCCCTCTGAAAAACTCTTGCCATGAAAACTCCACGATAGATTTGTCTTAGCAGATGAAAACATTTTGAAAGAATGCAACAACAAAATTTAGAGTTGTTACCAAGGGCGGTTCCAGACAGGAATTTAATGTGTGCCCAATTGGGTTTTTAAAACCTGATTGGGGCCACATTGCAGTCCACATATCAGCCCAACATCCGCGCTTTCCTGGCAGGGGGTGTCCAGATGCCCTACCGGACCTTCCAGCAGGGCACCTGGACACAAAAGAAAACCTCCCAGAAAAGCCTTAAAAAGAAATAATAATTTACCCAGCTGGCATTTCCCTGCTGCCAGCCATCTCCTGGCATGTAGAAATGATGTGCCAGGAGAAAGGGAACGGGCAATTTTCCTCCTTCCCCCTCCCTTCTCCTTGCACATCATTTCTATGTACCAGGAGAGGGCCGGCACCAGGGAAATCCCTGCCAAGCAAGTTTTTTTCTTTTTAAGGCTTTTTAAAGGGGTTCTGGGATGGGGGTGGGAGATGCCTTGGGTTTTTTGGGCTCCAAAAGCCCAAAAATCCTGAGACAGCTGTGTGGATTGGGACCGGAAGTCACACGATGCAATCCCTGGGCCAAAGCCACACAGCGGCCATAATTGGAAAGATCCGGGTCTTTCCAGCTGTCAAATTACTTCAGTACAAAGCAGGGGTTTCCTGCTTTATGCTGAAGAAATTTGTTTTTATTTGAGGTGTTGTTTGGATGCCCCAGGTAAAAACGCGGTAGTTTGTGCATTTTGCGAGCTCTCTGGATGTGCCCCAAGAGAGCTCTAGTCCTCACTACAAACAGCATGATTTTATAGGATATTGCCATAACCATGATTGCATTATAATTTCCCTACCTGAAAGAGATAAAAGAAAAGTATTGGCCACAAATTCCAAAGGCTATGGAAAACTCTGAAATAGAACACTGGAAATCTGTCCATAACAAATGGTGGACTTCTGATGTGTAAGTAGATTGGACAGATCAAAGTAATTCATGGTAGCTGATAGTGTTAGGATCTTGTATGTGGTTGTGAGAATCACTGCGAATATGTCTACCTGCTGATGTGTAAAGTGCTATGATTAAGTTTTATTTTAGTAAAACTATCATTTCTTTCAAAACATATTAGGCTGAAAATATATTTTCAGACATTTAAAAGTAAGGCATTTCAGAAAGGTTACGATTGATGCCTGTATAGATTTTCACATAAACACATTTTACTTTCAGAACACCAAAATCGTGCTTCATGATAAAAAACAATGCAACTTCACTTTTCTCTTCCATCTATCTAAGTATATTGTCCAGGGCATAAAGGCACATTACATTGAATTCCATCCAAACTGACATAATCTGAACAAAGAATTGAAGTATTTCACCTCTTGGATGTGGGGCTGCCTGCTGTTCTTTGTAACGAAGTTGGTCTTAGCAGAGGATCTTGAATATGTTCCCATCAACTCAAGTTTCTATGCATGCTATTTCATGTTTGAAATGCAAACAGGCTTCAATTGGCTGATACCTCTTTTTCAATTTTAAGGCATGAAACTTTATATAAACTAATATAGCAAGTATTTTCAAGTTACAATCCTTGCAATATTTCTTTAGAAAAGGGAACTAATTATAGTCAGTCCCCAAGTTACAAACAAAATAGGTTATGTAGGTTTGCTCTTAAGTTGAATTTGTGTGTAAGTCAGAACAGGTACATTTTAAGTGTAATTCCAGCCATGTGTGCATGTGTGTGTGTGTGTGTGTGTGTGTGTGTGTTTCTTTGAATAGCATAGGGAAGGGTTAACACCCCTGTGATCTTTGTGTTGTCAAAGGCTTTCAGGCTGGAATCACTGGGTTGTTGTGAATTGTCCGGGCTGTATGGAATATGGCTATACAGCCCGGAAAATTCACAACAATCCTGTGGTTTTTTTTTTGGTGTCTGTGTCCCTGTTCAGAAGATTTCACCTCATTTTTTGTCCCTGTGATAACTGGATCTTGAATAATTTGGCTTGTTGTGGGAACAAGGAATAGTGATAAAGTTTCAGTAGAGACACCTATTTCCCATGATAACTCTTTCAGTAGTGAATTTCTCTTCCAAGGGGTAGATTTATCTCACTTCCTGTTGTCTGAGCCCCGTTCTTCACTATGAGTCATTTATAAGTTGGATGTTTGTAACTCCGGGACTGTCTTTATATCCCTCTCTAGTTCCATCCTCAACGGCCTAAAAATGTAAATGTGATCTTCTTTGATCAAGATGGCTTCATAACCAAGAATGCCAAAAGCAACAGCCAAAACCAGAACAGGATACGTCACGGACCATCATCAACCTGACTGACAGACAACTTACCAAAGACCAAGTATCCATACTAGCAAAAGGAGGAAATTTTGCCACCAGGATCCCAGTAGAAAACATCATGCACTATATCAAGGACTCAACACACTTCATAGAAAAAAATCAGCAATCTCAAGCTAAGCACCAAGGATATCTTGATCACCTTCGATGTGGTGTCCCTATTTACTAAGGTCCTAGTAGCGGACACCATTGCACTAATCAAACAAAACTTCCCAGAAGACATCACAGCCCTATTTCACCATTGCCTAACCACTAGCTACTTTCAGTGGGACAATGAAATCTATGAACAGAAAGATAGAGTGGCCATGGGGAGCTCTCTGAGCCCAGTAGTAGCAAATTTCTATATGGAACACTTTGAAAAACAAGCCCTAGAAACAGCACCAAAAAAGCCAACTAGATGGTTCAGATATGTTGATGACACCTTTACCATTTGGAGCCATGGAGAAGAAGAACTCAGCAAGTTCCTGGACCACCTCAACAGCATCCACCCAAACATCCAATTCACAATGGAAAAAGAAAAGGAAGGAAAACTACCATTTCTAGATGTTCTAGTCATCCGCAAACCCAATCAACAATTGGGTCACACAGTTTAAAGAAAACCTACACAGACAGATAGATACCTTCATAAAAACTTCAACCATCACCCCAGTAACAAAAGAAGCACAATCAAAGCTCTGACAGACCATGCACAAAGAATCTGAGAACCTCAACTCCTCCTAGGTGAACTGGGTTCTACAGGCCAATGGATACTCATGAACATCAGAAGAGCTTTAAGGCCAAGAACAA
The DNA here is from genome assembly GCF_035594765.1 of Anolis carolinensis. Classification (NCBI taxonomy): domain Eukaryota; kingdom Metazoa; phylum Chordata; class Lepidosauria; order Squamata; family Anolidae; genus Anolis; species Anolis carolinensis. Next base: position 93,989,469 of record NC_085843.1, read on the forward strand.
GCCATGAGAGTAAGGACAAAGATCCACCCAGAGGAAAGGTGTTCTTACCATACATCAAGGGAACCACTGAACGCATAGACAAACTGATGAAGAAACACAACCTACAAACTATCTACAGACCCACTAAGAAAAGCCAACAAATGCTACGTTCAGCGAAGGACAAGAGGGAGGCTCTCACCTCTGCAGGAATCTACCGTATACCATACAGCTGTGGACAAGTCTACATAGGGACCACCAAACGCAGCATCCAAACACGAGTCAAAGAACATGAAAGACACTGCAGACTAACTCAACCAGAGAAATCAACCATAGCAGAGCATTTGATGAAACAACCTGGACACAGTATATTATTTGAGAACACAAAAATGCTTGACCACTGTAATCATGCTTCAATGCAGTGTAAGTTTGATTTGCTTGATATGTTTTAATATGATCTAATATGTTTCAATCATTTGAAAGATTATTTAATTGATATGTATGTGGGTTTTTTTTACAATTTTATAATATTCTGTTTTATTGATATTGTTATTATCTGAATCTGGCATTGAATAATTGCCATAGTTTGTAAGCTGCCCTGAGTCCCCCTTCGGGGGTATAAGTACAGTAAATAAAATAAAAATAAACAAATTGAAATCCACAAGCATGTGGACAACTTCAACAAAAAGAAGGAAACCATGAAAATGAACAAAATCTGGCTACCAGTATTAAAAAAACTCCAAAATCAGAACAGTAAATAAGGAACAGCACTCTGAAAACACAAGAATTCCAGACAGGAATCAATCAGGGGCAGCTAACAACTCTGAACAAAGGATTCCCCCAGGCCAGGAAGTGAGCCCGGGAAGGCAATTTAATGCTAACAAAGGTGATTAATTACAATGTTCACACAGACAAGAGTTCTTCCCCCCACCCCGGAACTTCCACAGATATATAAACCTTCCTTGCTTAGTTTCTCCATACCTCACAACCTCTGAGGATGCCTGCCATAGATGTGGGTGAAACATCAGGAGAGAATACTTCTGGAACATGGCCATACAGCCTGGAAAACATACAACAACCCTTAAAATAAATACTTTCGGGGACCTATAATGGCTCTCCGCTTCTCCTCTCTTGAAACCAGCTGGAAATCAGCTGTGTCTCCGTGGGAGCCTGAAGAGCTGATCATCTATTTCAGGCTTTTTAAAATTGGCATGGGTGGGAAGCAGGCTCCACAGGGAGTAAAGAGGGAAATTCCAAATTTTACAGGACTGCAGGGCCACACAGTTAAGAAAATCTGTTTTTTTGTCCAGAACCAGCATAAAGGAGGACCTTTGTGACACGGGTTTTCCTTCCCTTGCTGTGATTGAGTGTACATTTAGCAAAAATGTCATCTTGCCTTTTTAACCCATTCTCTTCCTAAGTATAGGCCTTCAGTGCAAATGTCTTTTATAGCTTTGGCAGACTACAGTCACTTTTTGTGGATTCACTGTTTGCGGTTTTTCAATAAACTCTAAAAGACTATTATAAATCATAAAAAGTACAATTTACAGCCTGAGGAAGGGAAGAAGGAGAAGCCAGAGGAAGAGAAAAGGAGCCCAAGCGGCAACGGGAGGAGAAGGAGGCAATTTATCAACACACGATTGGTTGAAAAAGACTTAAAATAGTGTATAACAACTAAAATAATGTATAAATATTAAAATAAATATAGTGTCCCTACTTTGCTGATTTTCACTTATTGCGGGTGGTCCTGGAACCTAACCCCAGCAATAAGTGAGGGAATACTGTACTTATGTCTTAATTACCTGTGTTAATACTGCTGAGTCTTTATATAAGTGAATGGCTCCCTCCCTGCAATCCTTCCGGTGGCAGGCTAAAAACGTTTGTTTTTTTCAGGCAGGCTTTTAAAGAAGGAAGTTTTTAAGGTCAAGTCAAGGCATATTATGGTTTTATCTATGAATAGATTTTTAACTGGTTTTAAGGGGTTTAACTGCTTATTTTTAATACTGTCCATGTTTAATTCAATTTTTGTGTGTCTATTTCTAGGTTTTAATTGTATTGTAGTTGGTTTTGTTGTGAGCCACTTTGAGTCTCTTTTTAGAGAGGAAAAGTTGGACATTAATACTAATAATAATAATAATAATAATAATAATAATAATAATAATAATAATAATATCAGCATGGATATCAGCATGGAGTTTGGCTTGGACAAATGTTCAACAGTGGCATTGAAAAAGGGAAAAAATCATTGAAAGTGAGGGCTTAAATATGCCTAATGGCCAAACAATAAAGTGTCACCAACCAGAGGCCTATAAATATCTGGGCATATTACAGCTGGACAACATCAAGCATGAACATGTGAAAACTGTGGTCAGCAAAGAATACGCACAAAGGGTCAGAAAAATTCTCAAAAGCAAGCTCAATGGAGGCAACACCATCAAGGCCATAAACATCTGGGCCATACCTGTCATAAGATATACTGCTGGCATCATAAAATGGACACAGGCGGAACTGGACAATTTGGACAGAAAAACAAGAACAGTGATATCTGCCTAGAAGATCAGGTGGCAGAGGACTCTTACAAGTAAAACAAGCAGTCAAAGAAGAAGAACATGCCCTGGCAGAATATGTAAAGCAAAGTGAAGAACTTGCTTTGATTGAAGTCAAAAATCAGAAACTCCTCAAAGCACAGCAGACCAAAAACCAGTACAAGAAAACCACACTACAAACTAGAGCTGACAGCTGGCACAACAAAACGTTGCATGGAAAGTTCCTTGACAAAATTGAAGGAAAAGCTGATAAGGAGAAGACCTGGCTATGGCTCACGAATGAGACACTGAAGAAGGAGACAGAAGGCCTGATCCTTGCTGCCCAGGAGCAAGCCATCAGAACAAAGACAATTAAGGCCAAGATCGAAAAATCAGCTGATGACCTAAAATGCAGACTGTGCAAGGAAGCTGACAAAACCATTGATCATATCCTCAGCTGTTGTAAGAAAATCTCACAGACAGACTGTCAGAGCGGTTTCCTAGACACACATGCAGCAGAAGTCGCTGACGAGGAAGCTCTGGATAAATAACGACGCTGCAGTCTTCGGTTATCTATCAAAAGTTTACTTACGAACGGAAATCTCACAAGACGATACACAGCTCTCACGCAGGCACACACGGGAAGGGACAGAGAGAAGATAGGAAGTAGAGGGCTATTTATCTCATCCTCTGCTGTCTGATGCAATACAAGTTTAACCCTTTACACACTGGCATAACAAGCAGCACACAGTATATGATGCAATCTCCAGCACACATTGCACGACCATGACTCAATTACATTTAAACAACTCTATATACAATCATTCTCACTTCAACACAGACTACAAACAAAGGCACAACTATGTGACCCGAATGATTCATTGGAACTTATGCCTCAAGTACCACCAGCCAGCAGTAAAGAACTGGTGGGATCACAAACTTGCAAAAGTATTGGAAAAGGAGCATGCAAAGATAATGTGGGACTTCCGAATCCAGACTGACAAAGTTCTGGAACACAACACACCATACATCACAGTTGTGGAAAAGAAAAAGGTTTGGATCATTGATGTCGCCATCCCAGGTGACAGTCGCATTGACAAAAAACAACAGGAAAAACTCAGCCGCTATCAGGACTTCAAGATTGAACTGCAAAGACTCTGGCAGAAACCAGTGCAGGTGGTCCCGGTGGTGATGGGCACATTGGGTGCCGTGCCAAAAGATCTCAGCCGGCATTTGGAAACAATAGACATTGACAAAATTACGATCTGCCAACTGCAAAAGGCCACCCTACTGGGATCTGCATGCATCATCCGAAAATACATCACAAAGTCCTAGACACTTGGGAAGTGTTTGACTTGTGATTATCTATCTTGTTTGCTGTGACATAATAAAATAATAATAATAATAATAATAATAATAATAATAATAATAATAATAATAATAATAAACCAGGAGGTAAACCCACTGCTACAGTATGCATGACACGTGGGCCATTCAACCTTTAAAATGTCTAACAAAAATTTTTGCCATCTACTGGGACAATGTGCTCCTTACCATGAGGCAGTTAGACCTTTCTATTATTTAGCAAAAAAAAAAAACCCTTTTATAATTTGAATAAATTGATTCTGTTTCCCTCTGTAGCCCCAAAAAACAAAATTGCTCCATCATCTGCATGGCAGCCCTTCTAATATGTAAAGATGTCTGTTGTCATAATGCCTTTTAATTGTCACTTCTCCCAGGCTAAACTCAAGCATCCTTCAAACTTTAATTTCAGGACTTCTTCTCCAAACTCTTCCACATTTGTAAGTTTCACTAAATTATATTTCAGTTCATCAATCAGCCATTGAAACTGCAGGACAGAGTAGGACAGAACAGGACAGAGTAGAAAACAAAACAAAAGAAAACTATTACTTGTGATCCAGACAACTATACTTTTGTTAAAATAGAATTTAACATCTTTAAAAACGTGCTGAACTGTTGATGTATGCATAACTTGTGGTGTACTAAATTTCCTAATTCTTTACACATCAAAGCGTATGGCACTCAACCTACATCTGATTTTTCTTACCTGCACAAATATCCTTACATTCATCATACTTATGTTCAGTGTTAGTTGTCGACTCTGTCAATAATGCAGTAACTTGTGTTTCCATCTTCTGATACATTAATTATCACTTCCAGATTGATGGAAACTGAGAGAGCAAATTTCATGATCATCCTACATTAATAAAGATGTAGAGCAATGCTGGAACTCCATCAGACTATAGAATTATAGAATTGTAGAATTATCATTCTACTTTAACCAATATTGATTCATGGTATCGGTCTTTTGTGTTTTGTTGAGGCACTAGAGCTCTGTAGCTGAGGCAATACCTAATCTGTACGTCCATAGGATATTGCTATGGTTGTTAATCTATATCTATATCTATATCTATATCTATAATAAAAAAATGAATGTTTGTATGTTTGTATGTGCCAGCGTTTTGATTGGTTGGGCGGTGTATGTGCCAGCTTTCTGATTGGCCGGCCGGAATATGGGCCAGCTTTCTGATTGGCCGCCACTTTCACAGGCCACTGGGACCCCTGAGACAAAAACTGCTACCTACAGGCTTTGGCCTACTCTCTCTCCTCAGAATGACGCTAGCTTTAGTACGCTAACAGCTGTGATGACTCATGGGCCATGTAGTCCCGTTCCTAGTATTATTGTGGCAGATGAAGAGGAAAACTTGGGTTTCCCACCGTTTCAGCCAGAATTGGAGCCCTTGCACCTGCAGGATATCTGCCCTCCAGAAGCCAGCCAAACAAGCCTTGAGCAGAAATCTCCCCCATTTTCTCGCCGAGATTATTATAATCAACAAAGAGGCGCTCGCGAGGCGACTCGCCGGAGCGCCAGGATCGCTGCCAGACAATTAGATGATTAAGTCTGTTTCCCTTGGGAAACTTTAGGGAGTCATGCATCTGGACACAGAATGGCTTTCGGTTCTTGTTCCCCAGAGAAAGTGTTCTTTGGCGGGAAAACGAGATCCTATTTAGGTGTTTGCCCTCGTAGGAAACCTTGCGGAGTCAATTCGTCAGCTTGTGGAGTGAGATCGTGTGTAGACTTCTACTCCAGTTCCCAGCTCCTGAATCAAGTTCCCAGCCCTGCCTTGTTCCACGGATTTCTATGGACTCAGTTCTTGTTCCACGATTGCCTTGTTTCAAGTTGGACCTTGTTAAGTCTCAAGTCTTGCTTTGCCTTGCGTTTTAACCACGGACCTTGCTTCTCGGATTCAAGCCTTGTTTTCTATTCCTTCGGATTTACCTTAAGCCTCTAAGACTATGGACAGTTCCCCACACTATTGCTGGCCAGATAGTGTGTGTTTCGGTGAAGTGGATTATAACTTTGGGCTTTAATATCATATATTGGACATTGTTTTCCTGGACTATATTTGACCTTTCCTGAAAGGTCTATTTCTGAACTATATTCTACACTTGTTTTTATTGACCTTATATATTCCTTTAATAAAGATATTAGATAGAATCTGGCCTCTGCGCATGGTTATTGGTGCTCTGCAGCCTGGGTCCTGACAACAGCCTTCGGCCTACACTTTTGTAATAAAAAAATACCACTGGGACCACCAGGAAGGCTGGACCTGGACCAAACTTGACACACATAACCCCTAGGACCCATGAACCAACTGACAACGGATCTAGACCAAATACCTCCAACATGGCCAACTGTGCATATTGATAATAAAAAACTTTACATTTACATTACTATATCTACTTTCCACAACAGACTGAAGAGAAAAAAAGACTATCTTTTTAATCTTTCCTTTTAAGGATGGTTTTGGCTGTCTTTATGAAAACTTTTACTCCCCCCCCCCCCGCACCTTACCCACCCACCACTGGGCACCTTTGACCCCTCTGCTGACATGTTTAAGGCCTTGCAGGCTGGCTTTCTCCTCCTAGGCCCCAAAAGAGAACGCCATCTTGCCTCCTCAAGATTGCTCCAAAGAAGGAAGCTTCTTCTACTTTTATGTCTTATGACGTTACTTTTATGTTTTATTTATATGGTGGATGTTAGCACGTGGCTTAATGACTTTGCAAGCCACTTTGGGTCCATTGCAGAAAGGCGGGGGAGAAATATCAGAATTAAATAAATAAATGTCTCAATTGTATGTATGGTTGGAATGACCTTTTGTCGGGACAGCTTGGATGGTGTCTTCCATTACACCAGAAGGGGCTGGACTGGATGACCTTCAGAGACCCCTTTCAAATCTAGGACTCTATCTATCTCCCAATCGTATTTATGACTGGATGGTCATCTGTCAGGAGGGCTTGGATTGTGTCTTCCTTTGTGGCAGATGGGGTTGGAGTGGATGACCTTCACAGACCCTTTTCAATTCTCCCAATCATATTTATGACTGGATGGTCATCTGTCAGGAGGGCTTGGATGGTGTCTTCCTTTACAGCAGAAGGGGCTGGACTGGATGACCTTCAGAGACCCCTTTCAAATCTAGGACTCTATCTATCTATCTCCCAATCGTATTTATGACTGGATGGCCATCTGTTGGGAGGGCTTGGATGGTGTCTTCCTCTATGGCAGAAGGGGGTTTGACTAGATGGCCTTTGGGCGCCCTTATAACTCTAGGATTCTATGAAAGCCTTTAAACCAGGCACGGGCCAACTTGGGCCCTTCAGGTGTTTTGGACTCCAACTCCCACAATTCTAGACAGCCTATCCTATGATGCACTTTATGTCCTGGTGCCGTTTGCGGGATGATGGACCATGGGTGATGGGATATGTAGTACTTTCAATCCATACGATTCCCACAGGCCACTGAGATGCCCACCACTGACAGAACTGGACCAAACTTGGCACACAGAACCCCCATGAACCCCTTTAAGTCCTGAGGCAGTTTGGGGGAGGATAGACTAAGGATGATGAGACATGCAGTACCTACATTCGCTTCTTGAGACCACAGTAACTGCTACAAATGACAGAACTGAACCAAAACTGGTATATATATCCCAAATGACACACTTTATAAGTTGCAGCAGTTTGGGGGAGGATGGACCAAGGACAATGGGACTTGCAGTACCTTCATCCAATTCACCTCCCACAGGCCACTGATTCCCATGAATGTTGAAATTGTACCAAACTTGATACACAGGTGTAATGTGGCCCCCTTTACGTCCTGATCCGGTGTCGTGCAGAATGGACCATGGATGATGGGATTTGCAGTACCTTCACCCGATTCACCTCCCACGGACCACTGTGATACCCATGAAAGACATCATCCCCAAACAGCACCAGGACATAAAATGAGTCATGGGGGTTATGTGTGCCAAGTTTGGTCCAGGTCCGTCCTTCCTGCCTGTCATAGTGGTTTGCAAAAGTGGCCTGCGAAACTCATTTGAGAAAGGCATTGTTTTTCTGTGTTCCAAGTTTAGTCTAGGTCTAGGGTCAGCGGGATTCAGTGGGTGCAGGTGAACTACAACTCCCATATGCAAGTCCCTCATCCATGGTCCATCCCACTCCAAAGAATGCCAGGATGTCATGGGGACTGTATGTGTCAAAGCTGTTAGAGTGAGTAGGCCGAAGCCTGTTGGTGGTAGCATGAGTAGGCCGAAGCCTGTTGGTGGTAGTGTGATTAGGCCGAAGCCCGTTGGTGGTAGTGTGAGTAGGCTGAAGCCTGTTGGTGGTAGTTTCTTTTTAATGATGCCCTTTCTTGCTTAGGAACACTTCTAGCCCCCAAAGCCCCAATCCCGGCCTCCTTTCATCCTTCTCGCACATACTTGCAGGCCAAACAGTCTGGCTCTGCCCTGCTAGACCCCAAAAGAGAATGCCATCTTCCCTTCTCAATATTGTTCCAAAGAAGGCAATTTTTCCCTGGCTCATTGGGACACAGTACTATTCACAGCAGACTAAAGAGAAAATAATGACGATCTTTTTAATCTTTCCTTTTAAGGATGACTTTGGGTCTCTTTATGAAAACTTTTACCCCCCCCCCTCCGTTTTCACTGAAGCAAAAAACTACCACCAACAGGCTTCGGCCTACTCACACTACCACCAACAGGCTTCGGCCTACTCACGCTAACAGCCTTGACACATACAGTTCCTATGACCTACTATACATCCTGGCATTTTTTGGAGTGGGATGGACCATGGATGATGGACTTCCATATAGGAGTTATAGTTCACCTGCACCCACTGAAACCCGCTGAGACCACTGCAATTGACACGAATTACAGAACTGGACCATACTTGGCACACATATCCCAAATGGCGTGGTTTACATGCTGCAGCACTTTGGGGGAGAATGGACCAAGGATTATGGGATTTACAGTACTTTCAAACACTGTGTCTCTGACAGACCACTGTTTCTCTAACTCATGACAGATCAGGATCAAACCTGGCACACATACCCCCCTTGACCCAATTTACATCCTGGTACAGTTTGAGGGAGGACATACCAAGGATATGTTAATGTGGGATTTGTGTATAGATAGTGTTTAAATGAAATTTGTGTCTAGCATATATTGCATCATCCAGGAAATGCTATAGTGTGTAAAGAGTTAATTTGGTAAGAAGCTGTATTGACCTTGGATATGTGGCTAGAGCCAGATAGGAGTGTCCAGACTACAAGTGTGTCTGTATATAGCTGATTGCATCAGATGAGATCTTTTTCTGCCTGCTGAGAAGATCTGTGCTGTTTGTCTAGAGCGAAAGTCTTATGTCCATTGTCTGCAAGTCTGTTTGTCTTGTCAAGTAAAATTTTGTTCTGCGCTCAACTGACTTCATACATCTGCTGCTATGCTGCGTGCACTACTCTGACAGGATAATGGGACTTCCAGTACCTTCACTCACTTCCTGAGACCACTGCAACTGCCACAAATGACTGATCCAGACCAAACTTGGCACACAGAGCACCCATGACCCACTCTATACCCTGGTGAAGTTTGGAGTACGATGGACCATGGACGATGGGAATTGCAATACCTTCCCTCACTTTCTGAGAACATTGTGACCCCACCAATGCCTGAACCAGACCAAACTTGGCTCACAGAGGCCCCATGTCCTACTCTACACCTGGGTGCTGTTTGGAGGGAGATGGACCATGGACGATGGGACTTGCAATACCTTCACTGGCTTCCTGATAACAATGCGACTCCCACCAACGGCAAATCAGTACAAAACTTGGTATACTGATACCCCATGACCTGGTGTGGTTTGGAAGAGTTTGGACCATGGATGGTGGGACTTGCAGTTGCTTCACTCACTTCCTGAGATAAATGCAACTGCCACCAATGTCTGATCAAGAACAAACTTGACACATACAGTCCCCATGTCCTACACTACATCCTGGCACTGTTTGGAGTGGGATGGACCATGGATGATGGGAATTGTAGTTCACCGGCACCCACTGAACCCCGCTGACCCTGGACCTAGACTAAACTTGGAACACAGGCATACAATGCCTTTCTCAAATGATCCGAGCACCGCCGGGTCCCCAAACTAGTGTGAAATAAAGCATAGTGTAAGAAAGTTTTATGGCACATCTACAATGACTATATAATACAGTTTGAAACTACAAGTTGTGAAGGTTACAAACAAGTACCATCAAACACATTGCAGCACAAATTAAGGCCTTTTAAAGAGCAGTAAGTTCAAAATAAGACCCTTAATGTGATTCAGAGAGTCCCAAATGTAAACCACATTACCTGGTTAAATCTGCTCTGCAAAATGCAAAGCTGTCTGTGTTGAGCATTTGTAAATTTCAGAACAAGAGAGGGCAGCTGCCAAAAAACGCCCTAAGGGCATAGCTAGGCAGCAGGGGCCAATTACCCTCCAGCTTCCATGGTTGTAAGATCACCTTCCTGGTCTCTAACTTGTTCCAGATATGTCAGTCTAACCATCCATACAATGAAAATGGTTTCTGTTTAACAAATTATCAGTATAGATAGCCCTTGGTACTAGAAAGGAATTTAGGGCCCTTCCAGATGGCGCTCAAAATGCAAGCCATGCCAGACCTTTACCTGAGGCATCCAAATGATGGGATGACATGGGGAAAACAAAATGGGCAAAAATGGGTTACTTTATCCATTTTTCCCACAATAAATTGCTGTCTGGAAGCACCCTTTGATGCATCTCACATGTCAATTTTCTTCAGGTTAACAAAGAGGTGATAATGCACACTCTTGTAGATGAAACATAGGTCTAACCTCTCATATGTTTTGTATAGGGGTTAAAAATAAAATTGGAAAATAGCAGTGAATTGTCTTGTGTTCAGTTAAAATGACTTGAAAAGCGACAACTGTTTCAAGGTAAAAAAAAAAACATAAACCAAAACATAAAAACCAAATCAGATTGAGAAACTGTCAAACATTAACTGTGTTAAATAGTGTGAATGGCCGCATGTTTAGAAAGTGGATGAAAGTCTAAGCCAAGAGTTAATTGATAATTGGTTGAATTATTCATCTGTTATTAATGGTTACTAATGAGCAACACTGGAATAATCAATGTTCAAACCCCACACTTTGCCAGATGTCATGTTAATTGGTATTGAAGACAGCAATAGCCTCACAAACTGCGGAAACAAATTAGTGTGATTGATTCAAACTTAGCCACCTCATGTCTTCCTGGGGTTTTTTTTCCAGCATTTACATGAGTGAAGTATTAGCCATACTGTGTTGTTGAAAGAAATTTTGCCTATCGTGTGCTCCAGAATAAATGCTATAAATCTGGCATAGGCAAATATATGTATTGTGATGCATGATAATAGGCAAGAAACTGTCCATTAACCTTCAATGCATACCATGTTTTTAAAAGTGGAGTTTCTGGCTAATTAAATCAAAAATTTCCTCCTCATAGAGACATTTGTTATAATTCCCCAAACAACATTGCATTTTTAAATGATGTTTTATGAGTTGGAACAAAAATAATAAACTCACTTCCTGGCATATGGCGTGATGACAAATAATGCAGGATTGTTGGGCTGTTGTTAGCACTTTTTCTTTCATTTAAAGTTATTGTTATTTGAAGATATGGATTGCATTCAATTCCATGGCTAATAAGGGAAGGCTTGTTTTTGGATTGGGTAAAGAGTTAAATGGCAATGAAGGGTAAATTTACCCTTTTGATATATGTATATATTTTTCAATTTTTCACATATTTTGTCTTTGTATGTGATTATATATAGCTCATCTACCACACAAAAGCACAATTAAGGAGAGTTGTCACTTGTTTGTTCAATTATTTCATTTACTTTGATATGGTTCTTGGAAAATCAAGAAAAGTGAGTGATCCTTCTGGCCTTCACTACAACTATGCCCACCATGCTTCTAGCAGGTCTTTCTTAACATTTGCACATTTAGGATAGATCTCCTTGGCTGTGTCTCAAAATTCCATTCCAATGAATGGATAGTATCTAAGGTCTTCCACTCACTATATGCTTCATTTCTGCTTTTCTTCAAGACTGACCTGATTCTTGTTCTAGTTTTTTTTAAAAAAGTAAATGAAAGGATATGAAGAACAAGCCCACTGTTCCAGTAATTAGAATGCTTTTTAAACTTTTAAACTAAACAGATCTAGAGAATCAAGGTACTAATATGTTTGAGTTAGCTGAATGTAGTTTTCCCAGATAGTAACTGTTGCTCAGTGAAGTCTTTCCCACATACCCAAATTAACATAGTCCTCCTCTGTCTTCCAACTAAATCACTTGCATCAACCTCCTGAAATTTTATAATTTGTAGAGGTTCAGTAGTTTCTCCTTTTTCATCTACCATTTCTAATGAGGTTTTGAGGGAGAGAGAGAATATCAGCATCCCATATTGGAAGAATGGTTCCAAGATTGCATCTAATTTATTGGCTATACTAAGTAATCTGCTGCCAGCCAATTTACTGAGATATTCCATTCTTCTGCATAGTACTATGTAATTGCCCCCTTGCTGCTATCAAAAAGATAATATTTCAGCATTACTTGTAGCAGTGAGCACAATCTGCAAACCAATCCATTATTGTACTAATTTCTAATTTTCTTTATGTACAATTAAATGATTCTCCTATCACAAAATTTCAGAAAGTAGAATCTGAAATATTATTTCCATCCTTCCCAGTACAACACAGAAACAGTATTTTATTGAAAAGGAAGGATATATAAACATAGGAAATGTGTGCTTAACAATAGCAGTGACATTTCTAATGTACTCTTGAACGTCTCATTTTGTCCAATTCCTGACAAATGTAAAAATAATCTTTTTAAGGAATCCCAATTCTGGCCCAAGTAACATCACTGCTGAAAATATGTGCAATGTATGGCACTGTAAATTGTTGCCACTACAGTTTGAGTTTTTCATTGTTACAGTATGACACTATGCTACAATATAGCAACCCTCCCCCCCCCCCCCATGGCCTTCTCAAATGCAGAATCTCTATGTGAAATTTAAACAAATCTGTTCCTTTAGTTTTCTTTTTTTAGTTTAATGAATACTACCTGAAAACAACACATCCATATATAAAAGAGGCTGTCTCAAAATATGTTTTGAATTCATTGTGTTGGTATAGAGAATACAATTTATTATTTATATTGTGAACTCTAGACTTAGTCCCTAAAATATTACTACAGTAATAAGTATTCCACATCCAAACCAATGTCATATGAGTTCACCTCTTATAATTTCAGTGGCATTACTTGATATTCTTGGTTTACAATTTCCAGCAGATTCCAGTACTACTTCTTGTAGTGAATAATGGATTTATTTCTTATTTCATTGAGTAAAGTTACAATAGCAGAACTTCTTAAGGGGAAAATACACTAAGCATGAATGCTGTCTCTATATTTGTAGAATGGATTAGAACTTAGAATAAATTGTCATTTTTATTTTACTTGTCATTGGACTTTATTCCCCTGTGAGTTCACCATTATTCAGCTCTTGCAGAGCAATTTTGAAATCAATTAATTAGCTTCAGAAATAGTGGAGCCTCAGAAACATGTTAATGATTTGATTTTACAAAACTTACATACTCAGATGGATTGAGAACCATGTAATTCTCTTAATAAAAGGCATCTATGCTTCACATAGGTATTGCTTCAAAGCTTTCAGAAGCACAGCTAAGTAAGCAGTACCTAAGCTATTGCTGTCAAAATGTAAGATGCTCAAGTGATACAGCTGTTAGAAGATTTCCAGGGTACTGCCATCCCAGTGGATTTAATGGTACCTAAGGACATAGTGCTTTGGGATATTCATGCAGATATTGGGGGCCTTATCAGATGCAGGGAGAGCAGTGTCTTCTCCCTACTTCTCTCCATTGACAGAATGGAATCTGAGGGAGCCCATCACATGATGCAGGGCTACTTCCAGCAGGACTCTGTGGGGCTCCTTGCAGGCAGCGTTGTGTCATATGAACCCAGAGGAGTTCAGTGTTTACCCGACTCCTTGTTGAAGAAGGGAAGAGGAGGCAAACAGGAAGCAGGGACAGATGGGGAAATAATGTGATGCTGATGGGAATGAGCAGAACTTGACAGTTCCCTCTGCTCTCCCACGATTTCCCCCACTGTCCCGTGATTTACCCCTGCCCATCTGATAAGTCTTTAGGCAGTCTACCCCTGGCTTCTCTCTCTCTCTCTCTCTCTCTCTCTCTCTCTCTCTATATATATATATATATATATATATATATATATATATATATATATCTTTTTGTCAGCAAATAAAATACAGTAAAGTCAAAGAAACTACTCAAAGGGAAAATTTGCAAGGCATCTAGTGTTGAAAACAATAATATTACTTTTGCAAATGACTAGTTATATTAATGATTACTTTTTATACCCTTTCTAACCAACCATAAAGTACAACCTTAATCATACTATCAAGTAAACCTGGTAAAAAGTATGAGTGTGCAGAATTCCATTTGGAGATTTGGGAAAATTCGGTGATTTGGCAGCCGGATCACTGAAAATGGACCAGGTAAGACCCAGCAAAAGCCTTAACTGAAATGGATCACAAGCAGACGGATCTTGTGGCTAATGAGGATGATGGGGCTGAGTGGCACTCTACCTGAGGCAGAGGCCACAGCATGCTGCCGACCTCACAAATCAGTTTCCCTCTCCCAGACATTCTTACTAGTGAAACAGTTTTGGTCACTGGTGGTTCAGATAGTATGTGTGTCTAACTGGAACTATGCCTGAATAAAGACAGAGAACAATCAATATGCAGATTTAATGATGTACTTCCTCCCATTCCTGTTTCTACTTTATTGGGTCTCAGTGGGCCAATGATACCAATGGTGCTTAACTTATTCATAACATTCCCATTGCTTTGAATTGAACAGAGTTATCTAAGAATATCTAAGTTTGGATTCAACCCAATATGTATTTAAAACTCTCCTGAAGGCAGTGATATAGAGTTAATGGCAGCCAGATCTTGAGTAAAAACTGCTTTTATGAAAAGCTCAAAAATATTTCCTTTAAAGACTCAAATGATTGTGAACAATGTATTTCTCACTCTTAAAATGAGGTAGATTTGTAATGTCTCTGTTACTCCCTATCTAGTTTTCCAGAAACAAGAAGAATGAGCCAGAACTGAGGCACTGCATCAGTGATCCTCATGGCCAGTATAAGTACAGACATAAAATAATATAGCACATTGTTTGTATTTATGAGAACAAGCGAAATTGCAATGATGGCAAAGGAGTTCCTGAAATTGTCTCATTAGCTCTTCTTGTTACTTAGAGTATCAAGATGAGAAGCAGCATCTCTCATTGTTGAATAGATTGAGAAGAATATCTTGAGCGCACTGATGTCTCACTAACCCCAAAAGTTTAGTCACTTTAGTGCCTTGGGAACAAAAGACCCTGCCTGGAACCCCCTTAGCTAATGGGAGCAGCAATGCGAAGGAAGAATCAACGCTAGAACAAATTGATTTCTGAGACACTGAGCCAGGTGGGATAACTACTTCAGCAAGATAGAGAACAAAAATCATATGTCCTTGCACTCATCAGAGAACTCAGCGTGATGAGTCACACTCTCTCATCCTCAGAGGACAGCAAAGAAAAATCTCCCCTGAAAAAATATTGCCAAGGAAATGACATGAAAGGATTGCCCTAGGGTTGCTAAAACAAAAACAACTCCAAGACACACAGCAAATTTGAGGATCATGCGTTTGGCCACAACAGGGGAAACTAAGAAGAGAGATCAGTGGCTGGGGCTGAATTCTTTGAGGTATTAACTTGGAACAAAGTGAAAACATTTTCATTTAGACTACAGTTGGCAGGTTTTACCTGCACAGCATCTATTTTTATATATATGTAACAGTATAAGGACTTCTTGAGAAATTCAACATTCTCTGCCAAAGAAAGGGGAAATTACTTTTTGCACAGGAGAAGGTATTTTTTGTTGCTAATGGAGTTGATATGTTATTACCTATATTGTACTTCCCTTTGCTTCTGGTCTCTACATGGCCAAGATGTGGAGTGGCCTCTGCCAGCATTGATAGTCATCCATCTTAACTGACAATAAAAATATCTGTGACAAAATTTATTATTTATTTATTTATTTGCGGTATTTATATACTGCCCTTCTCAACCCCGAAGGGGACTCAAGGCAGTTCACAGTGTCAACAACAATTCAATGCCCTTAATATAAAACAGCTTAAAACATTAAAGTTGATCCTTCCATAATAAAACATTAAACATTACTAAATATGTTTAATGGGGCCGGGCTGTGGCGCAAGCTGTTGAGCAGCTGCAATAAATCACTCTGACCATGAAGTCATGAGTTCGAGGCGGGGTGAGCACCCGTCAATTAAAAATAACAAAAAATAGCCCCTGCTCGTTGCTGACCTAGCAACCCGGAAGATAGTTGCATCTATCAAATAGGAAATAAGGTATCACTTATCAAGTGGGGAGGCAAGTTTAACTAGTTTACGACCTGGAATGAGGAAGTGCCATCAGAGTGGATGATGAAGCAGCTGCTCCCCCCTGTGACCAGAATCGAACATCCCCTCAGGAGAAGATTAAATTGCCTCTGTGTCTGTCTGTCTCGGTCTTTGTTTGATGTGTTTATGGGCATTGAATGTTTGCCCTATGTGTGTATAATGTGATCAGCCCTGAGTCCCCTTCAGGGTGACAAGGGCGGAATATAAATACTGTAAATAAATAAATAAATAAATACATCACATAAAATAACATTATATATCACACAAAGACATAGACATTGTCCGTAAACAGTCCTGGGTCATTGCACTTTCAACTTTAACGTTAACTTTAAATATTCCTATGATGGGCCAAACACCTAGTTCTACAGCCAGGAGGAAGGGGGGCAACCTGATCTCACTTGGCAGGAAATTCCACAGTCATGGGGTCACCACCAAGAAGGCCCTGTCCTTCATCCCAACCAGCCGCACCTGTGAGGCTGGTGGGATCAAGAGCAGGACCTCCCTGGAAGATTTTAATCTATGAAAATGTAGACCTGTGACTCTAATATCACAATTTTTCTTCTCCTGCATGATTTTTAATGTCTTTTTCTTCAAACAAGTCAGGAAAACTTTGAAGGTTTGCATTATGTATTTTGGCCAATAAAGGTAACACTCTTTTGTGATTTTTGTTGTATCTCAGCCATAGTGCTTTTGATATCTACATATGATTATTAAAACTAGACTGTAAAGAAAGCTAAGAAGAAATCTGATGCTAGAAGAGAGTTTGATACAATGGACTGTTAAAAAGACAAATGAATCAAACCAGGCATGAATTCTTCCTAGAAGACAAAATGATTGAACAGGTGCACCCATGGTTTGGATGTATAATGAGATGATGTGACTAATTGAAACAGCCAATAATGTTCAATAAAATGGGAGACAGTAGGAAAAGTGGATAGTCCCATTATAGATGAACTGCTGCAATGAAGGAAACCAGAGACATAAATTTGCAAGAATTGTACCAACTCTTGGAGGTTATTCATTCATTCATTGGAACTCCATCAATTGAAGTTGACTTGATGGCAATGACAGCAACATAAATTTAATATACACAAATATACACAAATTTAATATACACTTTAAACAGTTGTCTCTGGACTGAAATTGTGGCACACATGGAGATTAACCTTTCTCTTCCCAGTGGATGTCTAAGATTATTACTTCTTTCCTAAGTTGAAAAGATGAGGATGTGTGTGTATGTGTGTTGTAATAATTACTGCAGAGAAAGAAAATGTTAAATTCCCTTGTGCCACAGCACCAATCTGAATAGACGTGCACATAGTGGTAAATGTTGTCTAAACCAAAACTAGTCATGGTCTCTAAACAGGTGCTAGTTCCTGAGCCAGAGGCTGTGGGTCCCTAGTGCATTTCCAAGAAAGAAAGACGCAATTCTACCAAACAGGCCCAAATGTAGTGCTGGTCCCTGGCATATTGGGGAAAAAAACAATTGCAGATCTACCACATCATAAAACCCAAAAACACTGTTTTAAACTCCATTTGCATTCAGTGTAAATACACATATGAAGATCCATTTAGAATAATATATGACCTCATCAAACGGGGGTGAAATCAGAGGCATGCGCCAGTTCACCTATCCTTTTATGGAGGAGCCCACTGACTCCCATTCCAACAATGCACTGCAACTTATAGTGGGACTCCGTCATAAAAAGGAAAATGATCCGGTGTATACTCCTGTGGCAGTAACACGTGAGATCTCCCATGTTGCCTTGGATCAACAGGGGGAGGGGGACAGGTGATTCAGGGCATGGGGTGATGGGTTCTTCATGCCCCCGGATAGGCACCGCCGGAATTGCCACAATCAATGACAATTCCGGCAGCACGTTTGATGAGGTCAATAGTCTGGTGTACCCACTAGCAAAAACCTTAACATTAATATGAAAAGTTACCTGTTCATTGATGGCACTGTAATTCTGGCATTGTATATTTGGAGAACTGGAATGTTCCTTGATCATGTAGTATTACCATATTTCTTGATATCTATGCATTCAATAATGAAAGGCCATGATTCTTTGAGCCCCACTGTTTCTTGTTTGTTTTTGTATTTTGTGTTCCTACAAGGAAAAAAAAACACATTCTTTACACACAGTACTGTGTGCTCAGTTGTAATATAAGGAAGGGAGTGTAATGATGGATAAGGGCTATAACTTTCTTTCCTTTGCTCCGAGGCCTAATTAGTGCAACACAGTCTGAAACAATATTAGAGGCTTTGTTCTAATTTAATAAGTGCAGACACTGGGCTTGAACAGCTGTTTCTTTATGTCAGATGCTGAAAAGGGCTCCCATGTAAGGAACTAGGAAGATAAAATCATAAGCAATTAAAACAAAATAAGGAGTTATACATGCAGTGTTTTGTTATATGAGGATAGCAAATATATATGGAACTTCACATGGTGTTTTCTCATGCAACTGTTGTGTTGTGTAATTGGAATAGAAAATGCCTTTTTCCAGATTCAGTGAGACACAATTTATATATTCTGTCCATCACAAGATATGTAAAATGGCAGCTAACATCTTAGATGAGTAAGTTGGTGAATATCATTTTTAAAATACATTGTCTCATAATGAATCAACATGCTTTGGAGTAATTAAGGTTCTTGTTCCTTATAATGTTATTTTTAAGGCTGTTGAAAGATACCGTTATAGCTCCATTTAACTTTTTCAGGGCACCATTAAGATCTAACTGTCTTTGTGATGAAATGGGATCTGCAATGAAGAACAATCAGGAGATTCAGCCCATAAATTCCAGGAAGAAAATTATTTTAAATGTGCACAGCATGCCTTTTTAATCTTTAATGTGAAGTTTGAACTTTGGATTTTTTATTTTTGCCTTGGAGTGTGGAATGCTTCATGGAAGGGTTGTATTAAAAACACCAACCCTTCCATGCACATACAGCAATAATACTATTTCCTGAGATGACTCCTGCATGCACTTTTCACTCTTAAGAATATTCTCTTCACAGATAGAATGATAATTGATATTGATAATTAAACATCCTCAGTTCTTGACAAATTGATAATTATCTGTATAATGTTTGTTTACAAAAGAGAGAACCAGAAATGTTTACAATACAATATGAAATTTTTGCACCCCAGCGTAGGTCCACCTTGTTCTCAACACACACCACTGAGACAGACTTGGAATAAACAGTTTATTGGTAAAAAGATAGCAAAAAGTAAGGCAAAAATGCAATAAGTAAATGCAATAATCAAGATAGGATCCAATGTCCCAGGAAACAGAAAGTAAATCCTTAGATGACAAGGTTTAAAACAGGAACATGATCTTCAAAGCAGAATCCAAAGTACATGAAACAAACAGGAACATGAAGGCAAGAATACTTTCCCAAAATACATAGGCAAAACCTGAACTAGGACTTGAGGCTCAAAACAGGAACAAAATAGGAGATCTTGCTCTGAAAGTAAAGTTGCTTGATCTGAAATGTGTTCCCCACATTTCCCCTTATTTACCCATTCTTACAAGACATGAATGCATTCCTTTGACATTGGGTTCCCAGCCTTTTGGCAGCAATCATTAGCGAACGTCTAGGGAGTTTTGAGTTTTGAGGTCTGAGAACCAGACGCAACCTTGCCTTTCTGTCTAATTGGACTTGCTCATGATCACTTTCTGAACTACCTGGCTGGTGTTGACTTTCCCTGCCCCCTCCCATTCTGAGAGCTGTGAAGGGTCACGCTGATCTGAAGCCTCTGTTATCTCATCTTGGCCTGCTAGCTGATCTTGGCTGCCTGCCTGTGGCCTTCTCAGAGTCTCCTACTGCTCAGGCTGTATAACATTTTCAGTTTCAGACTGTGAAAACCCAAATCCACCTTCATCATCAGACTTAACCACAACAGAAATGCTATTTAATTTCTTCAGATAAATGTAAATCTGTTTTGTAAAAAAATTATTGAACAACTTTAAGCACTATTTATTCATTCAATTAATCCTCAAAACCCCAAATAACTCCAAAATAATATAGTAACCTTTTTATCCACCATATATATTTTAGGGATGAAATATCCACAATCACATACATTAGTATTACATTGGTGGCTTAAGTTCATTTTGTGAAGTATAGAATAGCACCACTCTTAATAGAATCAAATTGTTCCTTCTCTGGGGTTATTCCTTCCTGATGGCAAAAAGATGATTCAATTTAAGACCAGTGCTATTAAATGCATAGATCTCTGAAGTTGTTAAAGATCAGTTGTTCAATTTACCATTGAGATCCATTTTCATTTCATCACAGGAGGTAAGAGTTCTTAGATCTCTCTGGAATACTCTTTGGCATACATATCTTGTAGAGGATATTCTTTATTTTGTTGTCAGTCATATATTGAACAAATACTTTTTCGTGTCATTGATTTTTCACAATATTGTTATAGTTGCTATGTCTTTTTAAGCCATTTCTGACCTACAAAATTTCTAACCCTAAAGCAAACCTATTGTGCTTTTTTCAGTGGATTTCCATGGCCAAACAAAGAGTCAAATCCTGATCTCCAGACTGGTAGTCCAATGATCAAACCATTACAGCACAATAGTTTTGTTATTCAGAAGTGCTATAAGCATTCAAGATAGAATGTTGACATTGCTCCAGAGCTACCCAAATGTGACCAAGAGACATTTCTAGAGACATTTTGGAGTCCAGACAGCTGGCCACACTGAGGGCACACTGGAGCTACCATTGTGTCACCGGCCATAAGCAGCTCCCTCACAGAGATGTGTGCACTGATGGCATCAGATGAAGAAATTGCCTGTCCTATGACACTTCTACTTCTCTTGAGGCAAAGAGCCCACTGACTCCCATCACGCAATGTCAATTTACTCCCAGAGGAGCTCCATGCCTTGAGTGAAGTCAAAGTGTCATAAGAGGCAATGCTGGCAACACAGGAGGCTTCTGTTGCATAGGGAACAACAAAAGGAAGCCGGGCAGCAACGCTTCCCCATGTAGGATGAGGGGAGGGGCAATGCGGGCGATTTGAGCCTTGTGGTGACAGGTTCTCCCCACCAAGCCCTGCTGGGCCCTGCCAGATTTGCCACAATGAATGGCGAATCCCCCCACTTCTCAATGTGATGAAGTCCTGACTGGTGATGTCATTTTTGCTAGCCACATGGATGGGTGCCCTGTTTCAGCTACAATTTGTGACTTCATCAGAAGAGATGCTGTCAGAACTGCTTTTGGCCAGGAAAACACAAGTGTGTCTGTTTGATGGATGAACATTGGATTGGGCCAGATCCTCAATCCAACTGCCTATCCTCCAAAACACCAAGATAACTCCAGAGCTTTGTGAAAGCTTCAAAGTAAACATAATTTCCTCTTGCGCCAGATTATTGGCTGAATGAGGCACTTCTTGTGAATCCAGACATGTGGTGTATGAACTCTCCACCACAGTTGAAAGGTAAATCCGCTTTATTTGATTAATGTAGAGAAGGCCAGAATGTATCTATTTATCCTATGTAAGATCTAAGCCCTTATTTTTAGAAATGAGAAAACCAACTGCAATCATAATGGCATGTTCAGTGCCATTGGTGAAAGAACTAAAATAACAATTACAGCAGCTAGCATTTAGCCTACCATTGCACATGTTATTTATTTTCTAATTTTTAAATGGTACAATTATTCCAAGTACAATTATTTTTCTTAATTAGTGTGAACATAATATTCACTTCTCTAAGGCTAACTTTCTTCTCTATTTGACTCTCATTCTCTCCTTCCTTCTTCTTTAATGTCACATCTTTCTTCCAATATGACACCCAAATAAACTTACAATATTAAAACAAATTGTAGCTAAAACAGTAAATAATACCAAACCTTAAAAAAAAATAACAAATTATCAAATCAAAACATTGTTAAATCAATTGCAAATACATTCACAGCATGGTAAAAAAATACAGCACATGTCTTTAAATCATTCTGCCCCAAACAGAAAAAAGCAAAAATTGGAACAAAGAGGCAATCAACCAAGGCAGCATCGACATAGCCATATAATGTACTTTAAAACTGCATTATATGATAAGTGTACACCCATATAATGCAGTTAAATTAAATTAAACTGCATTATATTACACTGACTATATAATATAATTTCAAACAGCATTAAATGGCAGTGTAGCTGGGACCCAGGCTATACTGTGGAGGGAATTCCATAATTTCAAGCCATCTTTTACTTGCCGCATTTCCATGCTTTTGAAATAATTTCTTTCATTTGTAGAAACTGACTACAGGAAAAATATTTGCAAGGAAAACAACTCACACAGCTTAGACTTATTAACACAAGGATGGCTATGCCTCCTTGCCAACCTATTCCCTACCACCATCTCCTATTAGAACTATATGTACGCATAACAGTAAAGACCCAGTGCACTGATGGCATATAATCCCTAATGAATAAGCATTTTCCTCATTTTTTGTTCAGTCCCATGAGAATCTCTATCCTACTAATTCTCATTGGTTAGGATCCCTTTCTTATTCCTAACACAAATGACAATCACGTTTACATCTTGCAACAAATAAACCTGATAAATAAAACCTTGGACATACGGAACCATCAGAGTTTAGCTAAACTAATAAAGTCATAATTAAAAGTGTTATTATGTAAGCAGTCCCACAGGATCCCTTCCCTCTTGATTAATAATTCAGAAACTTGAAGCATATGAAAAAGCTCCCAGGACTGGCATAATCAAAGACTTCTGATTTATTATTTCTTTGTGTATAATTATTTTAGTTTTCTATTAATTCCATGACCTATTAAAAAAGCTTCTGTCAGTTCTGTCAGGATAGTTCTGAAGCCTGTATAATAAATGAGGTATTTCATCTAAATGATAGAAGAATTTATTTATTTTGCTTTATTTTAGTCCAGATTTACTGCTTTGGGAAGTCTACTAAGGATCATAGCAACTTCAATTAAATATATTTGCAAAATATGCCATACTAGGGCTAAAAATATTTAATATTTCAGAGAAAGTTTTGATATTTGAGAGACATGTATGACCATAAGAAAGTTTTAGTTACACATCTGTTCACAAAGCACTTCTAATAGCATCATTTGATACAGCCTTTTTGAAATATTTGATTTCTGAAGTGTAATATACTTCAGATATCAAATTTCCTAATGCAGCATGAAGTATATATTATACTTCAGGTTGCAGAAGGAAATTTTGGTGAAATCTTACCAAGGATGACTTGGTCTGTTCTCATGTGGTAAATATTACAATATTTTATCTTCAAGATTTTCTGCAAGAAATGGTTGGCTTTGTTGTTGGCCTTGTAAAAAATATGCATATGTTCACAATTTTTCTTGCAAATATCTGCAAGTTGAGAGCATGACCTATGCCAGAAGTTAACCGACACCATGTGATGTCCCGCATCTGGCTCTGTCCCCCAGACAAGGTGAAAGTGTCCTAGGACGCTAAAATAACCCTGTATGATGAGGCTGTATGTCTCAAACATGACAGAATAAAGAAAACACCAAAGTGATATGTTGTAGTATTGGAAGAGGGAAATGTTGGTTTGTTCATTGATACAATTATTATATCTAGGGCAGCAATTTCATCAACAATCTCAAGTCACAATGCTTATCAAAAAGAATTGTGTGTGATTGCAAGTGTTATATAATCATGTCTCTTAGATGTCTTCATTCATTGAAAAGAGAGACCAGAGCATCAACAGGATCACCAACCGAAGTGGCGGGAACCTCCCCAAGAGCCGTCAGGAATCCATCAGGATCCATAAGCCTCCTTGGGCAGACCTTTTTAATAGGTCCTCCACCCCTGCGGAGGTTAGGAGGCGCAGACAGTCTAAACCTAATCAGGTGGTGGTTGGTCCATGGTAACAGAGCGATGGTGAGCTCCTCCACACCGCCATCTTCCTCCCATCCCTGACAGAAAACCAAGTCCAGTGTGTGTCTGTGAGTGGGGCCAGATACCACTTGGGACAAGCCCATGGTTGCCATGGTGGCCATGAAGACCTGAGCCACCCCCAAAAGGATGGTCTCCGCATGGACGTTGAAGTCCCCCAGCACTAAAAGTCGCTGGGACTCCAACACCAGGCTCGAGACCATGCCCGCTAGCTCAGGTAGGGAGACTGTAGTCCAGCGGGGTGGACGGTACACTAACAGAATCCCTAATCTGTCCCGGTCCCCCACTCTCAGATGGACACATTTGAACAGGGTTGACTGTGGGATGGGGCACCTGATCAGGGGGATGGTTTCCTTGTAGACCACTGCGATGACGCCTCCCCATCCTCCGGATCTAGGTTGGTGCTGCACGGAGTACCCGGGAGGACAGAGTTGTGTGAGGTTGACCCCCCCCCCACTTCGTCCAACCAGGTCTCCGTTATGCACGCCAGGTCCACTTTTTCGTCCAGAATAAAATCCTGGATTATTGCCAATTTTCCATTTATGGACCTGGCGTTCAACAGCACCACCTTTAGTCTGGAGGGACCGCCAGATCAGATATTCAACTTTACCATATCAGGAGACTGTTTTAAATCTACAAGAAACCGTTCCCTAGGCCGAATTAGTTTTGGTCTCCCTTTCCCGTATCTCCCCCTCCCTAGAATTACCTCAATGGGGGTCCCCCAGCTAATAGACAACTCCCCCCCCCATATGGTCGCTATCCCTTCTTTCCAGCATCCAGCTGACATTGGCTGTAGACATAACTATGGCACTTGATTTTCTAACAAAGTTAGCTTCGCCCGATATTTAGGGCCACTCCTTTCACCCCTCCTTTGCAGAGTTGATAAATAAAGTGCACACGGAGCTTTACAGCTCCCACCCTCCTTCGACTAACTATAAAAGTGCACAGTGCAAGCAGGGAGGGTCTCAACACATAAGGATCTACGAAGCAATAGAAAGTTCCAGATTAAAGTGCTAGTGCCTATAAGAGCATTCACAGTTTTTAAACGGTAAAGTGACTAAGTGCTTGACGAATTCAGGTCAGTTATAAATGGATAGATTGAGTCAGTAACAAAGCCCGCCCTCCCTCTCCGCCGTCCATAAGAAGCCCCCCTAACCCTCCCCAACTGCACAATTTCAGGATTAACCACAGATTATAGCAACTTGATGGAAATTTCATAAACCAGTAATTTCATCAACCAATATGGACCAGATATCATCAGCCAGAAACTAATATTATAGTAAAACTTGATAGAGATCTCATAAACCAATAATTAACAACAGTAGGTGATGAAATAATGCAATTATGGTCAGTAAAAGTATAAATAAAGTGCTAGATCTGAAAGTCAATTCCAAAGATGATTACTGTGCAAACATGCTCGAGAGAGGTTGGAAATAAGAGGCAACAGCCCGGCCCGGTCGTATAGATGGTTAGATGGCTATCATACCACAGCAGCTGGGCCCCACAGATGGAATTGTGTATTCTGTTTTACTGGAGAAGAATGCTAAGTATCCCTCGAGCGAGGTTAGCAGGCTGCCCAGTGTCAATGCCACAGTGGTTAGGTCTAGGCCGGGGGTGGGGCGGCAGGACTCAGTTCTTCTGTGCTGGCAAGCAGCAGATGGTAGCAGCAAGAAGTGTCCAGAAGCAGGTGTTTTTAAGGCCTTCCTCCACCCTCTTCTTTTCCTCCTTACCCCAGAGTAGCAGGGCTGGGGTAAACACACCTACACATACATGTGGATATTAAAATCCATTACATTCAATGGTATAGTGAAATCATTCCCCTTATATAAATTGAAAAATCAAAGTTTTCTTTTTGGATTCTTTTTAAAATATATCTTCAAGTAGTGCATGTTAGAATCCATGGATACAGAATCTGTGGATACAGAGGGCCAATCATATTCAATTTACAAATTTAATATAATCATATATATATATATATATATATATATATATATATATATATATATAGCACATTTACTTCATATTGTGAAGGAAAACAATGCACAATTATTTTATTGCCCATTTGTTTAATCAAACAAATCATTAGTTTTAATAACTACTAAGTCTCTTCCTTAGTAAAACCTACCCATAGTTAATTTACTTAATCAATCATGGAATCTCCACAGCTGTTAACACTAGTTCACATTGTGACTCTAAGGATAGAGAGAGGAAGACAAAGTTATTTCCCTTCAATTCCAGTAATATTGCAACAGCTCAGGGTGGCAATAGTGGGATAAAGTCTAAAAATCAGAGTCTGGTAGGAGGAGAGGAAACAGCAGCACTATGATAGAGATTAGAAGGCAGACAGTCTGAGTTATCACAGAAAAGCCAAAGCAGATTCATGTGTGGGATCTTACTGTATCCTCTTGTCACCACATTACTTTCTTATACTGTGCTGTTAAATCTCATTAGTTGTTAGAATAAAGCAAAAGTACCTTCTCCTCATGTTAACTGACATTTAATTAACTAATGATCATATAGGAGATGATAATTATTTTGATAATTAAATGTCGTCTTACTTACAAAATTTAACAGAATTAGCTGACATGTTCTGTGTGTGCCAACCTAACTCAAGAAATGAGAAGCATTAATAGATGCAAACTCTGTCCTTCTACCTGACTTTCTGCCAGTTCATAATCGCACCCCTGCCAAGAGTTATTGTCTGCATGTGTTGTTGAAGGCTTTCATGGCCGGAATAACGGTTGTTGTGTGTTTTGAGGGCTGTATGACCATCTTCCAGAAGTATTCTCTTCTGATGGTTCACCCAGATCTATGGCAGGCATCCTGAGAGATTGTGAGGTATATGGGAAAACTAAGAAAGGAAGGTTTATATATCTGTGGAAGGTCCAGAGTGGGAGAAGAACTCTCGTCAGTTGGAGGCCAGTGTGAATGTTGTAATTAATCACCTTAATTAGCATTGAATAGCTTCATCTCCTGACTTCTTCCTGTGGTGGAGTATCCATTGGCCTGTAGAGCCCAGTTCAGGTGGTTTAGTTCACCTTGGAGGAGGTGAGGTTTGCAGATTCTTTGTGCATGGTCTGTCAGGGCTTTGATTGTGCTTTGTATTTTACTTAGGTGATGGTTGGAGTTTTTATGAAGATACCTATCCATGTGTGTAGGTTTTCTGTAAACTGTGTGGCCCACAGTTACTGGAGTATCCATCAGGAGCCCAGTAGTAGCAAATTTTTACATGGAACACTTTGAAAACAAGCCCTAGAAACAGCACCGAAAAAGCCAACTATATGGTTTAGATATGTTAATGACATCTTCACCATTTGGATCCATGGAGAAGAAGAACTCAGCAAGTTCCTAGACCACTTCAAACAGCATCCACCCAAACATCCAATTCACCATGGAAAAAGAAAAGGGAGGAAAACTGCCATTTCTAGATGTTCTAGTCATCCGCAAACCCAATCAACAATTGGGCCACACAGTTTAAAGAAAACCTAGACACATGGATAGATACCTTCATTGAATGTTTGCCATTGTATGTTGGAATCCGCCCTGAGTCCCCTTGGGGAGATAGGGTGAAATACAAATAAAGTTGTTGTTGTTGTTGTTGTTGTTGTTGTTGTTGTTGTTGTTATTATTATTATTATTATTATATTCATAAAGACTTCAACCATCACCCAAGTTAAAAAAAAAAAAGCACAATCAAAGCCCTGATGGACCGTGCACAAAGAATCTGAGAACCTCACCTCCAAGGTGAATTATACCACCTAAACTGGGCTCTACAGGCCAATGGATACCCCACCACAGACATTAGAAGAGCTGTAAGGCCAAGAACAAGCCATGAGAGTAAAGACAAAGATCCACCCAGAGGAAAAGGGAACCACTGACCCATAGGCAAGCTGATGAAGAAACACCACCTACAAACTATCTACAGACCCACTAAGAAAATCCAACAAATGCTACGTTCATTCAAGGACAAGACAAATCCTCTCACCTCTGAAGGAGTATACCGTATACCATGCAGCTGTGGACAAGTCTACATAGGGACCACCAAACACAGTGCCCTAACATGAATCAAGGAACATGAAAGGCACTGCAGACTAACTCAACCAGAGAAGTAGCAGAGCACTTGATGAACCAAGCTAGACACAGTATATTATTTGAGAACACAGAAATGCTGGATCACTCTAACAACTATCATGTCAGACTACACAGAGAAGTCATTGAAATCCACAAGCATGTGGACAATTTCAATCAAAAGAAGAAACCATGAAAATGAACAAAATCTGGCTAAAAGTATTAAAGAACTCTAAAATCAGAACAGTAAATAAGGAACAACACTCTAAAAACAGAGGAATTCCAGACATGAATCAATCAGGGGCAGCTAACAATTCTGAACAAAGGATTCCCTCAGGCAGGTAGAAGCCAGGAGATGAAGCTATTCAATGCTAATTAAGGTGATTAATTACAACATTCTCACTGGCTTCCAACTGACGAGAGTTCTTCTCCCACCCTGGACCTTCCACAGATATATAAACCTTCCTTTCTTAGTTTTCCCATATACCTCACAATCTCTCAGGAATCCTGCCATAGATATGGGCGAACTGTCAGGAGATAATGCTTCTGGAACATGGCCATACAGCCCAACACACACACAACAACCCTATTGTCTGCATGCCTGGAGCCACGCTGTTTTGCTCTTCTTTGGTGTAGCTCCTATATTGTTCATGTTGGGGACTGATCCTTTAGTAAACTCACCCAGCAGAATGAAGTTTCAGAACTTAATAGTAAACAGCTTTCAGAAATTATTTTTGGATCTTGATACAAAGCAAACTTTATGAGCAGGAGTTCTAAAGTCAAGTATTGGAAGTAGTATACTACAAGAAATGATACTATCCATACTGAGTTATTCTGTGGAAAACAACAATTAATATTAATATCTTTTAACAATTGTGTACATGTTTTTCCTAAAACATACTAGGGGTCATGTTTTTCATTTTTTAATATAAAAAGCATTAAGTAACATGTTACTAACAGTACTAACATGTTGCTCTTTACGTAATGCTAATAAGTTACTTTAAGAACAAACAAACCATTAGTAATGAATTGCTTTCCTGATCTAGCCACAATGTTCCAAGAGATGGTGAGTCAGATCAGAGCCGGCCCTAGGTATTTTTCAAGTGTAGGCGAACAGAATTTTGGCACCCCCCCCTCCCCCAAACCAATAGCTGAAAAATAAAAGCGTTGGATAAGCGAAAATGTTTGATAATAAGGAGGGATTAAGGAAAAGCCTATTAAACATCAAATTATATTAAGATTTTACAAATTAAGCACCCAAACATCATGTTTTACAACAAATCAACAGAAAAAGCAGTTCAATACCTTGCAGAGGTAGGCCGCAGGAGATAGGAGTTGCCTCGATGGCGCCCCCAACAAGATGGCGCCACAGGCAACTGCCTAGTTGGCCTGGTGGTTGAACCGCCTCTGAGTCAGATTTGTACCCAAATCATATATTCATTGATTTAGTTAGCCTGTAGCAACATATATCATAGGTTACCCCAGTAACTAAAAACACAACCACTCTGACTGGAGAGTAAGCTTCACTGGCTACTATTGGCTTCTTGAGTAAGCATCTATAAGATTTGGTCAGGGTTCTCCTCATATTTATGCAAAATGATGCAGTTATCTCA
This sequence comes from Anolis carolinensis, assembly GCF_035594765.1. Lineage (NCBI taxonomy): Eukaryota > Metazoa > Chordata > Lepidosauria > Squamata > Anolidae > Anolis > Anolis carolinensis. The sequence continues at coordinate 94,019,479 of NC_085843.1, forward strand.
GGCTACACAGACAACAGCAAGGTGTTGGGTGAGAAATCTGTATGTATACCACATCTTACCCTGTAACATTTAAACAACAATGTAGCCTTCATATAGAATCATAGAATCATAGAATCATAGAATAGTGGAGTTGGAAGAGACCTCATGGGCCATCCAGTCCAACCCCCTGCCAAGAAGCAGGAAATAGCATTCAAAGCACACCCGATAGATGGCTATCCAGCCTCTGCTTAAAAGCCTCCAAAGAAGGAGCCTCCACCACGGCCCGGGGGAGAGAGTTCCACTGCCGAACAGCCCTCACAGTGAGGAAGTTCTTCCTGATGTTCAGGTGGAATCTCCTTTCCTGTAGTTTGAAGCCATTGTTATGCGTCCTAGTCTCCAGGCTTGCTCCCTCCTCCCTATGACTTCCCCTCACATATTTGTACATGTATGTTATAGAGATGCCATTTAATCTTCAGAAACCTTAGCAGTCCAGCCAACATATGTGCAGGAAATGGACTGGATGTCATCTTATTGATTAAATGATGTGCAGTGGCTTTGATCATGTATTAATGTGCACTCTCTCGCCTGGTATATATGTGTTTCCCCCCCCCTCTCTCTCTCTCTCTCTCTCTCTCTCTCTCTCACACACACACACACACACACTAGTTCTATATCAACTATTAATTTTGTATTGTATGTATCGGCTGAAGCAGGTATCCCCCAAACCTACGATGCCAATTTAATCAGATTGCCATGTCAGAAGGTCTAAAGGAAGCAAAATGTCAATGTGTAGTATAAATTTATCATCAGTGCAATGTCTATTATTCTCATAGGGATGTTTAGCATGGAATACTTGAAAACTAAGAAAACTAAGTATAACTTAGTTGAGCTAGCCAATGCAGCAACCAAAAATACAGTAAACTATCCCAGGCAAACTGGGAATTCATTCAAAATTCTTCCAAGTTTCCAGTATTATGTGTTTATGTGTCATTTCAACCAGCAGAGGTGTTGACTTGAGATAATTGAAGCAAAGAGACCAAACATATTTGTGGAAAGAGTTCAACAAGTCTCTTGGCTCTTTTCAAGTCTGGACTAAAAAATTAACCTGATTCATCACGCTGTTACAAGCAAAGCAATGAAACTCTTTCATGTTCAGCTAGAACTAATGTATAATCTTATTTACCCAAGTAGGATTAGTGATTGTCCAAGGCATTGTCCCTTGAATCCCTAAACCATCCATAGCTAAGGATAAACATTTTTAAAAATTTTTTTACAATTTTTAAATATTTTTTAATTTTTGTCACACCATTAACCTGTACTCATAGACGATTGCATATATCATATGTAAGCATTTGAATATATTACATAACAGTGTACTATAGCAATGATTCACCCAGTCTGCATTTTTTCAAACCTAAGGCAGCTTAATGTTACAATAAAATAAAAAAGACTGATACACAATGATACACATGCATACAAAAACATTATTTTTCTTTCATAACATTAACTTTGTGAGTTCAAAAGAACAATGCAGAATAGATATGCCACTGCTATAATATTAATGACCAGGCTAGAGGGAAATTCACTTAAAATTATACAGGGGAGAATTATCTCCTTTACAGAGAAGATAGTAGTAAGTGGTGATACATTTTACGACCCCAAGCAGCTAAAAGTCTATTCCAAATGATATTTTGCATCAGTAAGGTACTCTATACAGTACAGCCCCTGTGTCTGTGGGATCAGTATCTGTCGTTTTATTTATCCATGTCTGATGAAATATGTTCTTTTGTGTATTGCTGTATGGCAGGGGATTGGACTGCATGGCACTTGTGGTTTCTTCCAACTCTATGATTCTGTGTCCTCTCTAGGCATTTTCTAGGTTCTTCAGTATGACTTTATGGTATTCTTGAACCAGAAATCCTTCATTTCAATAGAGTTCACACTTATCCATGTCTTGTATATCCATACAAAGTCCAGGAATGTATTTCTCAGTTACAGAGGACCTACTATACACAAATAAAAAGCAAATAACTATGGGATCCTGTTAGTGACATACTCTTATATAAATATAGCTTATATGCATCAATATTTCTTTTTTGATGGGACATAAGAAGGTGTTTCTAGACTTTTGCACCAAGCCTATAGTAGTGTCATGTTGGTGACACACTTTTTAGACATGGATCCTTTTGCTACACAGTGGTTTAGTTTCATTAGCGAAACAGGTTAAACCCACCCCATATAAGATTTTCAATATATATAACATAATATATAGAGGTAAGTTTCATATAATCTTTACTGCATAACAATTCTTGTGTAGTTTTCCCTATAGTGGTTCCTTGTGACATCACAGACATAGTTACCACAGACATAGTTATCAACAGATTTTATTTTCTTAATTAGAAACTTATCTATTTTATTGGTAATTATTGCAACTCAATCAACAATTTGTGTAAATAACAAAAGTTATGACAGTACCTACACTTGAACATTATATATTCAAATTTCTAATATTGCTATTTTTGAAATGTTCTATAAATACACCTGATGTTGTTTATTTTATTGTTTATGATTTGATCTGTTTGTTATGTTATGCTGGCATTAAATGATTGCCAATTTTCTGTTTTAAACTGCCCTGAGTCTCCTCGGGGAAATAGGGCAGGATAAAAATAAAGATTATTATTATTATTATTATTATTATTATTATTATTATTATTATTATTATACTGCTTCTTACTAGTAGGTGTGGGTGGCAATCCAGATGATGAAGGGAGTAGTGACATGGGTTCCAAGAAAAACCAAAATGAGGATGCACTCTATTTGAGAGCATTATCTCATTTCTTTCCTCCTCAAAGCTGAGACCAACTGCTTCTTCATCATATGAATTGCTCAATGTACTATCTACCTAATGAAGGTACTGGGAAACTGTGGTTCCCCCAGATGTTGCATAGTTTTGCTTGTAATAAAAATGTTTTTCCCTGCTTCCTTTCATTTAAGTGTGAACTATTAGCAAATAACAGTAGCAATGAATTTCTATCTTCTACTATCTGCTTCCCCTTTTTTCCCCCCTATTTTTCTTTTTTCCTTTTTTCAAGAGAAGGATGTATAAAAAGAGAGGGTGCAGATAAAAGCAATGTTACATAGAAATGCAGTATGTACAAATATGAGCAGAAATAGAAACTAAGTGTAAGCAGGATATTTATTTATTTATATTTATTTATTACATCATTTCTACCCTGCCCTTCTCACCCATCAGGGGACTCAGGGCGGCTTACAATATATTGTAAAGCTAAAACAATAAAAAAGTGCCAAAAATAAATAATCTGTTTGTTTTACCTTCACATGAGAGAGTGCTTTTCCTGCATGTGAGGAAAAGTAACAGAGATACCATGCAAAGCAAAAATACTTGACAAACAGAAAAAAATGGGAGAAAAGGGCCCACTCACACCCACAACATCACTTACCCAGTTATTCTGGTTTCTGCTCCAGCCTCTTGCTCACCTCCTAAAGATGGAGCTTCACAGGAGACCCTCAACTTCAGCAAATGGATAGCATTTCAAATTTGTAAGTAATCAAAATTGCAAGCGTTAAAAACCAAAGAAATTAAAGGAGGACTATAATAACAAACAGACCATAACACACATGTAACTTTATTTATATAGTTACAGCAAAACTTTACAAAAATTATTCCACTTACTTCAGGAATTCAAATGATGTCCATGTGTACTGTAATGATTGAAAAGTAAAAATTAATCTGGGTACTTTTCAACCCCACCATCAAATGTAATGTATGCTGCACGGTCTTCAAGGCAGATTATCCTAATAATTCCTTCTAAATTTGCTGAAAATCCATTTGGCCATTTTTGTGAAATGTAGCAACAGATAAACAGAAATAAACTTTTTTCATCTATATAGATAAAGTTAAAAATATAGGTGGGAAAAACAGGACACATAAAACAATTCAACATATTTATCTCATTGCAATGTCAACTGATAGTAAAATAAAGATTGTGCTAATGTTTATCATATGCAAATTTGCCATGTGCTAATTTTGTCAAGGATAACAAGCCTCAAGGTAAAAGACTGAAAGTATGTTATGCAATAAATCACTGAGGATTTATCTGTTGTTGTTTTTGTTCAGTTTCAGTATGAAGCTGCCTGCAAAACAGGGGCTACTGGGGACATATTTTCAGTACATATCATTAATTTTCAGCATGATATATCAGTATTACAGATGAATCCCTGCTATGTGTTTAAGATTATCATTGATCAATATTTCTCTAGAGATGCCCTGGCACATATGCAAAAACTTCTATTTGTAAAGTAAATTTGCCCTTTGTTAAATTTTCTGCTTTGGAGAGATGAAAGTATGATCCTTTGACACTATAGAAAGGTTGGAATCAGATATCCCAGTGCAATTATCTCAAGGAGCAGCAGCAGCAGTATTAGCAGTAGAAGTTTCTGCTTCCTAGCTACAGGAAACTTCACTGAAGTTCCCTTCATGGCTCATGACACGAAACCTCCAAAGACTTTTTCAATGAACATCATATTTATGCTGTGCTGGTGGGACAAGAATCATAGGAAAACCCAGAGTTTAATAAGTTCAATTTTCCTAAGACATTGTAAGTGTGATAAACTTTTAAAGAAGTTTATTTTTAAAATGGGAACAGACAGTTGATGTGTAGGATGATTATGAAACTGAATGTGTTTGGAATATGAACTCTTCCAACTAAGAAATCCATGTTCCTTTTCATGATATATAGCAATTCCTTCTGAAGTTCAGGCTCAGCTCGGCTCAGCTCCCAATGGATTTATGACTATAGCAGCCATTCTTGCTAGTTTTTTCCCTTCATAAACAAACCTATCACTACAAGGACAAATAAAAATAGGCATTGAATGACTAGTAACTTTGCCATCTCCAGAAATTAGGTCTCACCAGAAAATATTGAATTAAATTGGATCATGGTATGATCTGAAAGTACATAATATAGCAACGTGCAGAAGAATTGTTTATTTAATAGTGGGGGTTTTGAACTTTAAAAAAATTGGGGCATTTTCACACATGTCTCCTAAAATGACTTCTGTTATGGTAAAGCCATCTTGCCTAAGGTGGGAGCATGCCTACCTAGCTCCTCTTCTTACAGCACAAAGCATTTTTCCATGAGCTTTGCAAAAGCTCAAACCTTACTGCAGCTGCAGGAATGTGGTTCTTTCCAATCTGTGCTGTCCTGATTTCATACATATTTCCCTTTTTGTTTGTTTACTTGTTTTTATATAAGAGCTGTATAACTTTGAGAATTCAGGGGTTCAAAACTGTGCACCCCTAACGTTTATTGGTTTCCTTTCTCTTAAGCATAGGTCACATACAACTTAAAATATTATTTTAATTAAGTACTTTGCAATTTAAATACGTTCCACATTGTGTTTATTAGGAAGGTGGAGGTGTACTTTGAACTTTTTAATGCGAGAAAGCATGCATGAGTGAAAAGTTTTTCAAAATGTTATTGTCTTGCTTTTAAAAAGGCAATTAATAGTGTAAATTCATATTAGGGGTTTGGTGCAGCCTCAAAACATTGGCATTCCTTCATTTAATTTTTTTTAAAGGAAGTCCTTTGAATGATTGGGGTGGAGGGGAAGGACTACGTTTTTGCTTGGCAGCGATGAAGGACAGTGCACAATGGGTGTCACAGTCTCCAAAACTCATGTCTATAGCAGATTTCCTTTGCCACATTGTAGAATCCACTTTCTAAAGCAATTTGAAGGTGCGTTCAGAAGCCAACAGATGAGGAAATATTAGGGGAAAGCATTTTCATTTTTTACAAGTATAACACACCTGGAGCCCCCAGTGGCACAGCAGGTTAAACCACTGAGATGCTGAACTTGCTGACCAAGAAGTCAGTGGTTCGAATCCAGGGAGCAGGGTGAGCTCCCACTGTTAGCCCCAGCTTCTGCCAACTTAGCAATTCAAAAACATGCAAATGTGAGTAGATCAATGACTACCCCTGTGGTGGGAAGGTAACAGTGCTCCATGAAGCCATGCTGGCCACATGACCTTGGAGATTTCTATGGACAACACCGGCTCTTTGGCTGAGAAATGGAGATGAGTATCAACCCCCACAGTCAGACACGGCTAGACTTAATGTCAGGGGAAAACCTTTACCTTTACCTTAACATAACTTGAAGATTGGATTGGAATGGCTTACAGATGAAGTTGTGAAGCAGTGTTTTTATTCAAGTCTATGACGCATATAAGACTTACAGACTTGTGTGATAGTCTCCTTGATCTGCTAGCTTTACTTTAATCCATATTGTCAGCATTTTAAGGCTTCATGTCAGGAGGCAGGTATGATATAAAATGCATAACTGAGCAAGTGAAACTATGAACAAGTTACCACATATTGTAGTCATAGTTCTCTAGCTGGAGGAGTTGTCGTGGATGTCTTTCTGCTGGCATCAATGCCAATGGCAAGGAAGACTGCTAGTAGTCAGGGTCTATCCCAATGCATTTGTGTCAGAAGAGTTCAAGTAACGTTAGTAGTAGCAGACAAATAGCCCATCCAGATGGGCCCAAAAGGCGGTATGTGCCTTGGTTTTACCGGAGGCGTCCAAACAACATCTCCAGTAAAAGTGAATTAATGCAAAGTAAACCAAGGCTTCCATGTTTTGTTCCACATTAATTATATACCTCGTGAAATCTGGGACTTACTGAAAAGCCTGGGTCTAATGAGGTGCTGGACCTGTGGGGACTGACTTCCATGATACTAGGGTCAATCTCCACAACCATCCCACTTCTTCGGGCTTTGAAAAGCCCAGAGGAGCGGGAAGGTACCCACCCCCTCCCCTCCAGCCCCCCACTTACCAGAGAGGCCTGCCAGCAGCACAGGCATCTCCTTACAATCCTCCTGTCACAAGAAAATAGCACATCAGGAAGGGGGAGGAGAGATTCCTCTCCTCCCCCCTCCTGACACACCATTTTCTTACTTTAACCCATTCCAGCATGGGTTTTAGTCATGTGTGGAAACGTCCAGAGAGACCCATAATATAGTATTCCACAGAGTGGAGGAACCAGTTTTGAATCTGTCGAGTCCAAATGAACCCCATTTCCATAGTTTGACTCATTCCTGATCTTGTGCTGTGTAGCTGGTTCCACTTTCTACCTCTAATGGTATGCATAGTAAGTGGAGGGGGGATGGATTGAAATTTCATTGATCTACTGGACTGAAAACCACTAAACATATTTTTTCTTTCTGTGTTCACTCATATGGCTGTTTGCGACACAATGGCATTTTGTGGCTTGTGATGTAATGTTAATAATAAAATTCATAGGAAAAATATTGTTGTAGCTGACCACAGCATGGAAACAAACATTGAATTGTGAGGAGGAAAGGGGGGGGAGGGAAATGTTTTTGTAATTGAAACAAAAGTGACTTTCTAAATTGAAAAAAAAATGAAAAATTGAAAAAAGTGACTTTCTAATAAGAAAGAATTGATAATCCTTGTTAGAATCTGTCAGAGATATTTGAATTCTACACCATACTTCCTTTCAAGAATCAAACTAGTCATCTCATAGAGCCCTCAGAAGAAATTACCTTTGAATTTCATATACCTCAAATAATAGCTAAAATACAATGATATAAAGAAAGAAAAAAGATCTTGACAGCAAGATAGAATGCATGTGTAAGGTAGAGGCGGGGGGGCTAAAGATAAGAAAGTCCTTCAAAAAGAGTTCCTTGCTATGACAGAAACCTTGTTCTCCTTCCGAACTACATTGATTTACCATATATCATGTGTCAGTAGGAAAAAGCAAAATTTGAAGTGCTGTTGACATATTGAACTTTTGGAAGGAGCCGTTTATAATTCCAAGTTTCAAACATACTGTGAATTCTTATACTGTGAAGTCTTGGGATGAGTATTTACAGCTCCAAGATAATGTTCCTCAAATGGTGTTTTAAAAATTCATAAAAGAGCTTTCTTTTATTCTAGCTCTCTGTTGTCATGCTTGACTATTATTCTTTGACACTATGGAGTTGGTTTTTCCCCCTCCAATGCAAAAACTTACAGTTGTCTTGCTGTTCTTTTTGTGTACATATTTTGCTTCTCATTTCTCCTTCATTTGCATATAGGAAGTGAGCTGCTTTCTCTCTTTATTACTTCATGTGCACTAAGTTCTCTTCTCCACTGAAATTAAAGAGGATGCTCAGTGCTATACCTGTTCACAATAAATAGATTTTAATATTTATATCCTTGCATAACAGATTTTTTTACACAAATTCTCCCTGTGCTTGCTATAGGGGACGTGCCTAATGCCAAAGTAACAAAAGTGGAAATAGAGGCAGTTAGCATGAAATGCCTTCTTTGGTATCTGATAGCTGCGTGAGCTAGTATCCTCTTCAGAAGCCAATAAAGCAGGACAAACCTTTGCATTTCAGGATATGCACTTCACAGATTCTCCAGAAGTCTTGAGAATATGATCATCCAAGACCAGTCAGCATTAGGTGGGATGCCATGGAGTACTCCTAAACATTTACTTCTGGATTTTGGTGGAGTTTGCTATGCACTCCTAAACATTCTGAATATCCTCTTAAGTTTTGAAGTACTCTGGTTCAGAATGTTTAGGAGTACCTAGCAAACTCCAATCTTGTTTTTTCTTGCAGGGTTGACTGTATTGCCTGATTGCTTTTGCCTTTTACAGTTCACAGTTCAAACTGGTTACAGATTTAAATAGGTGAATATAGTAACCCCATTTAACATAAATATCTGTGTCTCATTATTCCTATTGTGGGTCAGTAATACTCCACTTACAACAATTGTGTACAGTCTGAGACAGCAAAGAATGAAAGCAATTGACAACCATTGCCTTGCAATAAGTCCTAAAGCTATTTAATGCAGACTTTGAATACACCCCCTTAAGTATCAAGACAACCATAAGGTAGAGGAGGAACTACCTATTAGAAACCATTTTAGCATTGAAGCAGAGTAATTTTTGTTTAGTTTTTAAATTGTGTCTTCAGGTACCTTGAAGCAAAGAACAGGACGTATCTCTCTTTCAAAAATGCAATGAAACAGACTCCAACTGTAACCAGAAATATTTCTTTTTCAACTGGGATATCACAAGAAGATTCATTCTAATGCCAGCTTCCCCAATCCCAGTTTTAATATCCTGGAGGAAACTGAAAATACTTCATATTTGAATAAAGATTACTATGTCTACTGAAGATAGGTTAAGTCAAATTTGTATGGCCTAGGGCAATGAAATGTTTAAAACACATAAACATATCCCTCAGAAAGTAAGATGAAATATAGCAATGTACCATATATCTTGCTTTGAGCATGAATATTATATTACACATGTTGTGCAGCTACCTTTGCAACTAAACACACTCCTGGAGGCTACTTTAATTCTCTATACTTTCAGGGGAACTACAAGGGAACAATGTGGAGTGTTTTTAAAAGTGTTTGAGTTGTCCGGGGGGTTGGGGATGACCTATTAAACTCCAAATCGTCATCCTATTTCCACTGCAGCACAGTTCTATAAATTCTAGCAGCTTTATATTTTTTGCAGGTATTAATGTGAGCAGCTTTTTCAATTGCTCACATTAATACCTGTAAAAAAGGCTGCAACAGAATTTCACCTCTATTACAGTGATATTTCTAGACCAAAATAAATATTCAGGATCTCCATGCCAACAACATAAAAAAGCCTAAATTAATACAACCCATTTGATAACCATACACACAGATACAGCTCTAGTTAGGGCCCTTGGATTCAGTCACATGTCATGGTTGAGAGAGCTTTGTTGATTTTTATAATAAAAATTCTTCAGTTTATAACTTACACATATCCCATATTTTGATTAAAACTGATATCTTAAATGACTAGCCACAAAAACTATATATATATACACACACACACACACACACACACACACACACACACACACCAAGAAGGTCCAAAATGTTGAACAGAGCTATTCTTGAACTACAGTGAGTCCAGGTATTCTATCCAATGGGATTTTTATCCAGGACCTGCTGTGGATACCAAGATCCATGGATCCTCATGTCCTATTATATACAATAGCATAGTATAATGGTGTTCCTTATATAAAATGGCAAATTCAGTTTTGCTTTTTTGCTTTTAAAAATATTTTCTAGCTATGGATGGTGTCATCTGTGGATACCTCGTATAATTGGATACAGAATTCTTGGATACAGAAGGCTAACTGTATTTCATAATTATTGAAAAATTTCAGCAGGCATAAAAATCTAATTTGCTTTCAGTGAATCCAACATATGCTCATTCAGGGAATATATTTTCATTGCTCTTTTCATACTGTCTGCTCTTTGTGCTCTTATAATAACTGACCTGCTGCATTCTCACAATATTTAAACCTTCTATGCCAACCTCTTCAGTGATCTGTTTACCTCAAATCTGTAACAATACAAACCATGTGGTGCAGTGTCTTTGGATGTAATGTGCTTGCAAGACAGACAATAAGTTCATAAGCCTTAAAGATGCTGCAAGGCTAGTTCTTTCTTTCTGTACTGAGGTTAATATGCCTATCCCTTTTAAAAAATTTCCTTAAAATAATGGTGACTTTCAGCACACAGTATAAAAGTGCATTCTGTTGCTTTCCAAAACACCATTCTATAGACAAATTAGGATATAGAATTTCTCTTTAGTGTCTTTGTAAACTTCTCTTCGCCTTCTCTTTACTGTGTCCATTCTATACAATCGGTATCTGAATTTTAGCAGCTTATTTTTCATGCTGTCTGTTCCATTATTCTTTCATGTTCCCCATTCTTCACCATCACCACCTCCAACACCTAGCTCTGTTAGTTATTACATTTTTTTCTTTCAGTTAACGCTCTAAAAGTTGCGGCTGCATGTCAAAATGCAAGTGTGTACTGGCAAGCTGAAAGCACATGTGTTCCATGGAACAATAGAAGATTAATGAGCCTATATTTCATAGCTTTCAAAACACTTTAGCTAGAAAATTATCTGTTTTGGCTAATTGCTATATATCAGGGGAAATGCTGTTCTCAGTAATTCCCTTTTGCTTGCATTTTGGCCCTGATTCTCTTGTTCCTGTGCCATGTGGAGTTATTTATCTCAGCATAAAGTGGATATAAAATGTTACTATTCAAGTGGCTGATGATTTGTGACAAAGCAGCATTTTACAGAAGCTTTGTATAGATATAAATAGCCACAGAAGCCCCATATATCTTCTAAAATCCACAGAGGTTTCATTGTGCCCATCTTTAGATGTAGCCAGGAAAAGAAGGTTGCATATTCAAACAACAAGCATAAAGTCAGGTGAGATATATTGCCATGTCTATACACATAACATCACTTCCACAACTATATTCTCAAACTAACAGTTTCTAGCCAGAGATGATGTAAAATGGAGAAATGGAGAAATGAACTAAAAGAGAAGAGGAGGGAGGAGAAAGGGGGGGGGGAGAGAAAAGAAGAAACAACTGCCAGTGCCGCCTTCAATAAGAACCACAGATTCAAAGTTGTTTTGCATTTTCAAATGCAAAATAATTTTGAATTAAAACAGAAACCCAACATTTTATGTAGTTTCTTCAGAGGTCTGAGGCATATATCACTGACTCAGCATCTCTGCTGTGATAACAATTGCCATTGATTGGTGACTTCTTGTCTAATGCCATCTGGCCAAACCTCACACCTCATTATAGCAAAAGAAAAGAATGTTCTCCCATATAGAGAATGGGAACGAGAAAGCTTGGTCACACACAATAAAAATGGTTAATCCTTCAGTTTCTGTTCATTGTGTTTTGGATTTCAGCCATAGCATGCTTTTATTTGCTTGGTTTCTATTAACCCTTCTCTATGTTATCGAGCGCAAAAGAGTCAAAATATTAACTTGATCAACATTATGCTGCTGCAAGGCGTTCCATGAATTAACGCAGCTGTGATCCACCATCTAATAAATTTCAAGAATGGAAAGTATCCAGCAGCAGCAATCAAGGTCCAGCAAGACTTCACGACCCCCATTCCCATTGTCTATAATCCTCAGTAAGAAAATTAACCCTTATCTGATCTGCCTCCTGGCTCTCTTGGATTCTGTCATTCACTTCCTCATTCCAGCCCTTTCCTGGACAACAGCTTCTTCCAGCCTCTATGGAGAGACCCCAACAACAGCCCCTTCCTCCACACTCCTGCCCCAACATATCACCCCACACCAAACCACCCATCAACCCCAGTGGGCCTGGGAAGGGCACCTTTTCCCATGGACAGCCTCTGCCATTGACTTGTATTGAGGCTGTCCTTGGGCGAACTTGCCCTTGACCTAGTTCCCAGGTCTGCCATTGCAGTGAATACTGAAATTTGCTGTTTTATCGTTTTCCACCTGTTATTTCCTACCCATATTTGTCTAGTGGGTCTAGGGGGGAGCTCTCTCACATCACCCACTATCCACTCCTGCATCCCACTCCTGTTTCTGCCCTCCCCTAACTATATATCCCATAGCCCCATCCCTCTTTCAAGTCCAGGGTCCCACACTATGCATCTGCCCCATTCCCACAGGCACAGAGACCACATAGGGTCTCCCCATGCTCTGCAAATCCCCTGGGGTCTTACCCAGGGGTCTCAACAGACCCCAGGAGCCCTTATGTATCCACTGCTTTCTTGGCTTTTTTGTCCCTTTTCTACCCTTTTCTATCCAAGGGAGGAAGAAACCCCTTATGTGCCCCTTCTGTCTGTGTCCAGCCAACCATGGGTTCGGGTCTCCAGCATAGGGAATCCCCAAAATCCATGAGCTCTGTGTATGTATATATGTTTTAATCCTACGTTTTATATCTCTATATAAAATATATTGATGATGCCAGCCATTGACGGTGACCTTTTCCTGCCCTGGGAAGGCAAGTCAACAATCCTTCCTGGGCTTCATTTGCATTAATCAAAGGACTCAATCACCTGCATCTGACTCATAACTGGGCTGAAAAAAGGGCCACCAGACCCATTACTGGGATTGCCGGTTCTCTAAAAAAGCCATATGGACATACAAAGCCACATTCCTCTTGGCATAACCATCCCCCTGAAGGGTTAGTTATGTCCCACTTCCAAAGACAATGCCATTCCCCTTCGTCATTTCCCCAGCCATTGACTCATTCAAATTATCTCAGGACGGACAATATTTCTCTGCCATGGACAAACCAGGAAACAATGCCGGAGGCACTGGAAAGCAATCACCTACATATCTTTATCAATAAAGGCTTTTTGGGGCCTTGTAAGGTCCTTGCATAGAATCATAGAGTTGAAAGAGACCTCATAGGCCATCCAGTCCAATCCCCTGCCAAGAAGCAGGAAAATCACATTCATTGTTATCCCAGTCTGGGACCCTCACAATCCAATCATAGGATCATTGCAGCACCATTGTTTCCTGGACAGTCAGACCCTCTCTGTCATTGGGTAGAGGAAAATCTGCATCAAAAGTGAAGCACGCTCTGCCATTGGCCAGCAGTGGCCGAGCTCCTGCCTTTGCTGGAAACCTCCTCTGACGTCAGCAGAGCCTAGCCAACCACAGCAGAGCTGGTACGGCTGGGCAAGAGTGGGAAATTTGAATGTGCTCTGTTTAAAAATGCCTGTTCTTCAGCGTTATGTATCTCAGCTTATCTTTAATGGATTACCGCTTTGCTAGCACCACTTTCAGCTGATTGAATAAACTACCTCAGTGGCTTCATCTTCAGCTTGGTAAGATTTATTTCGAAGCTTTGGCTTCCATGCTCACCAAGCACACGGACTCACTCATGGGTTCAGTATCCACAGCTCAGGTTCCTTGGCCCGGATCTCACTATCCATGGCCGTTTAAATTGCTCTATTTCAATTTGGCATCCTAGATGGGACTAGGCATTTAACCTAGTCCTGCCAAAATAGCCTCTTGGTCCTAGAGTATCAAGGACTGGTTCCATCTCAACAGACCCGGTCAAGAGTACTCACAGGGCTCCTTTGCTGCCCACACAGACTGTTCTCTCGTGGCTGGATAGACTCCTTGGACTCTGGCAGAAAGGGGCAATGGAAGCAGAGACTTCAGAAGTGAAGCCACCAATGTGAGGGGACAATCCTAGGTAAGATTTGGAGAAAAGGGGAAAAAAGCAGCCTGGTTGCACACTCAAAATTCCTAGGTAGAGGACAGGCACTGGGACGATCCAAGGCCCCATTTGTAAGTCTTAGGTGGTGTGGAACATCAGGGGTCTTGTGGGAAAGTAAGGTCTAGTCTTGAATGTTTGCAGGTTCTCAGGGATTGGGAGGTACAGGTTGTTCTTTACTGATTCTGTCCCACAGATTCCTGGAGTACGACTAGTCACCAAGTCTACCGGTGACTGTTACTTTTGGTCTGAGGCATTATTGGCTGGTGCTCATGTCCTATTAGCCATTTGTCAGGGGTGTCATTAGAATAGATGCATGTGCATCTCACAAGAACCTCACCATCCCAGGAGAATCCACTTTAGGTAAGGTATTGGAAACCTACGGTGACATAGGGAGGGCATCCCCTGGAGCCAGAGAAACTAGTAAACCTCTGCACCCACAAGTGGCCTCTTTGCCCTTTGAGAAGGGAAGCCTGCTGACCAGTAAATGGTTAAACAAATAACCAACATGATGGATAACTTTCTAGCTATTTATTTTGAAGTCATATTATTTCCCCCCCCCTAAACTTATATTATATGCAATATAGACTGTTTCAAAAAGAAATCTGAGCTCAAAGTTGTTGCATGTTATGTATTCACTCTTTCTTGCATACCATCTTAAGGTATCAGAAGACTCAGGGTCCTTCCAAACAAGGCAGAAACCCACTTCCTCCCAGGTTTCTGTCTCCATCCCCAACCCAAATCCCGGACTTTCCCTTGAGGGTGGCTAGATGCCATCCCCTGTCCAGCCCCCATTTTCAAAAAAAAAAAAAAAAAAGACTTACCAAAGGGGCCTGCCAACAGTATGGGCCTCTCTGCAGAGTATCCCTGACACATCATTTTCACGCATCATGAGTATTCTGCACTATCGGCAGGCCCCTCCAGTAAGTTTTTTTGTGGGAAATGGGAGACTGGAGGGAGGGGTGGGTTGGGGTGGGATTTCCTCCCCACTCCTTTGGGCTTCAGGACCCTGAAGTCAATCCCCATAAGCCCGAAACCTGCAAAGATTCAGACCTTAACTTAAGGTCCAGATCTTTCCAGGTGTTTAATTAATCTGGAGAAAACTGGGAAATCCCAGTTTGCTCCAGATTAATTCGCCTTTACTTAAGGCGTCATTTAGTCCTGCAATTTGGGCCTGTCTAGAAAGGCCCTCGGCAACAAAAACATTGTTTTAAAATGTCAGCACCAGCTAGAGAGAGACAGTGTGTGTGTATGTGGGGGGGGGGGGGGGCTGTATGGAAATTCTATGTGGAGCCATTAAAGTGGTCATGTGGAATTACTGATACCAGTAGTAAAAATTGCTTTCAGTACAGGTTTAGCCCAAAAACTGGCAGTTATATTACTGTCAATAAATGTACTATGAGCCTCTCAATAGCAAATACAGGTTTGCAGAATGCTCTGCAATGATGTTCTCCAGTGAGCTATATGGATTTAGTCATGGTAGCTATACTGGGACAAATCTGCTTTCAGAATCATCCTACTCTACTGCATTTTTAAATGCTCTTAAGGTTTGGTTATATATTACTTGGAAAAGTGCCTCAATTGTTACAAATACAATGCAGATTTTGTCCCATGATAAAACATTTCTATGCTTTGACAAACCACCTAGACCACAGCTTTCCAAACATTTCATATTTGTGACATGTTTTTAGACATGCCATCTTCTCATGACACAGTAATTCAATTTTACCAACAAACCAAATGTTAAACCAACCTCTTATAAGACACTAGCTTGGGGACCCGGCAGTGCCCGGGTCATTTGAGAAAAGCAGTATTTGCTCATGTTCCAAGTGTAGCCTAGATTCAATGTCAGCTGGGTTCAGTAGATGTGGGTGAATGACATCTCCCATATGCAAGTCCCATCATCCATGGTTCATCCCCTTCCAAAAAACGCCAGGATGTAGAGCGGGTCGTGTATGCCAAGTTTGGTCCAAATCTGTAATTTGTGTGGCTGGGTTGAGTGCCCTTTGGATGCAGGTGAAGTACAACTCCCAGAATCAAGGCCCATTCCCACAAACCCCTGCAGTATGTTCAGTTAGTCATAAAGCTTCTCTATGCGAAGTTTGGTCCCAGTCCATTGTCGGTGGGGATCTCTGTTTCTCTGGATGCAGGTGAACTATAACTCTCTTTTCCCCAAACTTGTCCATAGAATCATAGAATCATAGAATTATAGAATCATAGAATAGTAGAGTTGGAAGAGATCTCATGGGCCATCCAGTCCAACCCCCTGCCAAGAAGCAGGAAATCGCATTCAAAGCACCCCCGACAGATGGTCATCCAGCCTCTGCTTAAAAGCCTCCAAAGAAGGAGCCTCCACCACAGTCCAGGGGAGAGAGTTCCACTGCCAAACAGCTCTCACAGTCAGGAAGTTCTTCCTGATGTTCAGGTGGAATCTCCTTTCCTGTAGTTTGAAGCCATTGTTCCGCGTCCTAGTCTGCAGTGCAGCAGAAAACAAGCTTGCTCCCTCCCCCCTATGACTTCCCTTCACATATTTGTACATGGCTATCATGTCTCCTCTTAGCCTTCTCTTCTGCAGGCTAAACATGCCCAGTTCTTTAAGCCTCTCCTCATAGGGCTTGTTCTCCAGACCTTTGATCATTTTAGTTGCCCTCCTCTGGACACATTCCAGCTTGTCAACATCTCACTTCAACTGCGGTGCCCAGAATTGGACACAGTATTCCAGGTGTGGTCTGACCAAGGCAGAATAGAGGGGAAGCATGACTTCCCTGGATCTAGACACTATACCCCTATTGATGCAGGCCAGAATCCCATTGGCTTTCTTAGCAGCCGCATCACATTGTTGGCTCATGTTTAACTTGAAATCCAGGTACGCTACATCCACGGCATTCCCTGTATCGACCCAACTTGTAACTTTATCAAAAAAAGAGATCAGATTAGTCTGGCATGACTTGTTTTTGGTAAATCCGTGTTGACTATTAGCAATGACTGCATTTGTTTCTAAGTGTTTGCAGACCACTTCCTTAATGATCTTTTCCAGAATCTTGCATGGTATCGACGTGAGGCTGACCGGACGGTAATTGTTTGGGTCGTTCTTTTTTCCCTTCTTGAAGATAAGGATCACATTCGCACACCTCCAATCTGCTGGGACTTCTCCCGTTCTCCAAGAACTCTCGAAGATAATTGTCAGTGGTTCTGAAATAACCTCAGCTAGTTCCTTCAATACTCTTGGATGTAGCTGATCTGGCCCTGGAGACTTGAATTCTTTTAGAGCGGCCAGGTGTTCCTGGACAACTTGTCTCCCTATTTGGGGTTGGGTTTCCCCAAATCCTTCGTCCATTCCATGTTGCTGAGGTTGAAGATGGCTTTCTTTTTGTGAGAAGACCAAGGCAAAGGAAGGCATTAAGCAGTTCTGCCTTTTCCCTGTCCCCTGTCACCATCACCCCATCTTCTCCTTGCAGAGGCCCTGTCGCCTCCTTGTTTTTCCTTTTTCTACCAACGTAAGCAAAAAAGCCTTTTTTGTTGTCTTTAATGTCCCTGGCAAGCCTGAGCTCATTTTGCGCTTTAGCCTTGCGAACATTTTCCCTACAGGAGTTGGCTATACGTTTGAATTCTTCTTTGGTGATTTCTCCCCTTTTCCACTTCTTGTGCATGTCTCTTTTGAGTCTTAGCCCGGTTAGAAGTTCTTTGGACATCCACTGTGGCTTCTTTGCACTTGTCATATTTTTTTTCTTTGTTGGCACTGTTTGCATTTGCACCTTGAGTATTTCACTTTTAAAAACTCCCATCCATCCTTAACTCCCTTGTCTTTTAATATTGGCGTCCATGGAATGCCGCTCAGTATTTCCTTCATTTTTTGGAAGTCAGCTCTCTTAAAGTCCAGAATGCGTGTTTGATTTGTCTTAGTTTCAGCCTTCCTTTGTATGGCAAACTGCAGGAGCACTATGTTCTGTTGGTTATGGGGGCTCTGTGTGCCAAGTTTGGTCCTGGTCCATCATCAGTGGGGTTCAGAGTGCTCATTCATTGCAGGTGAACTATAAATCCCAGTACCTACTACTCCCAAATGTCCAGGCCAATTCCCCTCAAAACCCACCAGTATTCAAATCTGGGCATATCAGGTATACATGGCAAGTTAGGCCCAGAGCCATCATTGTTTGGTTTCATAGCATCCTGGGTGTAGGTGAACTCCAACTCCTCTAAATTCCCCAGTAGGAGTCACAGTGCTCTGACTTGATGCAAGGTGAACTACAACTTCCACCATGTGGAGTCAATCCCCCAAACTCTGCTAGTAAGTATAGTTGCTGCACAGTTCTGCTGTATTTGTTATGCAGACAGATTTGAAAGAGAAGGGCAGTAGGTGGGGTCATGCAAATTCCACACCAATGGAGAACCCTGGGATGCCTACCTGTAGTGGAGGAAAATGCAAAATCTAGGATGAGATGGTCCCCAAATGAAAGCATTCCTTGGGTGGTGGGCCGTAGTGTTTGGGGAGGAAATTGGCAGGGTTTGGGCTACATGTTCATGGAGCTCGCTGTAACCAGTGGAAGGGAGTGACTTGCTGGTTCCTCAGCACTGGGAACTATAGCCTGTTTGTGGAGGCCGGAGGCTGTCTATGTGAGCAGATACCCGTGCCATATACACATATACGGGTTTTCACTTTTATTATGGATATAAATATTGATATGTACACGTATATAAATTGTAATAATGAAATGCATGGAGACACAACATATCTAATGTATTATTAAAATACCGGTATATAATTTATTGCTTATTTCACATAGACTCAGAGGTTTATCCTTATGTTTGTGCAACACACATACAGCTGATATACTAAAGTGTTGTGATACATAGTTTGGAAAGCTCTGACCTAGACCAAGAGATTTTCATTCTAAATTTTTATAAGGCTGCGTATTAGCAACAAAATTGTCTGATGGACCCGACCAGTTGAATGGGGCAAACTAATCACCTTTTCACTTGTTGTTTGCTTGATTTCGGGTAAGATCCAAATTCATATGTGCATTTTACAATAAATTTCACATTGTAGGTCTAACAGCACTGAGTGCAGATTTGCAATCTCCTTTCAAACCAGGCACAAGCTCATTTAGTTTTCAGTTCAGCTAATAAATCACGCTTCTTTTCAGCACCTAAGGCCTGAAGAACTGAATTTTTGACCAAGATGCCTGTGAAAATAGGCCTGTTATAAATGAAACATGCTTTTCTTTATCTAAAGAACACAGATTTATTTAAAGAACAGGTTTCTTCATTTTAAGGACACTTCGGGGAATGCTACCTTCAAACTTTCTTTCCTCTCTCAGATCTGCAGAGCCTTTGTGAAATTTAGTTTCAAATGATTCCTTCTGCTTACTTTAGGCATCCCTTTGACATAGTGGTTTTATATCTTTGGCTAAAGCCAGCATAAAGATCTTACATTTTACAGGTTGAGTATCCCTTATCTGAAATGCTTGAGATCAGAAGCATTTTGGATTTCATTTTATTTTGAAATAACTGTCTTTGCATATACATGCATACATAATGACGTATCTTGGAGATGGGACCCAAGACTAAACATTAAATTCATTTATGTTTCATATATACCTTATATACAAAGCTTGAAGGTAATTTTACACTATATAATACTTATAATAATTTTGTGTACAAAGCAAAGTTTGTGTACAACAAAAAGCAAATGTGTTACTATCTTAGTCACCCATGTGGACAATTTTGATTTTAGGATATTTTGGATTTCAGAATTCCAGATAAGAAATTTTCAACTTGAATCACAGGACAAGGAGAAGTTTCTTACCATATGCCACTTCTATGTAATTTAAAGAAATGTCTAGCATCATTTAGGCAATGGAATATAATCAACTTTGTATCATACATGGTAACAGTTTTATGTTAGTATTAGGAGATTATACTTGCATAATAGAATTAGTGAACTTGCAGAAACTATGGCATACCGCAGTGATGTACATAAACTAATCCTATGATTCCTTAGTGCCAGGCCAACTGAGGAAAGTAAAATTGGCGGAATGATGACTATATGTCCATTATGAAAATTTGGGACAAATCTGATTGAACATGGCAATGAAGGAATTGTATTACTGTGCTTCCCCAGAAGGCAGTGTTTGGGGACTATCCTTTGGCACAATGGCCCTTGGAACATGTATTCAACAAAGTTCTGCCTAGTTCTCCATGTTATTTCATGTCAACTTGAACTCACTAGTAGAAGTCATTTAGGATGGAAGTACTGCTGAAAGATTTATTGCTTATTGTTATCTGAGTTTAAGGACGTGAGTGTGGAGGGATGGGTGTGTTGTTTTTGTGATGTATGCTGGGGAAGGAATTTAATTTCGTTGTACAATGTACTATGACAATAAGGTTATTCTATTCCTTGAATCCAGTAATGGGCTAGATGAGGATGGACATCCAGAAAAGATTAAAAATCTGCTCATTAATAGAAAGCATGCCTCAGAAATGGATAGTGAACATGGCCTGGAGTTATGCTCTCACTGAAAAATTAACAATCTTGGAATGCACTGGTTCTTCAGATGAATTTTCTGATGCAAGTAGTGTTAGGGTGATGATGCATTTGTAAAAATACATGCATGCCTCCCTTTAAAACATATACTGTATGGCTAAGGACCTCTTCACACCGAGTATCGCTATGAACTGCAGTGATCCCGGCAACGTCTGTCCAGGGTGCATGGGGACATGTCACTCCCTGCCCCGCACCATCCCAGCTTCCCTCCTACCTTATCATATGGGGGGGAGCCTCTTTAAGCCAGCTAAACTCATTGATATCTATTGAAAGACAGGAAGCCTCCTGTTGTGCACCACCGGCAATTTTTCAGCAGCAGCAGGGTTTTTTCCCCACTTTCACCATGAAGCCATCCTGGAAGTTCTTTTATTGTTTGTGAAGGGAGCCAGTGGGTTCCATTGAGAAAGTGGAAAAAACCCATTGCTGCCGCCGAAAATAAGTCCTTTTGAAGAGGTCCTAAAATGCTCAGTTCATGAAAAAAACACATAAGGGCCGGGCTTTAGCACAGCAGGTTAAACCACCAGCTGCAGTAAATCTTGTCAATTGAAAGTTGACAGTTCAAAGGCCAGGTTAGGGTGAGCTCCTGGCCTTTAGCCCCAGCTTCTGCTTACCTAGCACAGTGGTTCTCAACCTGGGGTTCCCAGATGTTTTTGGCCTTCAACTCCCAGCAATTCTAAACACTGGTAAACTGCTGGGATTTCTGGGAGTTTTAGGCCAAAAAAATCAGAGGACCCCAGGTTAAAAACCACAGAGCTAGGAGATTGAAAGCAAAATGTGAGTAGATAAATAGGTACCGCTTAAAAGTGGGGAGATATTTAGGCACCCATAAGGAAAGGTCAGAAAACTGCTGGCAATTCGATCAAGGAGGAAGTTTATGAAGCTCTTCGGCAGGCCTCCAAGATGCCAAAGATGGGAAATGCCTATATATATCTCTACCTATGTACAATTGTCTGTCTTGTCAGTGTATAAACGGCATTGAATGTTTGCCTCATATGTATGTTCTGTGATCTGCCCCAAGTCTCCTTTGGCGTGAGAAGGGCGGAATATAAATACTGCCAAAAAAAAAATAAGGCCACTTTAATCAATAAATGATTTGTGTAAATTGGTAAGAGACACACAGAAATATGCACATAAGGAGAGAACATATTTTAAATGCACCAAATTTCAATGTAAACCTTAGAAAACTGATATGGCATAAAGTTGGGGAAATGCTGATAAGATTTGGAGAAACAAACACAATTAAATCAAAACAGGACTTTTCATGTCCCTCGCTTGATATGCTGCAACACACTGAAATGAGCAACATAAGAGCCAATGCTAAAAACAGATCAAAGAGAATATATTTTGTGTCTGGAGATCACCGGTTCAAAGACTGTCTCAGATACAAGCCCACTCAAGCTTTGGCCTCATCGGTGGATAGGTTGGTTGTAAAGATGACTGAGATAATTATGAGAAGCTCTTTAAACATTCTAAAGTGGTAAATGAACAAATAATCATATTATGCATTATATTAAACAAATATATCAAATTGTGTAGTGCGTTGTGTTTTTTTTTCCTAGTTATGAATAGCCAAGTCACTGCATCACATTCTGTAACATTTCTGATGAACTAATAAGTTGTTTATTGCTTTCTTTCCTTTTTTTGGAAGATTTGCAAATGTTATACAGGTCTACATCATTTCCAATTCTTAATTGGAGCCAAAGCACTTAATATTTCCATTTTGGCAAATGCAGCAGCTGCTTTTCCTTCACTTTTTTATTGCACGCTGGTTTGGCTTACAGCTTTTCTATTTTTGTGTTCCCTGTATTTTACGATGTATGAAGAGTTGTGTAATAAAGATTTGATGCAATCACCGTTCTATGCAGGCAGTAAGATTTGTTTGTTTTTTCTCCGCTATTTCACACCATTCATTAATGACATCCAGCTAGACCTCCCTTTTGACTTTCTCTTTTCCTATTCTATATTTTACAAGGCACTGAAACATGATAAAGTTTCACCTGATTATTCATTATTTTACATTTTTGTGCAGTGGACTGTCATTCTCATCAATTACTCTTCGAGTATTCTTGTCTCAATGCATTTATCAATATCCACCATTGCCCTTTCATTTGAGTCACCAACACTCTTTTTTCTTGGCCATTATTTTACAAACCAACCATCAGTACACTTCATAACCTTCTACAAGCTCCAAATCATGGAAGAGTCAAAGGCACACATCTTGACACTTGTATTCACTTGTATTATCTTAAATCAGGTCTGTTCGCCATACAAGATTTTCTTATGAGAAGGGACTGGGAAATCTCTATCTTTTTCTAAACATAGATTCTGAGCACTGATATATATTTGTGTATAGAAAGAAAGAGAGATAAATACAGATAGGGAATAATGTGTGTGTGTGTGTGTGTGTGTGTGTGTGTGTGTGTGTGTGTGTGTGTCAAAGTATGTATGTTTGTCTATCTGTTTACATCACAAAGGCTCTTGCTAGGTCCAGTGAAATTCTTTGATGTCACTGGATTGGCTGTTGCTAGATGAAGGATTGGCTGTTTCTAGATGAAGTAAGGTAAAGGTAAAGGTTTTCCCTGACATTAAGTCCAGTCATGTCTGACTCTGGGGGTTGGTGCTCATCTCCATTTCTAAGCCGAAGAGCCGGCGTTGTCTGTAGACACCTCCAATGTTATGTGGCCTGCATGACTGCATGGAGCGCCGTTACCTTCCTGCTGGAGCGGTACCTATTGATCTACTCACATTTGCATGTTTTCGAACTGCTAGGTTGGTAGGAGCTGGGGCTAACAGTGGGCACTCATTCCGCTCCTGGGATTTGAACCTGGGACCTTTTGGTAGCCCTCTGTTATGTCACTGGGAAAGAAAAGTAACATGTTATGAGGGTAATGGAGGAAGGAAAAAACCACAATGAGAGCCTTCCCACAGTTGCCAAAGAGTTGCCATGGAGACATAGCTGCAGAAGGGAGAAAGTAGGCAAGCAGCAGTCCCAATGATGTCAAGCACACAAGCCCCGTACTCACATTGCTTTGACACACAGCTAATTTTTTCCAGGAGTTCCATAGGCTCACAGGAACCCTGATTTTCCTTTCAAAATAGACTTCAGTCACACAGATACATTGTATCCTCCCTAACAGTAGCTAAAAACCACAGGCAGCCTCTCTCCATTAAGGCTCCATTATCCTTTGTTACATATTAACTCAGAGTAATAAATTGTATCTGCTGCTGCTTTCACTTCCCTGCCTGCAAAAGGAGCTCTTTTGTAGGCTGCTTCCAAATACCAAAAATTAACAATAAACCCCTTTCCAAGCCGTGGATCACAGCCAGCTTGGCCAAGGAGGTCCAGAACTGCTTCGGGAACAAGGAAATGCAGCTCTTTCAACTGCAGATATGGAAACCCCCGTATCCGCAACTCAACGGATTCACTCTGGACCAACTCCGGAATACTTTCTAAACTAAACTGCTATCTCACTTTTTTCCGTAACAGCCCTGATTCACTTCCCGACCTATGAATTGGTTCTTTTCCATGAATGAGCTGCCTTTTTTTTATGAATGAGCATGGGCAACAAGATCAAAAATGTCTTTTAATGTCTTCTTGTGAACTTTTTAGATATCAGGGACCCCTTTCCCCATATATCCCTTGCACTGTCTCCCAGTTCTAGGGGAACTCCAAAAAGCCCTTTGTCTGCTAGGCTGCTGGAGAACCTCTGGGATTCCTCTCTTTTTTCCCCACACAAAGGAGATCAAAGCCCTTTGCACGCCTCATGGGACTACCTGCATCTGTCTACCAATACATGGGGATGCTGGATCTCATGTTTCTCCCCCATTGTGAATCCCACATGTGTCTCCTATCAATTATTTTTTTAATTTTACTTATTATTATTATTTTTATTATGATACTTTATGATATCTTACCCCTTATAAAAGAAGCACTGTGACCTTGATGTGAACTTTTGACCAGCACACTATCCTGACCTGAGCACCATCAGGATGCCTCAGGCCATGTACTACAAGTATGGATTACCATGATCACCCTCTGGAAAATAAAACAATGGACTTCTTCTCAAACCTCAGAGGGCAAGGCCAGACCATTTGAGAATGAAGAAACCTTTGGACATTCTAATCATTCACCAAAAAGGCTTACTCCCTCTGCAGGGAGACAAGAGGAAGCCAATGCTGTCCAGACAAAGCCACCTCCCTTCCTTGGATTCTGAATCGTTTTAACCCCATCAAGATTTCAAATGCTGCTGCTCTTTTGACAATAGGAGTGGCATTCAGGTGTCAGACTCTCATTCAAGAGACTTGTTTTTTCAATCAATGAATCAATAGCCAGGTCTGGCTTGCAGGGCCCTGATGCTCTTGCCAGACCACTTGCCAAAGGACCTGACATAGGGTCATTCATTAATACTGTCATCAACATATGTTTGCCTTTTTTTTCTCCTGTTGCCAGGCCTCCATCTCCCCCATTGGCCAGTGAGGGAGAGACGTCACAGGTGGGGCTCGCGCTCCCATTGGATGAAGCGCGTGAGTCTCCCAGACTGCTCCTCCTGCCTCTGACGTAAGGGGCAACCCTGACCAATCAGCGAGGAGCCAGCCGGGTGGGTAGGAGTGGGAAATTCAAACTGTAAAAGTATGAAATTTGTATTTTTCTGTGTAATGGCATGCCGGTTCTTGCAACTTATGGCTGCCGTCATCCTGCTCCAGCTGGACCAGAATAAACTCAATGACCTCTGCTTCAAACTTGGTGAGCCTTTTATTGAGAATAGGGAAATCTTTATTTTGCCTCTTGCAAGCTCGGCAGGTGTTGTACAACCCTCTTTTTGGGTCTGGAACGGATCTATTTTCCAGGGAGATCCCCCAAATTCTTTGATCTCCTCATCGCCAATGACACCTGGGCATGCTAAGTATATAAGTTAGTGGGTAAAAATCAACCAAAATATCGGTGAAGATGAAAGTTTTGTAACAAAAAAGGTACCTTAATAAAATTTATTTTAAGTAAAGTAAATTCTTCTTCTTCTTCTTCTTCTTCTTCATTCACATAGTCATTTCTGACTCTTCATGACCTCATGGACCAGTCCACACCAGAGCTCTCTGTCAGCCATCGCCACCCCCAGTTCCTTCAGGTTCATGCCAGTCACATCAAGGATACCGTCCATCCATCTTGCCCTTGGTCGGCCTCTCTTCCTTTTTCCTTCCATTTTCCCCAGCATCTTGATCTTTTCCAGGATTTCCTGTCGCCTCATGATGTGGCCAAAATACTTCATCTTTGCCTTTAGTATCCTTCCCTCCAGTGAGCAGTCGGGCATTATTTCCTGGAGGATGGACTGGTTGGATCTTCTTGCGGTCCAAGGCAAGATTTTCCTCCAGCATCAGAGTTCAAAAGCATCTATCTTTCTTCACTCACCCTTCCTTATGGTCCAGCTCTCACATCCATAGGTTACTATGGGGAATACCATTGCTTTAACTATGCGGACCTTCGTTGCCAGTGTGATGTCTCTGCTCTTCACTATTTTATCAAAGTTGGCCATTGTTTTCCTCCCAAGAAGTAAACGTCTTCTGATTTCCTGTCTGCAGTCTGCATCTGCAGTGATCTTTGCGCCTAGAAATATAAAGTCTGTCACTGTCTCATTTTCTCCCTCTGTTCACCAGTTATCAATAGGTGTGGTTGCCATGATCTTGGTTTTCTTGATGTTTAATGTACCTGTGACCAAGCCAGGCAATGCTCAGGCACTGTGTGCAAAGGAACTTTGGAAACTAGAGATTCCATTTGTAATATTTTTTAAGAAAAAGGACACTGGAATTCAATGCTATGTCTTGCTATGTGCTCCCACAAGCCCCAAACTCAATGCCTTCCTTTGTTAATGTACCAGTGACCAACCTGGCCAATGCTCTGGCAAGGTGTGCAAAGAAACTTTGAAAACTAGAAATTCCCTTGTTATATTTTTAAGCAAGAAGGACACTGGAAATCAATGGTGTGTCTTGCTATATGATCCCACAAGCCTCAAAGGCAATGCCTTGCCTTCAATTAGAAATGGAGCACTGACAGCACTGAGATACTTGGAAAACTATAAATTCCTTTACTATATTTATAAGCTAGGACTCTGGAAATCAATGTTGTTTGGCTATGTGATCCCAGGCCTCAAAGGCAATGCCTTGCCCTCAATTAGTAATGGAGCACTGACAACAGTGAAAAGATACTTTGAAAACTATGAATTCACTTAATATTAAGATAATTTTTAATATGGAAAAAACCCTGGAATTCACTGCGCTAGCGCTACCCAAAATTAACACACTCAGTCACAAAAAGGAACCAACAGCAACAAAAGCCTAACTCTTTCTCCAAATCAGAACAGGCCGGACCCCTTCACCCTCAACAGGCTTGCTTGCTCTCCTTCTCCCTCTCTCCCTCAAGACAGGCTTGCTGGCTCTGCTTCCACACCACCACCCTCACCGTGCAAAACCCATCCCAGAATGGCTCGCCCGGGCTGCGCAATGGGCTTTTATGCCAATCTTCCACGTGGACGCAGAGGACCATAGCCCCCACCTTTGTGTCCATCGTGGAAGCTTCTGATTGTCCGGGGAGCGGCAGCCATTTTGGGAAGCAGCAGGCAAGTTAGGCTGTGCTACGCTCCCATTCAATATAGGTTGCAGAAACAAAAAAAAATTAAAAAAATATTTTAAAAAATATATTAAAAAATTTGGGGGGGGGAAAAATTAACAAAATATTAAGAGACAATTAGAGAATGGACCAAGGATGGTTCAAATTACATTGCCGGTTGCGCCGTGAGACAACGTCTTGGAACGTGTTTCAAAAAGCGAGAACAATCTGATATCAATCCGACTTAAGACTCTAAACGATTTTTTGGACATCCCTAATGAGCAGATTAGCAAATACTCTTGGACATCCAAGTCATTGATATTAGACACTGCAGATTGTATACCAGATTATAATAAACTTCACTGTGCAAGTATCCACATGTCTATTCAGAAGTAAAGTCCATTGTTGCTTATTCCCAAGTGAGAAGATATGAGACTGCAGCTTGAATCTTTCAGTGTTTGGATTTAAATGATACATAAAAACTGCAAGGGGAGATATAAATTAACATTTTATGTTGCCTCCACAAATTACATTGCATTCATTCAAGTATCTTGAATCATCCCTATCCATTGTTTGTCCTGTTGTTTAATTTCTGTATACCCTACAATATTATACAGTCATTTTTAGAAATAAATCCCTTTAAACGATGAGAACTTGTTTTTTCAATAAGCATGCATAATGTTCTTTTCCATGTCTGGCCAAATTATTTGCTAGAGACTTTCTCCCATCCATGTAGAGAAAAAACTGAGAATTGCTGAAAACTCTATGAAGAGATATATTTTTAAAATATTGTGATTTGTTTGTGTATTGTTATTTTCAAGACTCAGACTAGACATTGGTTGAATAAGCTTTGAAAGCATCTATTTCTTGACAAAGAAGAGATTAGTGGTGAAACTGCAAAACACAAAAAGAAAGAATGGTAGCTATAGGAAAACGAATAGTGACTATCAGAAACAAATTGTAATTACAGTACTGTAATTCTGTACACTTTTGAAGGCTCTATTTTAACCATGAAATAGAGACATATAGTAACAAGCTACATATTATCCATAACTTGATATTCCATTGACCTGTTAAGTAGCCCACATTTTATAGTATATACAAGTTATTTGGACAACTTAGCAATCATGCTGAAGAGTGTGACAAGCAAATAGAAATGATGCATTTCTCCATAAATGCTACAGTTCATCCCATAACCCCCATAAATATCAAAGAGATAAAGTAGGAAGCACTTTTACTTGGCACTAAACAGAGGTGAAGCATGCTGCTACATGATAAATAGTGCCCAATATTTGGGTTGTCTAGCAGGTCTCTTATTTGAAAGTTCAGAATTTGTCTTCCAAGTTAGCAGCAGAGAGCAGAAATATATATTTCAACAACTTGTGATGTCTTTTGAAAGTACATATCTTCTCCTTTGCTTACCTATAATGCCCAAAGAGTTATCTAATAATCAGTTGTCAAGCAAATTCACTAAAATATACAGTAGAGCTATGCATCGTGATTCCACTTTAATATCCATGGCTACATTTTATAGAACTCTGAAGTGTGTAGATTGGTGAGGCACTAGAGCTCTTGGGCAAAGAATTCTAAGTACCCAAAACTGAAGATCATAAAATACCATAAAATTTGTGCCCTCCACCTGTTTCAATTCTGCCCCAATTCTAGCATTGAAGTCTCCACACAGAAGGACCTTTGTGGAGGGGTATTGATTTTCTAATAGGGTAAGGGTTCCAGATGGGCTAGACCAGGGGTCCCCAAACTAAGGCCCGGGGGCCGGATGCGGCCCATCGAAGGCATTTATCCGGCCCCCACAGCACAAGGGCAGAAGGGGGTTGGGCTAAATGACCCAAGGGGTCTCTTCTTCTCTTACAATCCTTTTATTATTATTATTATTATTATTATTATTATTATTATTATTATTATTATTATCATCATTCAGGCTGGGTGGCCATCTGTCAGGAGTGCTTTGCTTGTGCTTTTGGTGCACAAAGGCAGAAGGGGGATGGACTAAATGGCCCAAGGCGTCTCTTCCAACCCTATTTATTATCATTATTATTATTGGGTTGTTGTATGTCTTTTGGGCTGTGTGGCCATGAAGTACTCTCTCCTGACGTTTCGCCCACATATATGGCAGGCATCTTCAGAGATGCCATAGCTGTGGGCGAAACGTCAGGAGAGAGTACTTCTGGAACATGGCCACACAGCCCGAAAGACATACAACAATCCTGTGATCCCGGCCATGAAAGCCTTCAACAACACATTATTATTATTATTATTATTATTATTATTATTATTATTATTATTATTATTAACATTGAGGCTGGGTGGCCATCTGTCAGGGGTGCTTTGCTTGTGCTTTTGGTGCACAAAGGCAGAAGGGGGTTGGACTCAATGGCCCAAAGGGTCTCTTCCAACCCTCTTTTTTATTGTTGTTGTTGTTGTTAATTATTATTGCTCAGTGGCCAACTATAGTCCAGCCCTCCAATGGTCTGAAGGATCGTGAACTGGCCCCCTGTTTAAAAAGTTTGGGGACCCCTGGGCTAGACCAAACATTGTTAGGGCCTCAATTTTTCGATAGTCTAGGTGGAAAATAAACATTTATACAAATTAAACCACCAAAATGCTTGCTCTTAATGAGAAGGGCCTGTATGCATTGAGGGTAGGTACTAGGCTTGAGCGATCCACGAAAAATTTGATTCTAAACTCGTTGCAAAAGTAGAGGGGGGTGGCGATTCGTTTCTGAAGTCATTTCCGAATTTTGCCCCAATTTTTTTTTGAAATTAACGAAAATTCGTTATTTTCTAAATTAATTCGTTAATGGCGGACGCCCATGCGCAGTGGCCCAAAAACAGCCCAAGGGGGGGAGTTAGGGGGCTCTCCTGCACTCATTTTTTCAGCTATACTGATCAAATTTGGTACAGTGGGAGAACACAATCCACCCTGCTTGTTCGCTAAATTGCAGAGCGTTTGCCCTTTCCTAAGATTTATTGCGCAATTTTATAGTTCATATAAAAAAACTTTATTTACCAATTGCAAAAAATCTGTTCCTGCTTTTGAAATGTTATTTCCTGTTCAATAGGGGTTCCTTCACTGTTAAAGTCCTTCTTCTACTTGTGTAACATTGTTTCAGTGCCCGTAAATCTGTCAAAATATTAGGGCATTGGGGGCCATTGGCCAAGAGACACATTTTGCTGCCTGCCAGAATGCGCAATGACTTTCCCCAGGCATCCATATTGGAGGCCATTATACCACAGTGGTCAAGCCCCTCCCCCTCCCAAGAAATGTAAGATTTGTGCGACGTTGGTTTGATTTATTGCCTGATGGCAAAATGGGGGCTTGGATCCCACTCCCCTGGGGAGCCGGCCACCGTGGGCCGTCTCCCACCCCCGCCCCTTTCCCAAAGCAGCAGGGCGTGGGCTTAAACTGCGGAAATAGACATGGGGGCATGGATCCCACACCCCTGACCCTTTCCCTAAAGCAGTAGGGAGGGGGGCTTAGCTGCAGAGATACACATGAGGGTTTGGATCCATTAAAAGCACTGACAGGGGGAGTGGGAAAAATTGGAGCAAAAAGAAAGAAAAAATCAATGTGGTGATCCGAACCGCAATGTCCAAGATGGAGAAAAAAGCAGAAAGAAAAAATCCCCGTGGGGATCCGAACCCCAATGTCTATCTTAGCAGCAAAGACCCCACCCTGCGCCGGCCACAGTTGGACGGCATGCATCCACTAGAGAGAGAGAGAGAAAAAAACAGAGGACCCCACCCCAAAGGAAGGATCTGGGAAAAATTGCCCAAATATGAACGGAAGGACAGCCACGAGAGAAGAGAGATGCGGTGCATCGTGGGAAACTCGACCACGTAGGCCGAGAGGCAGCAAAAAGAAAAGAAAAGAAAGAAAAAAGCCGCCGGCAGCAAAGACCCCACCCTGAGAAGGCCACAGTTGGCCGGCATGCATCCCCTAGAGAGAGAGAGAAAAAAAAACAGAGGACCCCGCCCCAAAGGAAGGATCTGGGAAAAATTGCCCAAAAGTGTGCAGAGGGACAGCCGCGAGAGAAGAGAGATGGGGTGCATCGTGGGAAACTCGACCACGTAGGCCGAGAGGCAGCAAAAAGAAAAGAAAAGAAAAGAAAAGAAAAAAGCCGCAGGCAGCAAAGACCACACCCTGAGCCGGCCACAGTTCGCCGGCATGCATCCCCTAGAGAGAGAGAGAAAAAAAAACAGGACCCCACCCCAAAGGAAGGATCTGGGAAAAATTGCCCAAATATGAACGGAAGGACAGCCGCGAGAGAAGAGAGATGCGATGCATCGTGGGAAACTCGACCACGTAGGCCGAGAGGCAGCAAAAAGAAAAGAAAAGAAAGAAAAAAGCCACAGGCAGCATAGACCACATGTTGAGCCGGGCCGGCCACAGTTGGCCGGCATGCATCCCCTAGAGAGAGAGAGAGAGAAAAACAGAGGACCCCGCCCCAAAGGAAGGATCTTGGAAAAATTGCCCAAAAGTGTGCGGAGGGATAGCCGCACGAGAAAAGAGAGATGCGGTGCATCGTGGGAAACTCGACCACGTAGGCCGAGAGGCAGCAAAAAGAAAAGAAAAGAAAGAAAAAAGCCACAGGCAGCAAAGCCCACACGTTGAGCTGGGCCGGCCACAGTTGGCCGGCATGCATCCCCTAGAGAGAGAGAGAGAGAGACAAAACAGAGGACCCCGCCCCAAAGGAAGGATCTTGGAAAAATTGCCCAAAAGTGTGCGGAAGGACAGCCGCGAGAGAAGACAGATGCGGTGCATCGTGGGAAACTCAACCATGTAGGCCGAGAGGCAGCAAAAAGAAAAGAAAAGAAAGAAAAAAGCCACAGGCAGCAAAGACCCCTCCCTGAGCAGGCCACAGTTGGCCGGCATACATCCCCTAGAGAGAGAGAGAGAAAAAAACAGAGGACCCCGCCCCAAAGGAACCATCTGGGAAAAATTGCCCAAAAGTGTGCGGAGGGACAGCCGCGAGGGAAGAGAGATGTGGTGCATCGTGGGAAACTCGACCACGTAAGCCGAGAGGCAGCAAAAAGAAAAGAAAAGAAAGAAAAAAGCCTCAGGCAGCAAAGACCACACATTGAGCCGGGCCGGCCACAGTTGGCCGGCATGCATCCCCTAGAGAGAGAGAGAGAAAAAAACAGAGGACCCCGCCCCAAAGGAAGGATCTTGGAAAAATTGCCCGAGTGTGCGGAAGGACAGCCGCGAGAGAAGAGAGATGCGGTGCATCGTGGGAAACTCGACCATGTAGGCTGAGACGCAGCAAAAAGAAAAGAAAAGAAAGAAAAAAGCCGCCAGCAGCAAAGACCCCTCCCTGAGCAGGCCACAGTTGGCCGGCATGCATCCCCTAGAGAGAGAGAGAGAAAAAAACAGAGGACCCCGCCCCAAAGGAAGGATCTGGGAAAAATTGCCCAAAAGTGTGCAGAGGGACAGCCGCGAGAGAAGAGAGATGGGGTGCATCGTGGGAAACTCGACCACGTAGGCCGAGAGGCAGCAAAAAGAAAAGAAAAGAAAAGAAAAGAAAAGAAAAAAGCCGCAGGCAGCAAAGACCACACCCTGAGCCGGCCACAGTTCGCCGGCATGCATCCCCTAGAGAGAGAGAGAAAAAAAAACAGGACCCCACCCCAAAGGAAGGATCTGGGAAAAATTGCCCAAATATGAACGGAAGGACAGCCGCGAGAGAAGAGAGATGCGATGCATCGTGGGAAACTCGACCACGTAGGCCGAGAGGCAGCAAAAAGAAAAGAAAAGAAAGAAAAAAGCCACAGGCAGCATAGACCACACATTGAGCCGGGCCGGCCACAGTTGGCCGGCATGCATCCCCTAGAGAGAGAGAGAAAAAAAAACAGAGGACCCCGCCCCAAAGGAAGGATCTTGGAAAAATTGCCCAAAAGTGTGCGGAGGGATAGCCGCACGAGAAAAGAGAGATGCGGTGCATCGTGGGAAACTCGACCATGTAGGCCGAGAGGCAGCAAAAAGAAAAGAAAAGAAAGAAAAAAGCCGCCGGCAGCAAAGACCCCTCCCTGAGAAGGCCACAGTTGGCCGGCATGCATCCCCTAGAGAGAGAGAGAGAGAGACAAAACAGAGGACCCCGCCGCAAAGGAAGGATCTTGGAAAAATTGCCCAAAAGTGTGCGGAGGGACAGCCGCGAGGGAAAAGAGATGTGGTGCATCGTGGGAAACTCGACCACGTAAGCCGAGAGGCAGCAAAAAGAAAAGAAAAGAAAGAAAAAAGCCTCAGGCAGCAAAGACCACACATTGAGCCGGGCCGGCCACAGTTGGCCGGCATGCATCCCCTAGAGAGAGAGAGAAAAAAAAACAGAGGACCCCGCCCCAAAGGAAGGATCTTGGAAAAATTGCCCAAAAGTGTGCGGAAGGACAGCCGCGAGAGAAGAGAGATGCGGTGCATCGTGGGAAACTCGACCATGTAGGCCGAGAGGCAGCAAAAAGAAAAGAAAAAAAGAAAAGAAAAGAAAAAAGCCACAGGCAGCAAAGACCACACCCTGAGCCGGCCACAGTTCGCCGGCATGCATCCCCTAGAGAGAGAGAGAAAAAAAAACAGAGGACCCCGCCCCAAAGGAAGGATCTGGGAAAAATTGCCCAAAAGTGTGCGGAAGGACAGCCGCGAGAGAAGAGAGATGTGGTGCATCGTGGAAAACTCGACCACGTAGGCCGAGAGGCAGCAAAAAGAAAAGAAAAGAAAAGAAAGAAAAAAGCCGCCGGCAGCAAAGACCCCTCCCTGAGCTGGCCACAGTTGGCCGGCATGCATCCCCTAGAGAGAGAGAGAGAGAAAAAACAGAGGACCCCACCCCAAAGGAAGGATCTGGGAAAAATTGCCCAAAAGTGTGCAGAGGGACAGCCGCGAGAGAAGAGAGATGCGGTGCATCGTGGGAAACTCGACCACGTAGGCCGAGAGACAGCAAAAAGAAAAGAAAAAAAAGAAAAAAGCCACAGGCAGCAAAGCCCACACGTTGAGCTGGGCCGGCCACAGTTGGCCGGCATGCATCCCCTAGAGAGAGAGAGAGAGACAAAACAGAGGACCCCGCCCCAAAGGAAGGATCTTGGAAAAATTGCCCAAAAGTGTGCGGAAGGACAGCCGCGAGAGAAGAGAGATGTGGTGCACCGTGGGAAACTCGACCACGTAGGCCGAGAGGCAGCAAAAAGAAAAGAAAAGAAAAGAAAGAAAAAAGCCGCCGGCAGCAAAGACCCCTCCCTGAGCCGGCCACAGTTGGCCGGCATGCATCCCCTAGAAAGAGAGAGAGAGAAAAAACAGAGGACCCCACCCCAAAGGAAGGATCTGGGAAAAATTGCCCAAAAGTGTGCGGAGGGACAGCCGCGAGAGAAGAGAGATGTGGTGCATCGTGGGAAACTCGACCACGTAGGCCGAGAGGCAGCAAAAAGAAAAGAAAAGAAAGAAAAAAGCCACAGGCAGCAAAGACCACACGTTGAGCCGGGCCGGCCACAGTTGGCCGGCATGCATCCCCTAGAGAGAGAGAGAGAGAAAAACAGAGGACCCCGCCCCAAAGGAAGGATCTTGGAAAAATTGCCCAAAAGTGTGCGGAGGGACAGCCGTGAGAGAAGAGAGATGCGGTGCATCGTGGGAAGCTCGACCACGTAGGCCGAGAGACAGCAAAAAGAAAAGAAAAGAAAGAAAAAAGCCACAGGCA
Organism: Anolis carolinensis; assembly: GCF_035594765.1. Taxonomy (NCBI): domain Eukaryota; kingdom Metazoa; phylum Chordata; class Lepidosauria; order Squamata; family Anolidae; genus Anolis; species Anolis carolinensis. The sequence goes on from NC_085843.1 coordinate 94,054,390, forward strand.
GCAAAGCCCACACGTTGAGCTGGGCCGGCCACAGTTGGCCGGCATGCATCCCCTAGAGAGAGAGAGAGAGACAAAACAGAGGACATCGCCCCAAAGGAAGGATCTTGGAAAAATTGCCCAAAAGTGTGCGGAGGGACAGCCGCGAGAGAAGAGAGATGCGGTGCATCGTGGGAAACTCGACCACGTAGGCCGAGAGGGAGCAAAAAGAAAAAAAAAGAAAGAAAAAAGCCGCAGGCAGCAAAGACCACACATTGAGCCGGGCCAGCCACAGTTGGCCGGCATGCATCCCCTAGAGAGAGAGAGAGAGAAAACAGAGGACCCCGCCCCAAAGGAAGGATCTGGGAAAAATTGCCCAAAAGTGTGCGGAGGGACAGCCGCGAGAGAAGAGAGATGCGGTGCATCGTGGGAAACACGACCACGTAGGCCGAGAGGCAGCAAAAAGAAAAGAAAGAAAAAAGCCGCCGGCAGCAAAGACCCCTCCCTGAGCCGGCCACAGTTGGCCGGCATGCATCCCCTAGAGAGAGAGAGAAAAAAAACAGAGGACCCTGCCCCAAAGGAAGGATCTGGGAAAAATTGCCCAAAAGCGTGCGGAGGGACAGCCGCGAGAGAAGAGAGATGTGGTGCATCGTGGGAAACTCGACCACGTAGGCCGAGAGGCAGCAAAAAGAAAAGAAAAGAAAAGAAAGAAAAAAGCCGCCGGCAGCAAAGACCCCTCCCTGAGCCGGCCACAGTTGGCTGGCATGCATCCCCTAGAGAGAGAGAGAGAGAAAAACAGAGGACCCCGCCCCAAAGGAAGGATCTGGGAAAAATTGCCCAAAAGTGTGCGGAGGGACAGCCGCGAGAGAAGAGAGATGCGGTGCATCGTGGGAAACTCGACCACGTTGGCCGAGAGGCAGCAGAAAGAAAAGAAAAGAAAAGAAAGAAAAAAGCCACCGGCAGCAAAGACACCTCCCTGAGCCGGCCACAGTTGGCCGGCATGCATCCCCTAGAGAGAGAGAGAGAAAAAAACAGAGGACCCCGCCCCAAAGGAAGGATCTGGGAAAAATTGCCCAAAAGTGTGCGGAGGGACAGCCGCGAGAGAAGAGAGATGCGGTGCATCATGGGAAACACGACCACGTAGGCCGAGAGGCAGCAAAAAGAAAAGAAAAGAAAAGAAAGAAAAAAGCCGCCGGCAGCAAAGACCCCTCCCTGAGCAGGCCACAGTTGGCCGGCATGCATCCCCTAGAGAGAGAGAGAAAAAAAAAACAGAGGACCCCGCCCCAAAGGAAGGATCTGGGTAAAATTGCCCAAAAGTGTGCGGAGGGACAGCCGCGAGAGAAGAGAGATGCGGTGCATCGTGGGAAACTCGACCACGTAGGCCGAGAGGCAGCAGAAAGAAAAGAAAAGAAAAGAAAGAAAAAAGCCACCGGCAGCAAAGACACCTCCCTGAGCTGGCCACAGTTGGCCGGCATGCATCCCCTAGAGAGAGAGAAAAAAAAAACAGAGGACCCCGCCCCAAAGGAAGGATCTGGGAAAAATTGCCCAAAAGTGTGCGGAGGGACAGCCGCGAGAGAAGAGACATGCGGTGGATCGTGGGAAACACGACCACGTAGGCCGAGAGGCAGCAAAAAGAAAAGAAAAGAAAAGAAAAGAAAAGAAAAGAAAAGAAAGAAAAAAGCCGCCGGCAGCAAAGACCCCTCCCTGAGCCGGCCACAGTTGGCCGGCATGCATCCCCTAGAGAGAGAGAGAGAAAAAAAACAGAGGACCCTGCCCCAAAGGAAGGATCTGGGAAAAATTGCCCAAAAGTGTGCGGAGGGACAGCCGCGAGAGAAGAGAGATGCGGTGCATCGTGGGAAACTCGACCACGTAGGCCGAGAGGCAGCAAAAAGAAAAGAAAAGAAAAGAAAGAAAAAAGCCACCGGCAGCAAAGACACCTCCCTGAGCCGGCCACAGTTGGCCGGCATGCATCCCCTAGAGAGAGAGAGAGAAAAAAACAGAGGACACCGCCCCAAAGGAACCATCTGGGAAAAATTGCCCAAAAGTGTGCGGAGGGACAGCCGCGAGAGAAGAGAGATGCGGTGCATCGTGGGAAACACGACCACGTAGGCCGAGAGGCAGCAAAAAGAAAAGAAAAGAAAAGAAAAGAAAGAAAAAAGCCGCCGGCAGCAAAGACCCCTCCCTGAGCCGGCCACAGTTGGCTGGCATGCATCCCCTAGAGAGAGAGAGAGAGAAAAACATAGGACCCCGCCCCAAAGGAAGGATCTGGGAAAAATTGCCCAAAAGTGTGCGGAGGGACAGCCGCGAGAGAAGAGAGATGCGGTGCATCGTGGGAAACACGACCACGTAGGCCGAGAGGCAGCAAAAAGAAAAGAAAAGAAAAGAAAGAAAAAAGCCGCCGGCAGCAAAGACCCCTCCCTGAGCCGGCCACAGTTGGCCGGCATGCATCCCCTAGTGAGAGAGAGAGAAAAAAACAGAGGACCCCGCCCCAAAGGAAGGATCTGGGAAAAATTGCCCAAAAGTGTGCGGAGGGACAGCCGCGAGAGAAGAGAGATGCGGTGCATCGTGGGAAACTCGACCACGTAGGCCGAGAGGCAGCAAAAAGAAAAGAAAAGAAAGAAAAAAGCCGCCGGCAGCAAAGACCCCACCCTGAGCCGGCCACAGGTGGCCGGCATGCATCCCTGAGAGATCGGCCCGGCCCTCCCACAAAGTTTTCTGCTTTAGCGACCTTAGCCTCTACCCACGCCAACACCCCACCACCCAAGGGGAATGGCGTGTTTTCTTTACGTCTGCTATTGAAATGTGGGCCCAAGCCCCTCAGACCAGGGGGGGCGGCCACCGTTGGCCGGCCCCATGCCCACACCCCACAACCCATGGGGAAGGGCGTGTTTTCTTTACGTCTGCTATTGAAATGTGGGCCCAAGCCCCTCAGACCAGGGGAGCCGGCCACCGTTGGCCGGCCCCACGCCCACACCACACAACCCATGGGGAAGGGCGTATTTTCTTTACGTCTGCTATTGAAATGTGGGCCCAAGCCCCTCAGACCAGGGGGGCCGGCCACCGTTGGCCGGCCCCACGCCCACACCACACAACCCATGCCACAAAGGCACACTCCATGACAGCAAACCGTCAAGCCTCTGGATAATTCAAGCCATTTTTGTAGTCAATGATTCCAATATATCGTGATATTTTGGTGCTAAATTCATAAATACAGCAATTACAACATAACATTACTGCATATTGAACTACTTTTTCTGTCAAATTTGTTGTATAACATGAAGTTTTGGTGCTTAATTTGTAAAATCATAACCTAATTTGATGTTTAATAGGCTTTTCCTTGATCAGTCCTTATAATCCAAGATATTCGCGTATCCAAGCTTCTGCCGGCCCGTTTAGCTTGGATTAGTGAGACTCTTCTGTATTAAAGAAAATGTTGCATCAATAACACATAAAATAAAACTGCTGTCACAGTCAGCATACAGCATTACCTGCTTAAAAAACAGTGGTGTAAAAACACGGCTCTGGTCCGAGGGCTGAATACTTCACAGAGATGAGGTAGTTTGACAGTTAAAAATCAATAAAGTGCGAAATACTCTTGGCCTGGCAACCAATTCTTCAATAGGCAACGATCGACCACACAGTCCTCGAAGGCTTTTTGGAAGAGGAAGGTTTTAAGGCTCTGATGTTAGGTTCATGTTTCTATGGAGTTGAACTAGAGGGAAGACTTGTGTGTGTCTGGTGTTATTAAAGTTCTCTAGCAGATGAGCTGAAAAGAGGGAAATGACTTCTGTTGGTATACAGTTTCAGTAAAGTTGAGGAAGTAAAATAATGAAAGATATTGTCTTTAATGGAGTAGTAATGAAACCAAAGAACAAACATAGCACAAATGTTGAGACAAAAGAAACCATGAAGACATAATTCATTGTTTTTAATAGCAATACAGAGTTTCTGAGTGGTTTGTTTCTCTACTTATGAGTCTGCGGAAGATTAGCATCACATACTGTCGACCACACCCGCTCAAGGCGATGGGACAGTGAAAGAAGACAATTTTGAGAAGTGGCGAAGGCCAAGGTGTCCTGCTTTCTGCGGTGTGATTCCACCCTCATCTATCGTCCTGCCAAGAAGCCAGCAAACTGAAGTTCCCATGCCACAGAACCTGCGCCCACACATCAATAGCAGCCGCAAAGGCACACGCCCTGACGGGCAAACGGCACCGTCCGCGTGCGCGGCCAGAGGGCGAGGTGACCATAAGGCGGCCGTCCCGCGGCGACAGCGTCGACCACAGCCTCTCAAGGCGAAGGGACAGTGAAAGAAGACAATTTTGAGAAGTGGCGAAGGCCGAGGTGTCCTACTTTCTGCGGTGATTCCACCCTCTTCTATCGTTCTACCAACAAACCAGCAAAAAACAGTTCCCACGCCACAGAACCGGTGGCCACACATCAATAGCAGCTGCAAAGGCACACGCCCTGACGGGCAAACGGCACCGTCCGCGTGCGCGGCCAGAGGGCGAGGGGACCCAAAGGCGGCCGTCCCGCAGCCACAGCGTCAACCACAGACTTTCAAGGTGATGGGACACTACACAACCATTTTGACAAATGGTGGCCAAGGCCGAGGTGTCCCACTTTCTGCGGTGATTCCACCCTCTTCTATCGTCCGGCCAACAAGCCAGCAAAAAACACTTCAGAAGCCAGGGAACCTGCGCCCACACATCAATAGCAGCCGCAAAGGCACACGCCCTGATGGGCAAACGGCACCGTCTGCGTGCGCGGCCAGAGGGCGCGGGGACCATTATTCGGCCGTCCCGCGGCCACTGCGTCGACCACACCCGCTCAAGGCGATGGGACAGTGAAAGATGAAAATTTAGAGAAGTGGTGGCCAAGGCCGAGGTGTACTACTTAATGTGGCAAGACACAGCCACAAAGGTTCTGATGGACCGTTATCTCTGTAAAGTGAGACTCTGCCGTATTCCTTCACCAAATATGTCTTACCGAAGGATCCACATCAATTATAACAATGTTCTTTCTGTACAGGAACTGCGAGGATCTGGAGAAGACCTAACAGTCATGGCTCATTCCCGAAATATTTTTGGACAAAAAAAGGGTAGAGATTTGAATGTAATCCGTTCTGAACCCAAAGCGGAATCATTTCCTACCTTGGCTTTTATGGACTAAGTTCCCCCAGAATATCCTTCTTCCCATCCAGAATCATTATTACAGGAGACAAAACCTAAAGAACCTCAGGGAACGGCCCCTAGAGATTTATTTACCCAAAAACGAAAGTGGGCAACGGTGTGTGATGATAAAGACGAGAACGGAAGGGAAGAGAGGAAGGAAAGCATAGTAGGATAGAGGAGAGAGTTGTTGGACATAGGCCAAAGGGGCAACCCCCCCGCCCCCCAACAGAAATAGCCAAAGTTAATCAGAAGCAGAGCTGCTTAAAGGAGGAGAACTGTTGTTCTAGGAGGCGTCGGTGTCAAAATCCAAATTGGGGAAATTCAACACGGGAAGGTTAGCCTTCAGGAAGACCAGTTTCTCAACTGTTTGAGGGTCCAGCAAGCTGCGGTGGGGCGTGACTACATCTCCCGCTAGGCTGAAGACCCTTTCGCTCTGCATGCTGGTGGGCGGACAGCTGAGGAACTGGCGGGCTACGTGCGACAGATCCGGCCACATGTGATCACGTGAAGCCCAATAGGCCAATGGATCACAAGAAATTATCTCAGGAGGCTCCTCAAAGTACCTGTTGACCGAGCATTAGGCCGAGTCTACCTTTTGAGCAGAAGCCAGCAAAGAGGAATCTTCCAAGCAGGCTAGTATGGCCACCGTCTCTGCAAAGAAAGCGTTTTCTGGTCGCGGCTGGAGATCCGTAACCCTACGGCAACCCCCTGCCGGCTCCCCGGGACTATCACTCTCGCCACTAGCGCTAGGCGTGGGGGTGGCAGGCATTTCCGGTAGAGGGGCCGCTGTGCCCGTTTCCCCCACCCTGGCAGCAAAGACCTCCCTCACAAGGTTAACTAGTTGGGCCTTCCATACGGTAAAGTCTTTTGGGCAGACGTTGTACTTTAGCCGTGGATCACACAAGGCCGCCAGCATATGGACCTTGCTGGAAAGAAGTGGCTCTAGGCGTTTCCGTACAGCAAAGGACAACCTCCTCACCACCTCCTGGGCCGGCGGTGTTAGCGGTCCAGCCAGGGAGTCCAGTGTTCGACCGGCCCCAAGCCTTTCTAGGTGCCTCCTTAGCCCCAAGACCATGGGCACTGCCTGGCTAAGAAGGGCTTTTGATTCCGAAAGGGTCTCTGTGGCATGTTTGAATGGCTTTAGGACGTCTACCAGCTGGGAGATGGTGTCCCACTCTTGCTTAGTTGGAACAAGCTTGCTAACAGGCGCAACCAATGTAAGGGAGATGCCGTGTACCGCCTTCTGCTGCTCGACCATGCGTTCGAGCATCTTATAGGTTGAATTCCACCGGGTAGAGACGTCCTGGAGCAGCTTGTGCTGCGGGAGGCCTTCAAGGCTCTGCCTGTCTCTCAGCTGCCGGGCTGCCTTGATGCTCCTGTGGAAGTAGCCCGCGATCTTTCTACAGCGCTCGATCAGCAGGGCGATGTTTGCGGTGCTGGCCGGCTGCTCTTCCGGGCTCTTTAAACCTTCCTTGATGGTATTGTGAAGCAAGTGGGCCATGCAGGTGACATTCAAAAACCCTGCACTTTCAACCGCTTTGATCATATTTTTACCAGCGTCAGTCACCATGAAGCCCCTCCTCATTTCTTCCGGCCTGCACCGCATCCACTCCCCCATCATGTTTTCCAGATAGCTGCAGATGGTCTCTGCCTTGTGATCACGATCAACTACCTCCAAAGCGAGGAGTGCCCAACGATGGGATGTATCCATACTGCCTTCCTTCTCCCACCAATGTGCCATGAGAGAGAGGTAGGAATGGCCTCCTCCCAAGCTTGACCAAATGTCAGAGGTAAAATGGATGTGTCCTCCCATGGCGCTACGCAACATCTGGATAGTGCGTTCCTTGCAGCCCTCGTACAATCCGGGAATAACTTTTCTGGAAAAGGTGTGACGGGAGGGGATTTTGTAGCGGGGGCACAGGCATTTCATAAGGCGAACGAAGCCTTCTTGTTCAACCAGGCGGAAGGGATGGTGATCAAGGGCCATCATCTCTCCCACACTTTGGGTTATCTGCTGGGGTGTGGGTAATGTTTCCCCCGTTCTCTTCCTTGCTAAAGGCATTCCCCAATCCTCCAAGGTGGACTGTGTCTGCCTTCCACCATCTACACCAGGAGAACTTTGTGTGCTAATGCTGCCACTGCAAGGGCTTGCAGCTCCCCCTCCTACCGATATCGAGGGATGGTGTCGCTTCATGTGAGAGCTCAACCCCGAGGTCACAAAATGTCTCAGGTCTCTGCCTCTGCTGATATTTGCCCCACAGTGTCTACAAACTGCCAAAGTGGCACGCTGAGTGTGGACATGGAAATGGTCCCAAATATATGACCTTGGCCTCCCCACAGCCACTGTGCCAACGCCCAGTGAGATAGGAGTCGTGGGCACCCTTTCAGCAGCATGAGAAAGACTATGATTTGATGGTACTACCTCCTCTACCTCCTCCTCACTGTCAGTAGCGGGTGGAGGGGTGGGGTTATCAAGATCCTCACTATCCACCACCTGTAGTTCCAGGATGGCAACACCTGCATGTTCCATTGATCGTCCACTTGTCTCAGCTCCAACCGACAAATGGCTCCGGGTGAAGGGCTGTGAACTTTCAGCAGTCGAACAGCCAGCTTCTTCATCAAGTCCACCCACTCCCATCGTTCCGCGTTCCAGACGGATGGGACCCACCCTAACTTTTTTGGCCCCCCACAGTGTCCAGGGTGTTGCTTGACCACTAGCAGGACTTGCTCCACCAGACCCGCGTTCAGCTGAACACTTCATGATAACGGTAGTGTTTTCAGGTAACAGAAGGGAGGAAGGTATTGTGTTACTGGGGGGAAAGATGTGTTGTTTCTTGATTGGCAATGTGTTCTGGGTCTAACTGCCGCAAACCCTTCTATTGCAGTTGTTCTTATTGTTATACGTTAAAAAGGGGATACCTGTATTTTCCAGACCTTGATAGGGTTAATATAGGAGAAAGAGATTTGCAGCAAACCCTACTTGAGCAGCCGAGAAGGAAAGGAAAGAGGGGGAAGCAAAATCAGGCTCCCCTTTTTCCCAAACAACAGGTGTTGTTCTACAAAGGACGATGGGACGTGCAACCCTTTTGCCAAACTTTGCTTTTGATTCACTGCGGCCCTGGCACAGACAAAAAGCCCTACTTGAGCAGCCGAGAAGGAAAGGAAAGAGGGGGAAGCAAAATCAGGCTCCCCTTTTCCCCAAAAAACAGGTGTTGTTCTACAAAGGACGATGGGACGTGAAACCCTTTTGCCAAACTTTGCTTTTGATTCACTGCGGCCCTGGCACAGACAAAAAGCCCTACTTGAGCAGCCGAGAAGGAAAGGAAAGAGGGGGAAGCAAAATCAGGCTCCTCTTTTTCCCAAAAAACAGGTGTTGTTCTACAAAGGACGATGGGACGTGCAACCCTTTTGCCAAACTTTGCTTTTGATTCACTGCGGCCCTGGCACAGACAAAAAGCCCTACTTGAGCAGCCGAGAAGGAAAGGAAAGAGGGGGAAGCAAAATCAGGCTCCCTTTTTTTCCCAAAAAACAGGTGTTGTTCTACAAAGGACGATGGGACGTGCAACCCTTTTGCCAAACTTTGCTTTTGATTCACTGCGGCCCTGGCACAGACAAAAAGCCCTACTTGAGCAGCCGAGAAGGAAAGGAAAGAGGGGGAAGCAAAATCAGGCTCCCTTTTTTCCCAAAAAACAGGTGTTGTTCTACAAAGGACGATGGGACGTGCAACCCTTTTGCCAAACTTTGCTTTTGATTCACTGCGGCCCTGGCACAGACAAAAAGCCCTACTTGAGCAGCCGAGAAGGAAAGGAAAGAGGGGGAAGCAAAATCAGGCTCCCCTTTTTCCCAAAAAACAGGTGTTGTTCTACAAAGGACGATGGGACGTGAAACCCTTTTGCCAAACTTTGCTTTTGATTCACTGCGGCCCTGGCACAGACAAAAAGCCCTACTTGAGCAGCCGAGAAGGAAAGGAAAGAGGGGGAAGCAAAATCAGGCTCCCCCTTTCCCCAAAAAACAGGTGTTGTTCTACAAAGGACGATGGGACGTGCAACCCTTTTGCCAAACTTTGCTTTTGATTCACTGCGGCCCTGGCACAGACAAAAAGCCCTACTTGAGCAGCCGAGAAGGAAAGGAAAGAGGGGGAAGCAAAATCAGGCTCCCTTTTTTCCCAAAACCCTTTTCCCAGACTTTGCTACTAGCGTTGAAAAAAGAAAAGTATCCTAATCAAAACATCACGAAAGCCCACCCTGCCCGCAACAGGCAATGGCGCAGCAGAAAAATTGCAGGCCGGATGGGAAAATGGCAAACGCCAAGCTTGTGGGGGAAAAAGGCCACAGGCCCTTTGTAAAAAATAATAATTCAGAAACACCCAACAGTTTCCCACCCCACCCCACCCCACCTCACCCACCCAACCTTTTCTCCCGGTCTTCTGATATGTAGCTCTAGCTCAGAAGCTGTGACGCAGCAATCTTGCCTGCCTACGAATCTCACTCCCAACCCACCCTCTCTCTGCTGATCCCGAGCCGAAATGAGCCACGAGGGGCCCGTGCACGGTCTTTTCATTCAGGACGTACTACCAGCCCCTCCCCTGGGTTAAACGTGCTCTCTGATTGGCCACAAGTTGGAAACAACACGCTAGGTTGCCCCAGTGCACTTAAACAAGTTTGGGTGATTTGCAAAAGCTTTTTTTCCCAACGAAAAAAAACCGACAAAATAAGAAAAACGGCCTGTCGCGGTTCGAAACCGCGATATCCAGACGTGTGGACAATCAAGGTCGTATATTGCTTCACAAGTTACAAAAGTAACGAATTAGTAACGAGTAACGGGGAAATCGAATTATTTGAGCAAGCCTAGTAGGTACTAACTAAGGGTTGGATGTCGACTTGCAGTTCTACTGAGATAAGTGTAGTGAGGCCACCACTGCCGTGACCTTTAGAACTTATTTTTACAGCTGGCACTGAGAATGATCTAAAACCATAAAGAGATGGTAAGTTAGCTTCTTCAGCCCATGTCTCTTGCAGACAAATTATTCTAAATGTTTGCAAATACAGTAGAGTCTCACTTATCCAACATAAACGGGCCGGCAGAACGTTGGATAAGCGAATATGTTGGATAATAAGGAGAGATTAAGGAGAAGCCTATTAAACATCAAATTAGGTTATGATTTTATAAATTAAGCACCAAAACATCATGTTATAAAACAAATTTGACAGAAAAAGTAGTTCAATATGCAGTAATGCTTTGTAGTAATTACTGTATTTACGAATTTAGCACCAAAATATCATGATGTATTGAAAACATTGACTACAAAAATGTGTTGGATAATCCAGAACGTTGGATAAGTTAATGTTGGATAAGTGAGACTCTACTGTACATTGCAAAGTCTATTTGACCACCCCATAATGTTCCAGGATAACAAATGTAGTTGTCAAGATGTTGCAAGCAAATCTGGATCACCACCAGTACCCAGGGTCATAGTCTGCATCGGGACTTTTAGGTTAGAGGACAGTTCTTGCAGAGGGGGTGCGTTGTTACCCCTCCTTGGTTCCAAAAGTTGTATTGGGGATGTGGTTGCAATCTCTTCCTCATTCATCGCTAGTAGGTCGACTACAGGGCCTCCCTCCGGATTCCTCCTAACATGAGAGGGCTCATCAATAGGTACGAAGTTTATCAACGGTTCAGCCAAGTCCTTGGTGATAAACAGCTTGTTCTTAAGGTGGTCCAACTTAAAGGTAATATCAGATTGTTCATTGCAGGTTGAAGTAGTTGGGTCCTTAGGCCGTTTCTGTGTTGAAATACTGGAAATTTTGGCTGGGCTGAATTGCAGTCTGTTATTGCAAGAAGTCTCCCTGAGAGTGGTCAGACATCTGGCATGCAAAGGAGTTATCAAAGGGGTGATGTCCAAGTCTCGAAAAACCCGTGTTGGAGTTATTTGGAAGTTGTGCAGGAAAATTCTCATCTTCATCAGCATAGTTGGTATTGTGGGTTGCTGGAATGTTAGAAGGATTCTTTTGTCTGCAGCTACTTGGGGAAGCCACTCCACTTTAAGTATATCAATGCTGTGGGGTTGTATATGTAAAAGTTGACTCAAAGATGTTCTGATGTCCCTTTGTGAACCCCATCTTCCCTTGTTTATTCTGATGTTGGCAATTTTCAACATTGTCTGTCTCGCTTGTAGGATCCTGTTGCAACTTTCCTTTTGCAACTCCTTAGTAGGGACAGCTGAGTGGCCCCTATCCTCCTTTCTGGGCTCTGGGCTATTGGTCTGAGCTGAGTTTTCTTTTAAAACTGTATTTTTTTGAACTAAAGAATCAAATGAAAGCTTAAGGAGCTCAAGTTGTTTAGTAATTTTCTCTAAACGTTCAAAAATAGATACAACGGTGTCGGCAGTCAGAAGACATTGTTTCATCACAAAATCAAGTGGGCATGTTTGTTGTTCTTTAGCATATTGTTGTATCTCTGTAATTGACAAATTCTCCCCAAACATATCTGCCCCAGATGAATCCAAGGACACACCTTCATGATAACCAGCCAAGTTTATTTATTTATTTATTTCGTGTCAAAAGCATTGCATAACAAATACATTTTAAAATGATGAAAAAAAGGAAATCACAAGCAACTAAATAGTTTTAGACCAAAAACGAGCAACAGCAACCGCATTGTCCGTAGCTTTAAACAACTCCTCCTCCGTGCATGAGGCAGGACATTGTGGGTAAGCATACATATGCGGAGTTGTTTGTTCAGCTCCACAGTCACACAAGGTGGAGGATTCCTCCAGGTAGTGCCACCTTGCCAAGTTGTCTTTAGATCTGCCCACTCCACTCCTGAGTCTGTTCAGGGACTTCCAAGTTGCCCATTCTTGGTTTGCCCCTGGAGGAAGACCCTCGTGGGGGGCCATCCAGTTGGAATTGCCAGGTTTAGCTGCCCAGAGGGACACCCTTGCTGTTGCTGGAGGAACATCAAGAGGAGTGGTGGTTCTCATGAAGCCCTTCCTTGATTTGACTCTGGTGGGAGGAGGCTGATAGTCCTGCAGTGGGTGGTTTTCACAATGTTCGACCTTATTTCTCTCACAGTTAGCAGCAACTTCCCGTCGCACGTCAGGAGGGGCAATGCCAGCTAACTTGTAGAGTTTATCAACAGGTGTAGGTCTAAGGCAGGGGTCCCCAAACTTTTTAAACAGGGGGCTGGTTCACAATCCTTCGGACCATCCTTCAGAGGGCCGGACTATAGTTGGCCACCGAGCAATAATAATAATAATAACAACAACAACAACAACAACAACAACAACAATAAAAAAGAGTGTTGGAAGAGACCCTTTGGACCATGGAGTTCAATCCCCTTCTGCCTTTGTGAACCGAAAGCACAAGCAAAGCACCTCTGACAGATGGCCACCCAGCCTCAATGTTTATTATTATTATTATTACTATTATTATTATTATTATTATTAAGAATAATAATAATAATAATAATAATAATAATAATAATAATAATAATAATAAAGAGGGTTGTAAGAGACCCCTTGGGCCATTAAGTCCAACCCCCTTTTGCCTTTCTGCACCAAAAACACAAGCAAAGCACCCCTGACAGATGGCCACCCAGCCTCAGTTTATTATTATTATTATTATTATTATTATTATTATTATTATTATTATTATTAATAATAATAATAATAATAATAATGAGGGTTGGAGGAGACCCTTTGGGCCATTAAGTTCAACCCATTTCTGCCTTCGTGCACCAAAAGCACTAGCAAAGCACCCCTGACATATGGCCACCCAGCCTCAATGTTAATAATAATAATAATAATAATAATAATAATAATAATAATAATAATAATAATAATGTTGCCATCCCAGGTGACAGTCGCATAGATGAAAAACAACAGGAAAAACTCAGCCGCTATCAGGACCTCAAGATTGAACTTCAAAGACTCTGGCAGAAACCAGTACAGGTGGTCCCGGTGGTGATGGGCACACTGGGTGCCGTGCCAAAAGATCTCAGCCGGCATTTGGAAACAATAGACATTGACAAAATCACCATCTGCCAACTGCAAAAGGCCACCCTACTGGGATCTGCACACATCATCAGAAAATACATCACACAGTCCTAGACACTTGGGAAGTGTTCGACTTGTGGTTTTGCGAAACGAAATCCAGCATATCTATCTTGTTTGCTGTGCCATACAACGTCGTTGTGTTGATAATAATAATAATATGATTTTGTGATATGAACTCCAGCATATCTATCTTGTTTGCTGTGTCATACAATATAATAATAATAATAATAATAATAATAATAATAATAATAATAATAATAATGGTTGTAAGAGAAGTAGGGTCTCTTGGGTCATTTACCCCAACCCCCTTCTGCCCTTGTGCTGTGGGGGCCAGATAAATAGCTTCAAAGGGCCCCCGGGCCTTAGTTTGGGGACCCCTGGTCTAAGGCATCCTGTGATTATTCTGCATGTTTCGTTTAGTGCTATGTCCACCTGCTTCGCATGGGCAGACTTTTGCCAGACAGGACAGGCGTACTCAGCAGTTGAGAAAGACAAGGCCAGGGCTGATGTTCTTATTACTTAGAATCATAGAATCATAGAATAGTAGAGTTGGAAGAAACCACATGGGCCATCTAGTCCAACCCCCTGCTAAGAAGCAGGAAATACTTGTGGGTCTGCACCCCATGAGCTGCCAGTCAGTTTCCGCAGGATGTTGTTGCGTGCAGCTACTTTGTGCTTGGTGTTCATGCAGTGTTTCCTATATGTTAATGTTCGATCTAAGGTGACACCAAGATATTTAGGATGGAAACAGTGTTCGAGCTCTTGGCCTTCCCAAGTAACTTTCAGTTTCCTGTTGGCTTCACGGTTACGTAGGTGGAAAGCACACACTTGTGTCTTGGCAGGGTTAGGCTTCAGGTGGTTCTCTTTGTAGTAGCTGGAGAGATCTTTCAAGGCATTAGTGAGTTGCTTTTCAACTGTTTCAAAATCTTTCGCTTGTGTTGTGAGGCCAATGTCATCAGCATATATAAAACTCTTTGTGAGTGGTGGTTGTGGCTGGTCGTTCGTGAAGATGTTAAATAAGGTCGGTGCAAGAACACTGCCTTGGGGTAAACCATTCTTTTGCCTCCTCCATCTGCTTTTCTGACCAGCCAAGTTACCAGAGCATAGACCAGCCAAGTTACCAGAGCATATGTTTCCATTATCCAAAGCTGAAAAGCTATTATCAGTAAGCAGAGTTTTTAAGACTGGCGTACTCACGGTTTCCTCCCCAAATAATTCATCTATTTTGAGTTGTTTAGAGGGCTTGTGAGGTCTGGCCATCTCAGGGCTTGTCCTGGTTCATTTTTTTCCCATTGCAAAGAAGATAAGAATAGAAGAATGTTCAAAACAATGAACTGTTCCCTGGAAGCCTCAAAACAGCAGAGATATCGGAGCTCCTTCAAACGCTTCCTATCATGCCAGCGCCATCTTAGCTCTCTCTCACAATGTATAGTTTACATGTTCTGTTTTATCCTGCTTGCATCCTACTTTTAAGTGTTGGATTTTACAGTGTTTTGTATAGATGTTTGTTCGATGTTGTCTCTGTGAATGCATATGACCATTGGTCGGAGCATTAATACATGGATTGATTGATTGATTGATTGATTGATAAAATACCATAAAATATTGGCATGGCAGTCAAAGTGGAATCAGAGCAGTATAACTGTGTAGTGTGAAAGGGACCTGGGTCTAATTTGGTGATTTCTTTTTGTGTCTGTTCATGTGGGGTTTTCAGCTGATGGTAACACATTAATAAGACAGTACTTTTTCAGAACCAAAATTGTGACTCAAACCAACCAAAGAGATCTGGATAGAATCATAGAATTACAGGGGTAGGACCTACTGTTGCGGTTAACTAAGGATCACAGTTAAAGAGGATCCTGCCTGGTGAGCCATATGCTAAAAACCAGATAGACCAGGACAGAGAAACCAGCTCACCACAAGTTGAAGACAAGCCACAGAGGTTTGTTCCAGTTTGACCAAAGAGATGCACGTACAGCAATTTTGCTTCAAAATGTAAAAGTAGAAGCATACAGAGAAATACACAATATCTTATACATTTCTGATAGCTATTCAGACTTCCTGCCCCCATTCCTGATTGGCAAGAAAAGAGGCTGGCTAGGATTCATGTCAGAATTGGTTAGCAGGGGAGAAGGGCAGCCAAGGATTGGTCATAGTGAAGGACTGGCCAGCTGCAGAGCCATCCCCCTGGGAACGTACAGTCTGGTAAACACAGCGTAAAGATATGTTGATTGCTTTTGATGAGCTCAAATGTCCTGTTCCATGCCAAACAAATATATGAACTTCAGAAAACAAAGGTGTAAGACAGATGTTGATCTTGGGTATTCAAAGATTTGGCTGTCCACAAAAGAGGTTTAACACATGTAAATTATAAGCTCGTTTTTGTAGGCAGACAAATAGCTAGGCAAACAGGTTTGAGTTTGGCAGGAGATCACCTATCTCTATGAACATATATCTATGAACAATAGGTCTGGCTGATTGCTTTGGCTTGGAAAAAGGCCCAGAGGGGTTTGTTTAACCTTCCTGTTGGCTGTCTTGATACATTTTATAAAACAGTTTATACATTTCAGATTTATGAAAGAGATATAATATATAAAAAGGATAAAAGTTATATAGAAAGTCATGAAGAATAGGTCCAGTTTAATAAAGTGTTAGATATTATAGCTCTTGCTAGTTTAGTCTTGAACATTTGATGCTTTGAGCCTCCACAAGTCTGGAAAAGGTGTTTTTAAAACGGAAAAAATCATATATTTCTTTCTAAGCCTTTGGTGAATTATAAATCTTTGGAAAGGGGTATTGTGCTCGACAGCACAACCACAAGGGCCATTCAGTTCAATCCCCTGCCATGTAGCAACACACAAACCCCATCTACACTGACCATTTAATGCAGTTCAAAGCTTGTTTCAAACTGCAGCAACAAGACAATAAACACCCACAAAAACACGAGAAAGAAAGCCCTTAATGTGCTCTTCGGTTTGTATAATCACAATCCAGGCCTTAAGCTGATTCCAAGATTTCCTAAGGTATTCGTTTGAACAGAAAAAAACACTTTCTTCAATATCAGTTTGAAGTTGAATTAAATGCTCTGTGTAGCTGGAGCCAAAGGCAGGTTGTCCCCTTCAGAAAAAGCACAAGGATAAGTCTTCTAATTTAACATCCCATGTTTCTAACTCTCAATGACAAGTGAATCCTTACTAATGTGAGAAAATAGAATACACAAGACTCCAGCTGAGAATTTGAGGTCATTGTTGTACATTCTATAATAGTAGCAGAGGGAAATGCTTTCTTTTTTCATTCAGCTAGTCCAAAAAAGGGAGAGGAGTCACAGCGTTTCAACACATCTTTCTGTTTCTTCCTCTACAGTCTAAGTAAAATCAGATGCCATTTCACCTGAAATACACTGGTATTATTAAAATAATTGCCATTATAATTTACAAAAATATGAAGCTGATGGCATCATTGTCAGTGGGACAGTAAATTCACCATGCATTTTAGTCAGATCTTTAATGTTCTCTGAGATTCTGAACCTCATCCTCCAGATGGACTCAACCCTTTGGAAAGCTTTCACAAAATTATCTAAAAACTAACATTGAATCCCTGGCATTAGATCCACCAGTCCCCTCTGTAAAAATCTCAACAAATCTTATTTTCCCTAACCACCATCTACATCTAATATAGTAATCAGTGTATACTAACATACTCTGGTACTTCAGTTCAATCACTATTGCTAAGCATGCTGAAAAAATTGTTTTCAAATCTTCCAACATGGTTATTTTATTTAGCTTTTGTTCTGACTGTTATTTCATCTGTGTTAATAAAGTGTCAATGCAATTAAGAATAATGACACAACTGGTATAATACACAGTCTGCAGTTGCAGTTTCTGTGGTTTGTTTATTGCATCTATGTGTGAAGCAAAACTAAAATTATCTCCCCCAATAAAATAATGATTTGGATATTTAAGAAGTAACAGTGTGTGTGTGTGTGTGTGTGTGTGTGTGTGTGTGTGTGTTTGCTGCATATGTATGTTCTGTGATCCACCCTGAGTCCCCTTCAGGGTGGGAAAGGCAGAATATAAATACTGCAAATAAATAAATAAATAAATAAACAAACAAACGAACAATGTCAGCTAGGAAAATGATTTTCCCCCCACAATTTATTGGCTACACTTCATATGAATCTGTTATAGGGTGATGATTCAGCACTAGTCAGTTTGGCTGTTAAACAATCAAACAACACCTTCCAGACATTGGAATGGGGCAAAATTATGGAGGTGCCAATATTGAGACCCTGGAACCACACACTAGTTAGTAGGCAAACTCATAATATGTCATGTTGGTTTCCAAGTCGAATTGCTGACTGGTATCTCCTCCATAAAATCTGTTGTTTTGTGATTATCCAGATAACCACTTCTTATCTAACAATATGTCACACCTCAGCACTGGTTCACCTTGCTCCAACACACAAACTCCACCACAGCAGGCTTGAGTCTTTTCAGTTTATTGAAGAAAGATAGCAAAACTTATTAAAAAGAAGAAGAATAAGTAAAAACCAATTGCAAGTGCAATCCTTAAACATGGTTCAATGATTTCGTAGAAATTAGTCCAAAATCCCAAAAATAACACAGTAAATCCAAGATAACATTAATACATGAGCTTCAAAAGTAATCCAAACACAGATTCTAGGCATGAGATGAGGCTTGAACAAGCCAAGAGTTGATTCTCTAAAGGTAAGGTTGCTCTGACTGGAATCTTTCCTAAATTACATCTCTTTTAAACCTCCTTGCAAGACATAAACACATTCCTGTGCACTCTTGTTTCTCCGCGTCTGCCTGCAATTCTCACACTGCGACAGAGGCCTGATCTCAACTTTAATCTGGAATCTCTGTCTAACAAGCATTCATCCCCCTCACTACCATCCGAGCTCTGTTGACAATTTTCGCACTCCTGTAGAAGGTAACCCTTATCTTTGCTTGACTGAGAACTTTCCACATTCCCTTCCGTCTGTTTTCCCAAGCCGTCCTCAGCTCCCAAATCCACCTGCCTTTCTGAGTCAACAACATTCCCTGGGACAAACTGCAGCTCCACATCTCCTGGAACAAACTGCTGTTCCCCAAATCCCCTTTCATCATCATCAGACTGAACCACAACACAATACTCAAACCATTACACCATACTGTCTCACCTGTGCAATATAAGGCCACAAAAATTGGTGAAATACATGGAACCCACAGATCCTGTGATTCTTTCCTCCAGTTTCAAAGTTCAAGAGAGCCCTTTTCTTTAGTGATCCAATTCAATATTGAAATCTCATTGCTTCGGAACTGAAACCTGACACAAATTAAGTCCATGTGTGTTCTGAGAAAACTGGGACATGAGATGTCACCAGGAAAGGGGAAAACATCCTTTCAATTGCAAAGTCTTTGGTCTCATCAAATAAGAGTAAAGACCAGAAAAACCTCTTTCAGGAAAAGCCAACATTGCTGTTATTACAAATCGTACCAGTGAATAACACATATTATTATTATTTTGTCCTATCTAATCATACATATACACATTCAGTATTACAATTCTAGCATTAGTTATTGTATTATGTTGAGTAGTGTGTGTAGTATGCCACTATTTTAATGTAGAATAAGAATTATGTAGTCCTTTTGAATCACTAATCTCAGAATTCCTCCTCATATGCTGCTGTCAGTTTCAGTCTAATGAGATAATTTGCACATCGGCTAAAAACCATTATTTGGAACAATATTTTAGCTCAATTAAAAAAAAAGTTCCCAAATTCAACTCTGATTTTAAGGACAAAATGCCATTCAAAACAAACATTGTATTGCCTGCCTATTGGTAAAAGAGTCAGTCTAGCTTGGAAGGGACCTCTGTAACTGCTAGGATTATAAGGTCTGATTCACCCTAGTCTCAGCCGGATCAGCTGAAGTTTAATTATTCAAAGCTGGTGGTGATTTAGGTCTCCAAAATCCACCACCATTGCTCCCTGGGCTGACTACCATCCCATAGACAGATAATAACATACCAAAATATTATATAAACTTTCCCATATCAACAAGTGCAGTCTGGTGTACAAATTGTTTAATATGCACATAGATCTGTTTCCTTACTACCAGCTAATTCTTGAGAGAGAGATGACTGCTTTGTTAGCGGTGACATTGTATTATACTCAACATCTTAGGTTTTTGGGATAGTGGAACAAGCAACAGGTTTGAGGATCTTAAATTCTGGGCAGGCTTATATGAAGAAATTGATATTTTAAGTATCCTGTTTATGATCCATTTAAAGCTTTGTAGCTAGAAATCAGCATCTTGAATTTTAGTTACAAACTTATTAGAAACCAGTGCAGTTGGTACAGAACAGTTGGTAGCAGTCTGGCTGACACATTTTGCACCAGCTGTAACTTTAAAGTGCTTTCCAGAGGAAGCCTGAAATAAAGCTCATTATATTTCTGCAATATACTTTTCTTCTCAAAGGAACCAATGAGAAATTTTAGCAACTTTCTTCTCACTGCAAGAAAGATTTCAAAATAACTGGCAGCTCAGGATTTATTCTGTGCAAAATTCATTCTTGGTATTTTTGCACAGAAAATAGCTGTTTCTCCACAGAAAAAGAGCATACTTCTAAAGCATATGTAGAAATTGCAATTTTCCATGCAAAATAATCACATGCGATTTTTACACAGAATAAATCCCCTGCAGCATTTTCTATTAAACTGGTGTCAAACTGCATTAATCCTACGATGCACCCTCAATCACAGAATTGTCCAAGAAAGAATTTTGACACTATCTAAATCAACAACATCTTATACTAGTTTCAGCAGGGTCAGGTTTTTACCTACTAAATCAGGAGTCTTCCAACTTTTTAAACAAAGGGCCGGTTCATTGTCTCCCAGACATTGGGGGTTGGGGACGGGGGGCTGGACTATAATTTGAACAAAACATGAACAAACTCTTATGTACATTGTACATATGTTGTATGTAGTGCAAAAAACTTGAAAGAACAATACATTATTTTAAAATAAAGAACAATTTTAACCAAAATTAACTTACCAATATTTCAATGGGAAGTGTGGGCCTGCTTTTGGCTGATGAGATAGTCAAATAAATTAGGATTCTTGTTGTTGTGTATCTTCTAGTTGTTTCAGACTTGGGGCAACCCTAAGGCTAACGTTTAGGGTGGGGGGCTGGTAAATGACATTGGAGGGCCACATCCTGCCCACAAGTCTCAGTTTGGAGACTCCTGTATTAAATCATGGCCAGGAGAAAGAGACAAAAATTGAAAACTGTCAGTGAATATATTTTAAAAACAAAAAAAAACCACACATACAATCACTCTTCATTTCCTTGTCTCTTTTTTAGGCCAGCAATTACTCAGGCAGATGCAGACATGCAATGAAAAAAGGTGCTGCCTCTTAGGAAACAAATGCATAATGACAATGTGCCAAATTGTTCATACTTTGCCCTAACAGTCGTTCATCTACTGCACAAAGTAGAAGCTACTTAATTGATATGGAAGAGCTTGAAAGAGAAATACACCAGGCAGCAGCAGAATACATTAAATAGAACAGCAGTATGGAAAAGAAAAAAATGAGGCATGCCAAGAGACTGAACATTCTGGTACTCTGAGAATGAAAGGGAGATGCATTAGAGAGGGATAAAAATATTGCTAGTAATTTGGAAATATCACAGCAAAAGAGAAGGTTACAGAATATGTTCTTATCCTACATTATAGCTATTTTGTGTTCTCCATACAATATCTGTTGTGCATATTTGCTGAGAATAGTTTGAAATTGTTCTGTGTTCATTGATCTTGCAATTTAACCAAGGGCAAATGTTACTTCTGCCAAAGTATATAGAGGTCTTAATCTGAAAAGTACATGTCATTTCAAATAATTTATGAACAATTCTGCATGTTGAATTAAGATCTAATGAAGGTTTAGTGCAACCGAGAACATTCAAAATTTGAAATAATAATGATGTGGGACTGCTGCTGCTGCTCAATTGCATAGTCTTTTCTGACTCTTCGTGACCTCATGGACCAGTCCACGCCAGAGCTCCCTGTCGGCCGTCGCCGCCCCCAGCTCCTTCAAAGTCAAGCTAGTCACATCAAGGATACCATCCATCCATCTCGCCTTTGGTCGGCCTCTCTTCCTTTTTCCTTCCATTTTCCCCAGCATCGTGATCTTTTCCAAGCTTTCCTGTCTTCTCATGATGTGGCCAAAATACTTCAACTTTGCCTCTAGTATCCTTCCCTCCAGTGAGCAGCCGGGCATTATTTCCTGGAGGATGGACTGGTTGGATCTTCTTGCTGTCCAAGGCACTCTTAGGATTTTCCTCCATCACCAAAGTTCAAAAGCGTCTATCTTCCTTCGTTCAGCCTTCCTTATGGTCCAGCTCTCGCAACCATAAGTTACTACGGGGAATACCATTGCTTTGACTATGCGGACCTTCGTTGCCAGTGTGATGTCTCTGCTCTTCACTATTTTATCTGTCACAGCCTCCATGTTTTCTCCTTCTATTTGCCAGTTATCAATAGTTGTAGTTGCCATGATCTTGGTTTTCTTGGCGTTTAACTGCAACCCAGCTTTTGCACTTTCTTCTTTCACCTTGGTGATAAGGCTCCTCAGCTCTTCCTCAGTTTCGGCCATCAGAGTGGTATCATCTGCATACCTAAGGTTGTTAATGTTTCTTCCAGCAATTTTAACTCTGGCCTTGGAATCGTCAAGCCCCGCACGTCGCATGATGTGTTCTCTGTACTAGTTGAATAGGTAGGGTGAAAGTATGCAGCCCTGCCACACTCCTTGCCCAATCTCGAACCAGTCTGTTGTTTCGTGGTCTGTTATTACTGTGGCTACTTGGTATTTATACAGATTTCTCAGGAGACAGACAAGGTGACTTGGTATCCCCATACCACCAAGAACATGCCACGGTTTATTATGATCCACACAGTCAAAGGCTTTAGAATAATCAATAAAGCAGAAATAGATGTTTTTCTGAAACTCCCTGGCTTCCTCTATTATCCAGCGGATGTTGGCAATTTGGTCTCTCGTTCCTCTGCCTTTTCTGAACTCAGCTTAGACATCTGGCAACTCTCGCTCCATGTATTGCTGGAGTCTGCCTTGCAGGATCTTGAGAATTACCTTACTGGCATGGGAAATAAGTGCCACTGTACGGAAGTTTGAGCATTCTTTAGCGTTTCCCTTTTTTGGTATGGGGATATAAATTGATTTTTTCCAATCTGATGGCCATTCTTGTGTTTTCCATATTTGCTGGCATATGGCATGCATCACCTTGACAGCATCACCTTCCAAGATTTTAAACAACTCAGCTGGGATCCCGTCGTCTCCTGCTGCCTTGTTGTTAGCAGATATTACCTATTTGATCTTCTCCTGTTGTAGTGTAATAAAAAGAAAACTTTTTTTAAAAATGTATCTTTCAGAAGCAGGTAACATGTGTTTTACTGTTATATTTACATAATATAAATATAAAAGACATGTAAACATATAGCTCTTGTCTTGTGAATTGAGGTTAAATATTTGGCTGCATGTAGTTGGAGAACTTTATTGTAGTCTTGGATCACATTAATTTCCTTATCAAAATGTCCTATTGTACTCACAATTTGCAAAAAAGCAAAACTTTCTATTTGTATAAGAATGAGAAAGATCACATTGTAATACTGAATCTGCCTACTTTTAATATGGAACCTGCAGGTCTATCTAGTCTCCTTGCTCTTCTGCATTCACAACTGAATTGATGCACAGACTGAATTTATCTGATGTCTCTCAGGTCAAAGATACTTCGGAAGCTTCAGCCATGCCACCTTCCAGTTTCATCAGAATACTCTTCCTTTGACACAAAATGCCTAGAGGAGATTATATAGCTATAACTCGGTTATGGAGGTTATATGCACCGAAGAGATGCTCAGGATGCAGCAATGCATTTTTCCAAGGAAAAAATATGTTGATTCATGAATATTCTACTTAGTTATGTCCCTGATGATCTTAGCCAGACTGTGAACGTCATCAAAAGAAACAGGTCTTTTCATTGCCTCAGTATCTTCACCATCCAGATAATCACAAAATGAAAACTGAGTCTTAATAATTCAAGCCAAGTCAAGCTAATTCTAGTACATTCAAATGTGGGAATCAATATTAATGTTAAATCCAGTTTGCACTATTATTCAATAAACTAGATGTGATAAAAGAGATGAATTAATTCCCTTCCCTAAGGCCATTTCTAAAGGTTTATGCCCTGCTTGTGCATCCTGAGATGTATCCAATGCATTTTGTTGAATTATATAATATTATAAATTTGCATTCTCCAGTGTCTCATAATTACAGACCAACAGTGCCATCCACTGCATTTCTAAATAATGTCCAAATTCTGTATAACATTTTTCCTATAAATGGTTCTGAGTAAATTATGAGGCTTAAACTTCAGCAATGTTTAAAAGGAAAGAAGAGAGTTTTCAGAAAGAGCAAAACCATTCCAATTAGCTTATAGTGTTTTTTTGTTTGGATAAAATAAAGTCTCCCTGGCAATTTTGAATGAATTGACAATGCTCCCAATCAGCTTGAAACTTCAGCTAGAACTCAACATTATGTAAATTATATGTGACAAACATATATACAGTATATATATATAGATACTAGGGTTGTCCAAATATTCGTTATGTTTCTCGTTTCGTAATTATTTCGGATTGTTCTCATTTTTTGAAACGAGTATTGAAACGTTTTCCCTGGGCACAACTGGCAATGTAATTCGAACCATCATTGGCCCATTCTCTAATTGTTTCTTAAAATTTTCGTTAATTTTTTTTCCTTCCAAAAATTTTTTAAAAAAAATTAATTTTTTTTAAAAAAAATTTTTGTTTCTGCAACCTAACATGAATGGGAGCCTAGCGCAGCCTAACATGGCTACCACTCCCTGACTAATCAGAGACTTCCACAATGGCTGAAAAAGGTGGGGGCTAGCGTCCTCCGTGTCCACGTGGAGGATCTCTATAAAAATCCCCTCCCCAACTGAGCCAAGCCATTCTGGGTTGGGATACTGAGGAGAGAGGGTGTTTCGCGTGCGCTGGGAAGCTGCTTGCTTGCTTGGGGGAGAGAGGGCTAAGTGACTGGGGGTAGAGTGTTTCTGTTGTTGCTGGTTCGATATTGTGTTTTTTTGGGGGGAAATTGGCTGGGGGCTTGGGGCAGAGTCCTTGCTGTGGTTTTAGGGAACTTTTATTTTCCAAAGGACATCTGCGTTCCTGCAAGTGCAGAGCTTGGGGTGCTTTACTTTTCTACTCCAGAGGGAGTCCCTTTGCCTTTCTGTTTTCTTTTTTGGAATTTAGCAATCACCACATCAGCCCTTCTTTGCAATCCTGAAAGGGGGGGGGGCTTGAAAATAATAGTTTCCAAAGGCCGTCTGTGTTCCTGCAAGTGCATTGCTTCCCTCCTGCTCCGTTTGTAATCCCAAGCCCCCGGGCTGAGTGTTATTGCAGCAATCACAAAGACACACATTGTTTTCAAACCTAAAGGGTACATTGGAAGAAATAGTTTCCAAAGGACGTGGGGCACCCGCCAAGGCATTGCTTCCCTCACGCTCCATTTCTATTCCCAAGCCTTGGGCTGAGTTTTATTTCTGCAATCACAAAGTCAGACATTGATTTGATTCAATAGAGGGTCCACAGCAAATTATAGTTTCCAAAGGACAGTGACACTCCTGTCAAGGAATTGCTTGGCTTGTGCTGCATTTCTAATCCAAAGTCCTCAGCCAGAGTTTCATTTTTGCAATCACAAGGTCAGCCAGTGGCACCATTGATCAAAAGATTCAAAGGCAATTTATAGTTTCCAAAGGACGTTGCCAATCCTGTCAAGGCATTGCTTGGCGTGTGCTGCATTTCTAATCCAAAGTCTACACAAGTAGAAGAGGGATTTTTACAGTGATAAGAACCCAATTGAACAGGAAATAAGACTTTCAAACCAGGAACAGGTTTCTTCAAATATTGAAAAATAGTGTATTATAAAAAGTATGAAAATTCACCAAAAATCATAGGAGACAGGAAACATTCTGCAATTTGTTGAGCAAAGAGTGTGGAATGTGTTCTCCACTGTACCAAATTTGATGAGAATAGCTCAAGAAATGAGGGCGGGAGACCCCCAGAAAAGTCCCCCCGTTTTCCTGTTTTTTGGCGATTGCGCATGCGCGTCCGCCATTTTAGAAACATTTTAGAAACATTACAAATTTTCGGAAATATCCGAAAATTTTGGGTGAAAAATTAAGAAATAATTTCTATATCGAAGAGCCGGCACCCCCTACTTTAGAAACGAGAATTGAAACATTTTTCCATCGATCAGACAAGCCTAATAGATACCAATGCTAACACTTTTGTCTCTGATCTAATTGAGCTGACTTGTCAGATTCTTTTTTAAAAATTGCAATGCTTGGAAACCCTGTGATGGTGTTGATTCCTATTGTTATTGTTGTCATTGTTATTATTGTAATTGTTTTTTTGGAGGCCAAGTGTGAATGTAGGGATTGGGGAGGTGGATGAGCACTGAATGGCCTTGTAGACTCAGTGCATGGCTGATTCTTGCCTGTGTAGGTGTTTATTATTAGTGGGTGAGTGGATGGATAGATAGAGTGGGTGCTCTCCTTGTTTCCTTTATTCCTATGCGCTTCCCTTTCTCTGCTCCAATCCTGAGCTCGCTGATAAGAACACACTGGTCAGAAAGGAGGGTAAATATAACCGGATCAATGGTCTTTCTCTCCCTTTTGCTCTTGGCCTTCTGGGCAGAGAGGGAGGGCTCTTGTCCTTGGCGTTCCTTCGCTTCCCTTCCCTCCCTCCTTCCTTCGTTCTATCCGTCCCAGCCTTTCCTGCCTGTGGAGCCATGGAACTGGGTCAATGGGTTGGATGGTGGGGAAAGGGAGAAGGAAGAGGCCTCTAATTGAAATGCATGGACTCCATGCCATGGGATACTGGGATTTGTAGTTTGCATCCAGTCCAATCCCTTTCTTTCTTTTTGTCATGGAGGAAGAACCCACCCAAACCTCTCAGACAGATGGCCATCCGGTTTAGTTGTGTTGTTATAGTCCCGATGCATTGTTGTGAGTTTTATGGGTCCGGATTGTGGTTTTGTGGTGTGGTTGTGTTGTTACAACCAGGAGGCAAGGCTTTTGCATTGTGTTGTCAAGTTTTGTATTTCTGGGGTGTTTAGTTGTGTTGTTATAGTCACGATGTGTTGTTGTGAGTTTTGTGGGTCCGGATTGTGGTTTTGTGGTGTGGTTGTATTGTTACAACCGGGAGGAAAGGCTTTTGCATTGTGTTGTCAAGTTTTGTATTTCTGGGGCATTGTGATGTCTCATGGGCCTTGTAGTCCCGTTCCTAGTGCTATTGTGGCAGATGAGGAGGAAAACATGGGATTTCCACCGGTTCAGCTTGAATCGGAGCCTCGCCACCTGGAAGATGTTTGTCCTCAGGAAGTTAACCAAACAAGCCTTGGGCAGAATTCTCCCCCGTTTTCCCGAAAGGACAATTATAATAGAGATAGAGGAGTCAGGGAGGCTAATCGCCAGAGCCTCAGAATCGCTGCCAGACAATTAGCTGATTAGGTCTGCTTCCCTTGGGAAATTCTAAGGAGTCATGCATCTGGACAGAGTTGGGTTTCACTTCTTGTTCTCCAGGGAAAGTGTTCTGTTGGCGGGAAAACAAGACCCTATATAGGGGTTTTGCCGCAAGGGGAACCTTGCGGAGTCAATTGTTCAGCTTGAGGAGAGAGATCGTGTGTGGACTTCGTACCCCAGTTCCTTGTTTCCCGGATCAAGTTCCAAGCCTTGCCTTGTTTCACGGATCAAGTTTCCAGCCTTGCCTTGTTTCGTGGACTTCTTTGGACTCAGTTCTTGTTTCATGTTTGCCTCGTTTCAAGCTTTGATCTAGCCAAGAATCAAGTCTATTTTCCTGCCTTGTTGTCAAGCTACTTTGGACTTTAAAGACCCTGTCATTTCCCCACACTTTGCTTGGCAAGTGTGTGTTTCGGTTAAGTGGATTAAAACTTTGAACTCTAATATCTTATATTGGACAATACATTTCTGGACTATATTTGACCTCATCTGAAAGGTCTGCTTCTGAACTATATTCTTCACTTGTTTTTATTGACTTTATATATTTCTATAATAAAGATATTAGATCAATTCTGGTCTCTGCGCATGGTTATTGGTGCTCTGCAGCCTGGGTCCTGACAGTTTGACTCCGCCACCTTAAGCACCAATTAACCTAAGGTCAGAATGTCTACAGGAACCGGAGCGGAGGCTCAACCGGCCAATTACACCATTTCCCAAGAAGAATTCAATAGAATCCGTGATACTCTCCGAACGCAGGAGGGTGAAATACTGGGCTTGAAGGAACGCGGTGTGCGTCTCCCTGCCCTAGCACTACCAACCAAGTTTTCTGGAGAAGCCTCCAAGGTTCATGTTTTCCGTCGCCAATGCCAGGCGTACTTAGAAGCCCGCCAAGCTGAATTTCCTCAAGAAGATGTCAAAGTGGCGTGGATCTACAGCCTCCTAGATGGGCCTGCGGCCAATTGGGCGATGGCGCTGTTTGATGCGGGTTCCAGGCACCTAAGCTCTGCGCAAAATTTCTTGAATCACCTTAGAAAGACCTGGGGGATCGAAGACGACGAGGAGGCGGCCGGCCATAAACTCCGGCGTCTCTTCCAAGGGGACAGGCCGTTGTCCCGGTACATAGCCGAGTTACGGGTGCTGGCTCAGAGCACCGGCTGGAACGATGTAGCCCTTAGAGGACAGTTTCGTGAGGGCCTCAACTTCGAGATGCAGGAAGAGATCTCTAAGGTGGATCCTCCAGGGACTCTTGAGAGGCTCATCAACCAGTGTTTACGAGCCGAAGCCCTAATAGCCAACAAAAAACAGTGGCTCCGAGGACAGAGTGGAAGAGCTGGAGTGAAACCCCCCGCTTCTGCCAGTGTTCAACCACGTCCAGTATGGAGATCCCCACCGCCAGCCCCAAACCCCATGGGAAGCGAGGAGGAACCGATGCAGTTGGGCAATGTGCGCCCCAGACTAGATGTTGCCGAAAAGGCCTGCCGCCAACGTTTGAATCTGTGTTGGTACTGCGGGAACGGGGGCCACTTCGCCAGAGAATGTCCAGCCAAAAGGAAGCCCGCCGCCCGCCTGGCGGCGGCGTCCTCCGCGGAGACGGAGACGGCCGAGGCGGCTGGAGCCAAGCCGGCGGGGGAAGCCAGCGACCGGGCGTAGAGAGGCTCGCCAACCCGGTCAAAAACCCTACTCAAGAGCCGCAAACCGGGGTCCTATTTCTCCTGGTGGTCACGCTGTGGTCAGTGAAAAAAGGACCCGTCATGATCCATGCCATGATAGACTCAGGGGCAACAAACAACTTCATCGATAGAGAGTATGCCGACTCTCTGGGATTACAAGATCATGATTTCAAGAATGCCCGGGTGGTGCAGGCCATAGACGGCCGTCCCCTAAAGACAGGTCCAGTAAGCCAATGGACTGAACCCACCAGGATGTGGATAAGGGAACACATGGAAGAAATTTCCTTCTTCGTTACTGAGGTTCCCCACTTCCCTGTGATTTTAGGGATTCCATGGCTGACACTCCACGACCCAAACATCTCCTGGTCCAACAGAGAACTACAGTTTGCCTCAAGATATTGTCAAAACCATTGTCTAGTAGCCAAGGTCTGTCATGCCACGAACGCTGAGCCCATCATCACCTTGCCCAAGAAATATTCGGACTTTTGGGATGTTTTCAATGAAAAGGAAGCCGAGAAACTACCCCCACATAGACCCTACGACTGTGCCATTGACTTGGTGGAGGGGGCCCCGATTCCGTGAGGACACCTCTACTCCCTGACTGAATCAGAGCAAGAAGCTCTCAGGGAGTTTATAGAGTCAAACCTTCGCAAGGGGTTCATCAGACCCTCTCAATCCCCAGCTGCTTCCCCAGTGATGTTTGTGAAAAAGAAGTCAGGGGACCTACGCTTGGTTGTGGACTATAGAGCATTGAACAATATCACGAAACGGAATCGCTACCCCCTGCCTTTGATCTCAGACCTATTAGACCGGCTCCGAGGGGCCAAGGTTTACACCAAGCTGGATCTTTGGGGGGCTTACAATCTAGTTCACATCAGAGAAGGGGACGAATGGAAAACCACCTTCCAGACCAAATTCGGATTATTTGAGTCCCTAGTCATGAATTACGGATTATCCGGAGCTCCCGCAACATTCCAGCATTTTGTCAACGATATCTTCCAGGATTATCTAGATCGGTTCTTGATCATATATTTGGACGATTTTTTGGTGTTTTCTAGATCATAATCGGAACACGAGCAACACGTCAGAATGGTGCTACAACGATTGCGGGATCATGGACTATACGCCAAGTTAGAAAAATGCGCCTTTGATCTACAGGAGGTAGACTTCCTGGGATACCGCGTCTCGCCACTAGGGCTCTCCATGGACCCGGCAAAGGTTTCAGCAGTATTGGAATGGCGGGCGCCAACCAACAAGAAGGAAGTGCAACGCTTCTTGGGGTTCGCAAACTACTACTGCAAATTCATCCCAGACTTCGCCCGTTGGTCTGACCCAATCACCAGCTGCATCCGTGGGAAACAGCCTTTCCGCTGGACGGAGCAAGCAGAGAAAGGGTTCCAACAACTAAAGAAGTTATTCACGACCCAGCCAATTCTACAGCACCCTGATCCTAAAACCCCTTTTGTTGTGCAGGCGGACGCCTCTGATGTGGCAATTGGGGCTATACTCATGCAACCAGTGGGAGAACATCTTCATCCTTGTGCCTATTACTCCCGTCAACTAACAGCCCCAGAGAGAAATTACACTATTTGGGAGAAAGAACTTTTGGCCATAAAGGCAGCCTTTGAAAATTGGAGACATTGGTTAGAAGGGGCCAAATTTCCCATTGAGGTTCATACTGATCATCGAAATTTGGAACACCTAAGGACCGCACGAAAGCTAAATCAAAGGCAGCAGCACTGGGCTTTATTCCTTGAACGTTTTGACTTCCTGTGATGACTCATGGGCCATGTTGTTCCGTTCCTAGCGCTGTTGTGGCAGATGAAGAGGAAAACTTGGGTTTTCCACCATTTCAGCCAGAATTGGAACTTTCCCAGCCAGAACTGGAGCCTTTGCACCTGCAGGAGGTTTGTCTTCCAGAAATCTGCCAAACAAGCCCTGAGTCAAAATCTCCCCCATTTTCTCGCCGTAGTTATTATCAACAACAAAAAGGAGTTCAACAGGCTAATCGCAGAAGCCTGAGAATCGCAGCCAAGCATTCAGCTGATTAAGACTGCTTCCATGAGAAATTCTAGGGAGTCATGCATCTGGACACAGAGATTGACTTTCGGTTCTGATTCCCCAGAGAAGGGTTCTTTGGTGGGAAAACGAGACCCTATTTAGGTTCCTTGCCCCGAAGGAATCTTGCGGAGTCAATTCGTCAGCTACTGGAGTAGGTTGTGTGTGGACAGCGCTATTCCGTTTCCAAGCCTCGTTCCCGTTTCCAAGCCTTCGTTCACGTTTCCAGCCTTGCCTTGCTTCCCGGACCTTGCCTTGCTTCCCGGACCTTGCCAAGTATTTACCACGGATCTTGTCCTTGTTCCTCGTTCCTTGTTGCCTTGTATCAAGCCTTGTGTTCCAAGAATCAAGTTTACTTCCTAGCATCACATCAAGTTCCTTGGATTAAGAACCTTGTCATCTCCCCTCACTTTGCTTGGCAAAGTGGGTGTTTCGGTTATTGGATTACAACTTTGGACCTTAATATTTCATATTGGACATTGTTTCTTTGGACTAATTTTGACCTTTCCTGAAAGGTCTATTTCTGAACTATTTCCTACACTTGCTTTTATTAACTTTATATATTTCCTTAATAAAGATATTAGATAGATTCTGGCCTCTGTGTTTGGTTATTGGTGCTCTGCAGCCTGGGTCGTGACAGTTTGACTCCGCCACCCTAAGCACCAATTAACCTAGGCCAGAATGTCTACCGGAGCCGGACCGGGAGGCCAGCCGCTCAGCTACACCATCGACAAGGATGAAGTGGACCGAATCCGTGATAAGCTCAATGCGCAGGAGGGAGAAATAAGGGGCCTGAAGGAGCGCGGGGTCCGTCTCCCGGCCTTGGCGTTGCCGACCAAGTTTTCTGGAGAAGCTTCTAAGGTTCATGTTTTCCGTCGCCAATGCCAGGCTTATATAGAGGCCCGTAATGCCGAGTTTCCCCAAGAAGACATCAAGGTGGCGTGGATTTACAGTCTCCTAGACGGGCCAGCGGCCAACTGGGCGACGGCACTGTTCGACCAAGTCTCCCCACATCTGAGATCAGCGCAACACTTCTTGGATCACATTAAGGCGACTTGGGGGATCGAGGACAATTTGGAGGCGGCCGGCCACAAACTCCGGCGCCTCTCCCAAGGGGACAGACCCTTGTCCCAGTACATAGCCGAGTTCCGAGTGCTGGCCCATAACACCGGCTGGAATGACATAGCCCTCAGAGGACAGTTTCGGGAGGGTCTCAACATCGAGATGCTGGAGGAAATTTCCAAGGTGGATCCCCCCCACTCTCTTGAAGGACTCATTGAACAATGTTTACGAGCTGAAGTCATGCTTGCCAATAGAAAGCAATGGATCCGAGGCCAGAGCGGTAGGGCTGGAGCGAAACCTCCCGCTCCCACCGGCATCCAGCCGCGTCCAGTGTGGAGGCCCCCGCCACCAGCCCCATACCCCAGAGGGAGCGAGGAGGTGCCGATGCAGCTGGGCAATGTGCGTCCCAGGTTAGATGTTGCCGAGAAGGCCCGCCGCCAACGCCTAAATCTCTGCTGGTACTGCGGAAACGGGGGCCACTTTGCAAGAGAGTGTCCAGCCAAAGGGAAGCCCGCCGCCCGTCTGGCGGCGGCGTCCTCCACGGAGGCGAAGACATCTGAGACGGCTGGCGCGGAACCGGCGGGGGAAGCCAGCGACCGGGCGTAGAGAGGCTCGCCAACCCGGTCAAAAACCCCACTCAAGAGCCGCCAACCAGGGTCCTATTTCTCCTAGTGGTCACCCTGTGGTCAGCGAAAAAAGGACCCGTCATGATCCATGCCATGATAGACTCAGGAGCCACTAACAATTTCATTGATAGAGAGTATGCCGACTCTCTGGGATTACAATACCATGACTTCAAGAACGCCCGTGTGGTACAGGCCATCGATGGCCGCCCCCTCAAGACAGGTCCGGTAAGTCAATGGTCAGAACCCACCAGAATGTGGATAAGGGAACACATGGAAGAGATCTCCTTCTTTATTACCGAGGTTCCCCATTTCCCTGTGATTTTGGGAATTCCATGGCTGACCCTCCACGACCCAAACATCTCCTGGTCCAACAGGGAACTGCAGTTTGCTTCAAAATATTGCCAAAACCATTGTCTTGTAGCCAAGGTCTGCCATACCACAGACGCCGAGCCCATCATCACCTTGCCCAAGAAATACTCAGACTTTTGGGATGTATTCAATGAAAAGGAAGCCGAGAGACTACCCCCGCATAGACCTTATGACTGTGCCATTGATTTGGTGGAGGGGGCCCCGATCCCGTGAGGGCACCTCTACTCCCTGACTGAACCAGAGCAAGAAGCTCTCAGGGAGTTCTTAGAGACAAACCTCCGCAAGGGGTTTATCAGACCCTCTCAATCCCCAGCCGCTTCCCCAGTGATGTTTGTGAAAAAGAAGTCAGGGGACCTGCGCTTGGTGGTGGACTATAGGGCATTGAACAATATCACTAAACGAAACCGATATCCCCTGCCTTTGATCTCGGACCTCTTAGACCGGCTTTGAGGGGCCAAGGTTTATACCAAACTGGATCTTCGAGGAGCTTACAATCTAATTCGCATCAGGGAAGGGGACGAGTGGAAGACCGCCTTCCAGACTAAATTCGGTTTATTCGAGTCCCGGGTCATGAATTTCGGTTTATGTGGAGCTCCCGCAACGTTCCAGCATTTTGTCAATGACATCTTTCAGGATTATCTAGACCGGTTCCTGATTATCTACTTGGACGATTTTTTGGTGTTTTCTAGATCACAAGCAGAACATGAGAACCACGTCAGAATGGTGTTACAACGATTGCGGGATCATGGACTTTATGCCAAGCTGGAAAAATGCGCTTTTGACCTACAAGAGGTAGATTTCCTGGGATACCATGTCTCGCCACTAGGGCTCACCATGGACCCGGCGAAGGTTTCAGCAGTATTGGAATGGCGGGCGCCAACCAACAAGAAAGAGGTGCAACGTTTCTTGGGGTTCGCGAACTACTACCGCAAGTTCATTCCAGACTTTGCCCGCTGGTCTGATCCAATCACCAGCTGCATCCGTGGGAAACAGCCTTTCCGCTGGACGGAACAAGCAGAGAAAGGATTCCAGCAACTAAAGAAATTATTCACGTCCCAGCCAATCCTTCAGCACCCAGATCCTGAAACCCCTTTTATCGTGCAGGCGGACGCCTCCGATGTGGCAATTGGGGCTGTACTCCTACAACCAGTGGGAGATCATCTTCACCCTTGTGCCTTCTACTCCCGTCAACTGACCGCTCCAGAGAGAAATTACACTATTTGGGAAAAGGAACTTTTGGCCATAAAGGCAGCCTTTGACACTTGGAGACATTGGTTAGAAGGGGCCAAATTTCCCATTGAGGTCCATACTGATCATCGGAATCTATAGCATCTAAGAACTGCCCGCAAGCTAAATCAGAGGCAGCAACGCTGGGCTTTATTCTTTGAACGTTTTAACTTCCAAATCCATTATGTAACCCCAGCCCAGACCAAGCAAGCAGATGCTCTGTCACGAAAACCGGAATATGCGGCAGGGCGCAAGGAGACCTTTGAGTCCCAACTGCTGCAGCCCGAGAACTTCGCCACGCTCACAGTGGGAAACACCAAATCCACTCCAATTGAATCAACTCCCTCTACTCCAGGGCCCCTTTGTGCTCAGGAAATCAGGGCCAGTCAACAAGCAGATGCCTGGGCTCAGGACCAACTTCGCCAAGGACTACATTTCCCCTTTTCGCTTAAGGATGGGTTACTTTGCTATAGAAATCATGTCTACATTCCTCCAGGACCGGGCAGGGAAAAGGCACTTCGTCTGTGTCATGACTGCAAGCCAGCAGGGCATTTCGGACTATTTAAAACCATGCATTTAATCCTAAGAGATTTCTGGTGGCCCAAGATCCACAAGGATGTGGAAAAATATGTCAGTACCTGCCCAGTATGCCAGCGCTCCAAGACAAGAAGGGAAAAGCCCTCAGGGCTTCTGCATCCCCTTCCTACCCCATCTCGCCCATGGGAAACAATCTCTGCGGATTTTATCACTGATCTACCACCTTCCTGTGGATTCACCACGATCCTAGTGGTGGTGGACCTTTTTACCAAGTTAGCCCATTTCATTCCCTGCGATGGCCTTCCCACGGCCAAAGAGACTGCAGATTTATTCCTTCAACATGTTTTCAGATTGCATGGGTTGCCCAAGAGTTTGGTCACAGACCGTGGGTCCCAATTCACCTCTCGTTTCTGGAAAGCACTACAAAAACTATTGGGCATAGACTCACGTTTATCTTCGGCTCACTATCCCCAAACGGATGGGCAAACCGAGCGCACCAATGCCACTTTGGAACAATACCTTCGCTGTTATGTGAACTACCAGCAGGACAATTGGGCTTCCCTGTTACCGCTGTCAGAGTTTTCCTATAACAATGGTGTCCAGGCTTCAACTAAAGAAACCCCGTTCTTTGCAAACTACGGCTTCCACCCACGTTTCTTTCCCTCTGTCATTGAAACCTCAGAAGTTCCCGCAGCAGAGGACTGGCTACAGGAACTCACAGCGGTGCAACAACTTTTGCTCCAGCAACTAGACCAAGCCAAGGAAGACTATAAACGCCACGCTGACAATCATCGCCAGCCGGGCCCCGAAATCAAGGTAGGAGACCGGGTTCTTCTGTCCACCCGCTTTTTGCCCTCCCATCGCCCTTGCCGGAAGTTAGATGCCCGTTTCGTTGGCCCCTATCCAGTGGTGGCGCAACTTAACCCCGTGACTTTCAAACTTCAACTCCCGCGCTCTATGCGCATTCACCCAGTGTTTCATCGCTCTCTGCTCCTTCCGGCGGATGGTGTGCGCCCTGATGTAGACCGGCCGGCCCCCACTCCTATTCTGGTGGATGGGGAGGAGGAATTCAAGGTTCAGGACATTTTGGATTCTCGCTTTCACCGCCGCCGCCTTCAATATCTCATTGACTGGGTGGGTTTTCGTCCCGAGGAACGTTCTTGGGAAGACGCTTCCACAGTCCATGCCCCCGATTTAACCCGCCGCTTCCATCAGACCTACCCCGCCAAGCCGCGGCCTCGCGCCTCGGGGAGAGAGCCCTATGTTGAGAGGGGGCTTGAGGAGGGGGATAGTGTGATGACTCATGGGCCATGTAGTCCCGTTCCTAGCGCTGTTGTGGCAGATGAAGAGGAAAACTTGGGTTTTCCACCATTTCAGCCAGAATTGGAACTTTCCCAGCCAGAACTGGAGCCTTTGCACCTGCAGGAGGTTTGTCTTCCAGAAATCTGCCAAACAAGCCCTGAGTCAAAATCTCCCCCATTTTCTCGCCGTAGTTATTATCAACAACAAAAAGGAGTTCAACAGGCTAATCGCAGAAGCCTGAGAATCGCAGCCAAGCATTCAGCTGATTAAGACTGCTTCCATGAGAAATTCTAGGGAGTCATACATCTGGACACAGAGATTGACTTTCGGTTCTGATTCCCCAGAGAAGGGTTCTTTGGTGGGAAAACGAGACCCTATTTAGGTTCCTTGCCCCGAAGGAATCTTGCGGAGTCAATTCGTCAGCTACTGGAGTAGGTTGTGTGTGGACAGCGCTATTCCGTTTCCAAGCCTCGTTCCCGTTTCCAAGCCTTCGTTCACGTTTCCAGCCTTGCCTTGCTTCCCAGACCTTGCCTTGCTTCCCGGACCTTGCCAAGTATTTACCACGGATCTTGTCCTTGTTCCTCGTTCCTTGTTGCCTTGTATCATGCCTTGTGTTCCAAGAATCAAGTTTACTTCCTAGCATCACATCAAGTTCCTTGGATTAAGAACCTTGTCATCTCCCCTCACTTTGCTTGGCAAAGTGGGTGTTTCGGTTATTGGATTACAACTTTGGACCTTAATATTTCATATTGGACATTGTTTCTTTGGACTAATTTTGACCTTTCCTGAAAGGTCTATTTCTGAACTATTTCCTACACTTGCTTTTATTAACTTTATATATTTCCTTAATAAAGATATTAGATAGATTCTGGCCTCTGTGTTTGGTTATTGGTGCTCTGCAGCCTGGGTCGTGACACTTCCAGATCCATTATGTAACCCCTGCTCAGACCAAGCAGGCAGATGCTCTATCACGGAAACCAGAGTATGCTGCAGGACGCAGAGAGACCTCCGAATCTCGATTGCTGCAGCCCGAAAACTTTGCCACGCTCACAGTGGGAAACACCAAATCCACTTCAATTGAACCAACTCCCTCTAACCCAGAACCCCTTTGTGCTGAAGAAATTAGAGCCAGTCAGCAGGCAGATGCCTGGGCTCAAGAACAGATTCGCCAAGGACTACGTTTCCCTTTCTCACTTAAGGATGGGCTACTATGCTACAGGAATCATGTTTACATCCCTCCAGGTCCAGGCAGAGAAAAGGCACTCCATCTGTTTCATGACTGCAGGCCAGCAGGGCATTTTGGACTTTTCAAAACCATGCACTTGATCCTACGAGATTTCTGGTGGCCCAAGATCTGCAAGGATGTGGAGAAATATGTTAATACCTGCCCGGTATGTCAGCGTTCCAAGACAAGAAAGGCTTTTGCATTGTGTTGTCAAGTTTTGTATTTCTGGGGCATTGTGATGTCTCATGGGCCTTGTAGTCCCGTTCCTAGTGCTATTGTGGCAGATGAGGAGGAAAACATGGGATTTCCACCGGTTCAGCTTGAATCGGAGCCTCGCCACCTGGAAGATGTTTGTCCTCAGGAAGTTAACCAAACAAGCCTTGGGCAGAATTCTCCCCCGTTTTCCCGAAAGGACAATTATAATAGAGATAGAGGAGTCAGGGAGGCTAATCGCCAGAGCCTCAGAATCGCTGCCAGACAATTAGCTGATTAGGTCTGCTTCCCTTGGGAAATTCTAAGGAGTCATGCATCTGGACAGAGTTGGGTTTCACTTCTTGTTCTCCAGGGAAAGTGTTCTGTTGGCGGGAAAACAAGACCCTATATAGGGGTTTTGCCGCAAGGGGAACCTTGCGGAGTCAATTGTTCAGCTTGAGGAGAGAGATCGTGTGTGGACTTCGTACCCCAGTTCCTTGTTTCCCGGATCAAGTTCCAAGCCTTGCCTTGTTTCGTGGACTTCTTTGGACTCAGTTCTTGTTTCATGTTTGCCTCGTTTCAAGCTTTGATCTAGCCAAGAATCAAGTATATTTTCCTGCCTTGTTGTCAAGCTACTTTGGACTTTAAAGACCCTGTCATTTCCCCACACTTTGCTTGGCAAGTGTGTGTTTCGGTCAAGTGGATTAAAACTTTGAACTCTAATATCTTATATTGGACAATACATTTCTGGACTATATTTGACCTCATCTGAAAGGTCTGCTTCTGAACTATATTCTTCACTTGTTTTTATTGACTTTATATATTTCTATAATAAAGATATTAGATAGATTCTGGTCTCTGCGCATGGTTATTGGTGCTCTGCAGCCTGGGTCCTGACAGGCATTCAGTTGTGTGCCACGTTTTGTATTTCTGGGGCGTTTAGTTGTGTTGTTATAGTCACGATGCATTGTTGTGAGTTTTATGGGTCCGGATTGTGGTTTTGTGGTGTGGTTGTGTTGTTACAATTGGGAGGGAAGGCTTTTGCGTTGTGTCGCCAAGTTTTGTATTTCTGGGGTGTTTAGTTGTGTTGTTATAGTCACGATGCGTTGTTGTGAGTTTTGTGGGTCCAGTGTGGTTTTGTGGTGTGATTGTGTTGTTACAACCGGGAGGCAAGGGTTTTGCGTTGTGTTGCCAAGTTTTGTATTTCTAGGGCGTTTAGTTGTGCTGTTATAGTCATGATGTGTTATTGTGAGTTTTGTGGGTCCGGATTGTGGTTTTGTGGTGTGGTTGTGTTGTTGTAACCAGGAGGCAAGGCTTTTGCATTGTGTTGCCAAGTTTCGTATTTCTGGGATGTTTAGTTTTGTTGTTATAGTCACTGCGCCCACAACTTTATCCTTTTATATATATAGATTATTTATTTTCTTTATTAGCAATTTAAGTTTCCAAATTATTTCATCTATTATAATATCCACTATGTAAACTAAATGTCACCCATCAATTCAGTTTCAAGAGAATGGCTCACAGAACAATTCAGTACAGCAATTCAAATGGCTTGTTATAGCTCATTATGACTAAAATATTCATACCCTTCCCCTCTGACACACACACTGTAAAAATATAATTTTATATTCAGTAGACAAAAAGTAGCTTCATTAAAAATTGTTCACTAGTAGGTCTGCAGCAAACTTCCTGGGGAAATGTCAAGATAAGGCAGCAAAGCTTACTGCAGACTAAAACCCAAACATAGTTAGAAGTAAGCTAGGTGGTTTACTACATGTGTGTGTGCCTTCAAAATGCCTAGCAACTTATGGTGAGCTCATGAATTCCATAGGGTTTTCTTAGACAAGGGATATTCAGATATGGTTTTCCAGTTCCTTCCTCTAAAATATAAACTACAGTACTGTTATTCATTGGTGGCATCCCATCCAAGTACCAACCAGGGCTAATTCTGTTTAGCTTCCAAGATCAAATAAAATATTATGCCTGTAGGGTTTAGTGTTTATTACCCACTAAAATGAAAATGTGTGCCAGGTACACTATAAATAAATATTCATAGCTGGGATTTCAATTCACAGAATGGATATCTTGAATACAGGTGGAACTGTATTGTAAAGGAATGGGCTCCCCTACCCCTGTGATATGTATTTATGATATTCCCTCTTTTCTTTATCTATTTGAAAAAAATCTTAATTACACCTTCACAACATCATTTTTGGTCATTCCAAGAGCACCAATATTGAAATTGAAAACATGGCTCTTCCGCTGTGCCTTTGATGAGTAATTTCTGTTATTTCTGTGTTACTCCTACCCCGAACATCTATCCTCTAGATTACCCCACTTCCATATGTCCCTGCCCGCAGTGGAGTACCCCTATGTCCCTCTCACTCCAGGTTTTATCTTTGTGTTCACGTGGCCTGCCCTTGTTTTACTGTTTTTTTGATTTCTTGATGAAATGCCTATTATTATTTATTGTATTTTTAATGGTGCTATGTTATGTTGTTTTATATTTGCTATATTGTATTGCTCTGGGCATGGCCCCATGTTAGCCGCCCCGAGTCCCCGTTGGGGAGATGGTGGCGGGGTATAAATAAAGTTTTTTATTATTATTATTATTATTATTATTATTATTATTATTATTATTATTATTATTATTATATGGTCTGAGGTGGGGGTACACACACATACACCAAGTTGTCTATCTCTGCTATAAGGGATCTTCTGGCTATGGCTACAAGTTCTCCTGAAAAAACAGGTGTGTAACTTTTCTCCTTGATCTACAATTCTCACTATAGGCCCAAGGTGCTTTTAGTCCTGGTGAGTCATACACTTCTCTTGATGGGGAAATCCATGTTTTAATCATCTTCAGATTAGATTATTGTGATGTGTTTTTCTTAGGGCTGCCTTTGGAAGGAGTTTGGAAGTTTCAACAAGCACAGAATTTGACAGTGAAAATTGTTGTTGATCTAGATGGAGCTATGTCACATCAATTATACATATACAGAAGAGAGAACTTCTCGGTGGTGGTATATCCACTTCAGGATGAACTCCCAATGGAGGTACATCTGTTGTCAATGCTGTGCTCCTTTCAACACCAGATAGAAAAGTTTTTATTTTCCTGCACATTTATAACGATTATATTCTCAGCTCACTCTAAGTTCTCCAGTGTGGCTCTATGGTCAAATTCCAGCTGAGGTTTCCGGTAGAGTTGCACTAGAAGACCTAGAGATTCCTACAGAAGTGTTATCTTTGATTTTAAAAAAATTGTGGATTTATTCACTTTTTTTCCACTTTGCAGGCATCCTGTGCCTCTAGTCTCAGAGAATGTGGTCAGCCAGACTTAGTTTTATTTCTAGTTTATTGTTTTATATTTTACCATTGCATGCTGTGATTTTTTAAAGCATTCCTTTCTGAAATCCAGTTTTTGGATTGAAAGCTCAGTTCATAAATTTGTAAAATAAATGAATAACATTTTATACAGTACAATAGCTGCACTTCAACCAATGCTTTAAATTCCCACACAACATTCACTGTGGTAGAATGACACTTTAGTCTATGAGGTATTGTGCTATGTTGCTCCTGATGCCTTGGGCTCAGTTCAAATGAACTACAATGCATCTATGAATTCAGGTATCAATGAGTTGGTTCATTCTTTCAGTATACTTCAGTGCTGTAACCCCAATACTATAGAGTGATTGTGTGGGGCAAATAATAGTTTAAACTGCTGGGCTTTACAAAACCATCTGTATTCATTCATACCTATAACTGAATGAATATGTAACATGCATTATGTTTGCTGATTATACAGTTCATGGTGGTTTCTATGATGTATTGGATTTTATTTATTGAAAGTAATCAATGGCCTCTATTTAACACACATTTTTAATTGCCTTTGTATTGGATGAATCTAGATTGATTGGATATAGTATTTTTTCTCAGGAGTCTTAAGGCATCCTAACAAAGGATGTTTTTCAGACTTTCTACAGAAAATTCAGAAGACGGGAATTCAATTTGAATACCTTTGCTCAGAATATAATAATGCTACTCTGAAATGCTGGCAAAAAATTCAGTGTTCTTCTATGGCTAAGATTCACAGACAAACAAATACACCTTAGACACATTTTATTTTGGTCAAGCTTAATTGCATAAGGCTTTTGATTTCTCAGCTGTATCAGAATTCTTGCAATATTTTAGGTATTTTCTCAAACCATTTCCAAAGTTGTCATATTTTAATTCTTTCATGCCAGTTCTTTCTTCTTACTAATAATTTCAGACTAAGATCTTGCACCAAGAGACACATACTTACTCTGTACATTATTATCAAACAACATCAGAGCCCTCTCAAGGGGCTCAGAAGTTTCCTGTAGGTTATGTTATTATAGTGTATCCACTAGCATCACATGCTGTTGTCCTTGCCTTCCTCCAATATGGAAATGGATGTTGTTGGAGAGCTGCCACACTGAACAAAGCAGGTGCAGGGATTTTGGTTGTTCTGACCACCACAGTGGTCAAAAAAGGAGTAAATTGGAATTATGCTAGTTGTTATTGTCCTCCATGGAATGACCCATTCCCATTTTTGAACTTTCATTCCACAGTATATTTCTGTCCTATTGTGATTCAAAGGAAGAAAAGCTCTTGGAGATTTGCAGACTCTTTGACTTTCCTAAATAATTATTATACCCATTTCCATTGACATTGTAATCAGTGGAAAGACTGAGCTGTTGGATTCAACTGAATTTTGGTAGAAAATTCTCAGACAGAATACTGTTCTTTGTTTGGAATAGAACATTTTCAGGGCAAATTTGTGTGATGGGATTTTAAAAAGCATTTTATAAAACAAAACAAAATATATTTCTCAACCATGTGGTAGTGTGGAGGAGGTTGGGGAAATTCACATTGACTGCATCTAGGAGACGACCTTTTCTTTGATTCCTAAAATGTTGATTAGGAAAGATAAATTTAGTGTCACAATGCAGTTTCAAAGAACTGAAACCTAGTACAGGTTTATTTCATGCCATCAGTCACTAGTTGTGCTGTAAACTTATTTCCTTACTTCTCCTGAAAGTTGTTGAGGCCTGGGAATATGTAGTTCCATCTATCCAGTCACCCATGCAGGTGCTTTTCCTGCACGGGAGGGAATTGGACTAAATGGTCCATGTAGTCTCTTCCCATTATATGATTCTATTATGCTTGCCCATCTTGATTCAATGCAGCCAATATTTCCCAGCTGGTCTTAGGAATTGATCCTTGAAATGCTTTCCTGAAGGATGGCCAAATTGGAGATGCTTCAACTGCTCCTGAAGAAGGTCACTCTATGGAACTCAATTGCTATTGCTCAATTTTCCTAATTTTTATCTGAGTGCTGACCAACTTCAGATACAATTAAATGACACTGAATCTGACTCCAGTATTGTATCCAGTTTCTAAACCTAGTTCTGGAGTAGAAATTGCCTTAGGGCACATCCAGAAAGCACCTATTATGCACACCATCCCGAGTTTTCCCCTGGAGTGTCCAAACGACACTTCAGGGAAAACATGTTTTTGGCACAAAGCAGGAAAACCCTGCTTTGTGCCGAAGTAATTTCTCTGCTGGAAAGCACTGGAACTTTCAGAAGACTTGGGTCTTTAAGCTAGGACCAGGGATCACACAGTACGACTTCCAGTGCCCATCTGGAGCCCAAGAAACCTGAGACAGCCCCCACCCCCTCCCAAAACCCCTTTAGAACCCCTTTAAAAATAAAAGAACTTACCTGGCCACCATTAGTGTAGTGCCAAAGCTCTGCTGGCATGTAAAAATGACACACTAGGAGAAGGGGGAGGAGGAAAATCGCTCCTTCCCCCCTTCTCCTGGCATGTCATTTCTACATGCCAGGAGAGCTCTGGCACCATGCTAATGGCAGCCAGGTAAGTTCTTTTGTTTTTAAAGGGTTTTTGTTAATTATTTTTAGTGAAATTTAACACAAATGCATTAAAATCCAAGGAGTGGGAATGGGGTTTAAGTTTCAGGGAGAGGGGTAAGTTTCAGGGAGGGGAGGGAGGGGAAGGGTGTGGGGATAAGAAAGAGGGGAGAGGGAAAAGGAAAAAGGATGGGGGTTATACATCCTTTCTTCTATATGGTGGTTTCTTA
This sequence comes from Anolis carolinensis, assembly GCF_035594765.1. NCBI lineage: Eukaryota > Metazoa > Chordata > Lepidosauria > Squamata > Anolidae > Anolis > Anolis carolinensis. Next base: position 94,097,597 of record NC_085843.1, read on the forward strand.
ATTAGTGTTCATTTAGTCTTTGGTTTTGTTTGTAACACCTCCTCTTTCTTATCTTGACATGGTGGAATTTTTGTATTGTCTTCTTCTTTCTCTTATATTAACATATTGTATCTAGATTCTTTTAGCCATTCTCTAAATGGGGTTTTTAATGGATTTTGGGAGGAGGTCTGAGTGTATTGCTGTCCTCCTGGAAGATTCCAGGAAGGCATCTAGACATCCAGCCCCAAAAGCATGTGTTTTCCAGGCTTGTGTGTGGACTGCAGTCTGCCCTGACACGGGTTTTTAAAACCCGGGTTGGAGAGGACTTTACCGCTATCTGGAACCGCCCTTGAACTCTCCAGCAGAGATTATCTTACATTGTAAATTGTTTTTGTCATTTTTACGTATTTTTAAAAAACCATGAGGGCATTTGTCATTTAGACATTACGTCAATATTTGAAATAAATAATAATCTAGCTCTAACCACAAGATGCAGTGAAAAGACTGTTCCAGGTAATAGGTTTTGGGAAGGCTTGAAAAGCCATTATTTTAATTTTTCATGGTTTTATTACCAGGGATGAGGATAGATGTTATTGTATTTCTGCCCAAAATATTATGCTTTGCTTTGTCAAAGTTTCATCAAAATAATTTAGCTGACTTTAGATACATACTTTGACTTGGGGGTGGGGGTGGAGTCTTCCTTGGAAAACAACATAATTTGAGCCAGCTTGGATTATGAAACATTGGTTGACTGTGACGAGAAGTTGAAAATGCAGTGGCCACAATAAGAAAGGGAAGAGCTGGAAGATATAAAAATGCAGAATAGGTAAAGCTCCACTCTGCCATGTAGCATGATGAAGTGACCTGCTTCAGGTGGCACCATAATAGTAGCACCATGATGGTGAGATAGATGAAGATTGAGAGTTTCAGGGGGTGCTATTTGGGCTACACTTCTGGCAAATAAATTTATTGGGTTAATACTTGACTAAAATCATAAAAGTTTTTGCTGATAAAGGGAATTGTTGGGGTGAATGAATGACTGGAGAATTGCTTCTAGTCCCTAGAGGCATCTACCAGTACAACTGTTCATTGTTATGCACCGCAAACAAATATATGCATCTAAGTGGACTTTAGGCTTGTATTATTTATTAAAAATCAATTTGCCATTACCACCCATGTTGTCTAGCAAGCTACTCTTAAAATAGAGAAACATTCCAAAGAAGTTTGTGATAAGGCCTTTAAAGGCTAGTTCTTTACATATGCCTAAAAAGACTCTTGAGAATGTAAATGGTAACAAAAAATTCTTCATGACTCTTTATCCACATATGAAGCAAATGCTAAGGTTTTGTTTTTTTCTTGTTTTGCTGAGGACATTCTCTTGTCTGAATTATGCTTTCATGTTTTTGGGGGGGTTCTCAGCCAGAGGAAAGTATGTTTCCATGGGAACTGCATGCAGAGCAGCACAACCCAAACAAACTTATCTTTTGCCAGACTGGCTTAATGTGTACCTTCTTTTTTACTCATCCTTATGCTAAGAACATTGTCAGAGTTCTAGAAAATCTTGATCAGTTACCATGTAATAAACCAGTTGTGCCCATCTGCTTTCTTGCATTGCTTTCCTGCTACTCTGCTAATTCTGGGTGGAAACCTCAACCATTCATGTTTAGTCCTTGTCTTGTCTTGTTTGCTCATGGGTTAGGATGGTCAGATGGATGGACAGAACGCCAACTGAAATCTGGAGAGAAGAAAATCTGAATGTTTGAATTTGAAAACCAATTATTCATCTTGAGACTATCCTCCAGTGTAAAGAAACTGACCATCACAATTGGAGCAGAGAGCAATTTAAAAGCAATTTCAAGCCCTCATATGAAAGTTGCCAAAAACGCTTCTCAGTTGGGAATTATTCATGTTTGTGTTGTAATATTTGCAAATTGCTTGATGTGTTAATTGGATCAACTGTGTGGACAGAGACTTAAAAGATAAATTGCACTCTGATCAAAAGAAAAATAGAGATAAGAACACTGCAACCTACTTTTTTAAAAAATAGGTTATTTAAGGACCAATGGCACTTGTAGCTGTTCTATCAATTTGTTATAGCTGATCATGTGTATCATGTTTAATGCTTTTTTTGTTGGTTGATAAATGATTCCGAGTTAGGGATTGGCAGACACATGCCTGGTTCAATGTTGGCAAGTTTAAAATAATAATTATTGGTGAAATACACAACAATGAAAATTTTCATACAAAAATCACTAAAACAATCAAGAATCTGGAACAATTTTCCTGTGATGAAAAGCTGCAACAATGTTTTATCTTGTAAAAAAAAGAATGAGTAAATTAGGAGGAAAAGTATCAAAGAATATTTTGCATTTTTAAAGGGCTAAATTAGCCCTATTTTGGGGGGGATACTCTGAGGTTTGTAATGCTGATACTGATGATGAAATGATGGTCCAAAGCAGAAGATGTGGTTTTGACCTGACTGGACTGCATGGAATATAGTGTGGTGCCACCAGTAGAGTTGTCCAGTGTGTCAGACCACTTCTGGGATTAGTCTGGAGCCGCAGTTCTCAAAGTGTGCTCCGCACCTAATATATCTAGCAGATCAAGTAAAAGGAACTTCTTTTCAAATAATGTATAAACATATGGGATTGCTACCTTGTGGTGGTCTTTAGTTTGGATAATTTAAAACAGTAATCAGAAAAATTTATAAAGGATCCGGTTATTAATAATTACTAATCGTGTTGGATATATATTTCCTTATGTCAAAGGCAGTATGCCTTCAAATAACAACAGATGATAACTATGACCAGGAGGCTCTTATTTCACTTACTTCATTCTTGTGGTCTTTCCAGAGTCCTTTGATCAGTGACAGAATAAAATAGTGATACAAGTAAGTTTTTGTCTGATACAGCATGGTTATAGTTATGTTCAATATATCATTTAATACTTTCATGGACTGAATCATTGGGCTGTTGTGAGTTTTTGAGCTGTATGGCAATGTTCCAGCAGTATTCCCTCCTAATGTTTCACCTGTATATGTGGCTGGTATCTTCAGAGGTTCTATTAGCAGTGAACAGAACCTCTGAAGATGCCAGCCACAGATGCAGGTGAAACATTAGGAAAGAATGCTGCTGGAACATGGCCATACAGCCCAAAAACTCACAGCATCCCATATAATTATGTCATTTTTAAAAACTTTGAGAGCTTTGTAAATTCAAGAACATAGTAAAATAAAATCTTAAATAGCTTATACATTTGAATAGTAATTTATTTATTTACAACATTTTTACCCTGCCTTTCTCACCCGAGGGGACTCAAGGCAGCTTACAGCACCCAGCAAGATTCAATGCCAAACAAATCAGTAAAAATTAGCAACACATTTAAAACCATTAACAATAATAAATAAGAATACATTATACAAGCATTAAAAAGCATTAAAAACACATATATTACTTAATTCCATTCTTCCAAGAACCTTGTACATAGACCTTAATTCAGACCGTGGCAATATATTGCTTACAAATACTCATTAAATGCTTGTGCACAAAGCCATGTCTTTACATTCTTCCTGAAGCCCAGAAGGGTTGGGGCCTGCCAGATGTTACTGGGGAGGTCGTTCCACAGCCGAGGAGCCACCACTGAGAAGGCCCTGTCCCTCATTCCCACCATCCACGCCTGTGAGGCAAGTGGGACCGAGAGCAGGGCCTCTCCCGACGATCTTAGCATTCTTGATGGTTCATAGGAGGAGATACGTTCGGACAGGTAAGTTGGACTAGAACCGTTTAGGGTTTTGTAGGTCAAAACCAGAACTTTGAATTGGGCTCAGTAGCATATCGGCAGCCAGTGGAGCTGGCATAACAGTGGAGTAGTATGCTCCCTGTATGCCGCCCCAGTTAACAATCTGGCTGCTGCCCGTTTTACTAATTGGAGCTTCTGGGCCGTCTTCAAAGGCAGCCCCACATAGAGCGCATAGTAAATGCAGTTCTCTTAGTGCCAGTCTTGTGTAATAAAAACAAACAAATCAACAAAAACCATAATTCATGTACATCAGGGGTCCTCAAACTTTATAAGCAGAGGGTTGGTTCACAGACCTTCAGACCAGACTAGAGTTTGGAAGAAAAAAAAACATGAACGAATTCCTATGCACAGTGCACATATCTTTTTGTAGTGCAAAAAAACAAAACAAAAAGTACCAGTATTTCAAAGAGAAGTGTAGCCCTGATTTTTTGCTGTTGACATAATCAAGGTAATTAGGATTATTGTTGTTGTGTGCCTTCAAGTTGTTTCAGACTTAGCGCGATCCTTAGTCTAAAGTTTAAGGCAGGGGCTGGGTAAATTACCCCAGCAGGTCTTAGTTTAGGGACTCCTAATGTACATGAATGAAATATGGGCAAGACTGGAAAAATAAATAAAGATGAAGAAAAAGAAGAAAAATAACTTTATTTCTAACCCACCCTCTTCCCGAAGTGACTCAGAGTGGCTTCCATAAACAAAAATGGCTGTATACAGTATAAAGTGCAAACATTTGAAACATACATTTAAAATGTAATTAAACAGCCTTGGCTAAAAGCATATAAATATAAAAGCATATTATTCAGTCAGTCCAGTGTCATAAATAATACAATTCAACAGTTAAAATCTGTCCAGTAATGTAAAAATATAACTCTTCAATAAATTAAAATAGTCATTGTAGGCTTCATCCACCAAGATGGAATTGGTGGGAAACTATTCATCCTCCTCTCCATAAGCAAATGAGCAGCAGTAGGTTTTTAATTCTTTCTTAAAGGAGAGGAGTGAGGGAGCGGTTCTAATTTCTTTGGGGAGGGAGTTCCAGGTAGAGTTCCCACCAGCCACACTTGAGAAGGGAAGTGGCACAGAGAGGAGACCCAAGAGGCTAGCTAAATGTTTGAGATGGGGAATATAAAGTGCACTCCACACTGCAATATGGCATGGCAGATTCAATGTGTAAAAGAAAGATGGAAGGAAATTTTGGTGACCTCCACAGTCTTACTGTGAAGTTGCATTTTTCACATTTCATAAAGTGTGTTGTTCCTTGGGCGTTCTCACATTTGTGAGACTTTCCAGTCATTTTCTAAAAGTAAAATAAATACAAAGCAATACTCATATGTGAGAGAGGATTTTTTAAAAATATGTTTAAACCAAAGGTGTTTGTCATTATTAAATTATTGATTTGTTGAAAGCAGTGTTGAATTCTTTAAAGACCTTGGACTCCTTAAAGATAAGAAAGGGCTCACATCTTTTAAAATAAATAAATATAGGTTCACAGGGAAAGAAGGAAAATCTGAATAAAGATTAGTCAGTAATCAATTTTGTAATAAGTTTACAGTACTCTAAAAAACCTTTTGATAATTAAAAAGGGTTGTTAGTGAATACTATGCTTTTTATAAGATTGTTGTTTTGATACAAATTAGAAATTATCACTGATAACAATGAAAAAGAAGCATATTGTATATCCACCGAAATCATGAGACTACTATCATTGTAGAAAAACATGATGCACATTTAGTCTAACTATCTTTTTTCTTATAAGGCAGAGAGTGCTACAAACTAATTAGAAGAGTAAAATTGTGTTGATCTTCCAGTCTAGAGAACATTGACCTTTCCTTCATCAACTAATCATAATAAGCCAAGTCATAAATGGTTATTCCCACTAACCTCTAGTCAAAACAGCCAATAAAAGGACATAATTAATTAGAGGAACACTTTTATACACCAAATAGAATTAATTTCCAGTTAGATTGTCCCAACCGCTGGCAGTGAATGTGTATACTTGACCTTTTCCAGCTCTTAAGGCCCAGGCCAGAACTCAGCAAGTAGTTGGACTGAAAAGATTAAGCCACTGTATGGGAATAGCTGGAGATCTTTTAAATCAGGATAATTATGTATTTGCCAAATTTAATTTGGATTTTAAAAATGTTTATATATGAAAGAAAAATACAGGTCTGCAAAAGAAAAAAAACATGAATAAAATTGCACAGTCTGTTGACATTTGTTTCAATGTAGTATAAATAAAATCAGCTTTTTAACAAACAGTATGTCAGGATCTGAAACCCTAGCACTCATAACAGCTGAACTCTCCACATCCCGTCAGAGCAATGGGGGGTGGGAGATAATCTAAATGATAAGAGCCATCTGGCCAGGAGGATGGGTTTTATGGCCTGCTCTGGTTTTTCAAGCCTGGGAAAGGACTACATAACAGATACGTGTGAATGTGGAAAGGGGGGGGGAGGTAGGAGGTGGATATACTCGGGGTTTGGCAGGAATACGTTAGTTCCAGCTTCATTTTCAACTTGTAAAGAAGGTCTTCAATAAAGGGTTTCCACAGAGCTGCCTGTGTGAGCCTGCTTTGAGTCCTATAGCTTTCAAGAGCTGACACAGTATGAGTGAGGGTGAATCTACACTGCTAAATAATGCAGTCTGAAATGGCATGATATGGTCAATGTAAATCCATATAATGCAGTTTAAGTGCATTGAACTGCTTTATATGGGTCTACACTGACCATATAATGTTGTTCCAAACTGCATTATATGGCAGTGTAGATCCTGCCGGAGTCTTCTTTACAGACCTGTAATATTCTAACTTGGTTTATATCATCCAGATCTGATTATGCCAATGTATTAAAGATGATAGTGTTATAACATCCGCATCAAAAACAATATGTATCTTTGTCCCTGTCACATGCCATGAGGAATATCAAAACCCGATATGACATTTATTGTTTCCAATACATATTTACCAGAAAGATCCTCACTTTCTACACATTCACAAAATAAATATGAGACATAATTAATTCCTTACAATAGATAAAAAGACATAAATATATATAGAGAGAAAGGCAGAGGCAAAGATGAAGTACTCTGGCCACATCATGAGAAGACAGGAAAGCTTGGAGAAGACAATGATGCTGGGGGAAACGGAAGGAAAAAGGAAAAAGGAAGAGGGGCCGACCAAGGGCAAGATGGATGGATGGATGGCATCCTTGAAGTGACTGGCTTGCTCTTGAAGGAGATGGGGATGGCGATGGCTGACAGAGATCTCTGGCATGGGCTGGTCCATGAGGTCACGAAGAGTCGGAAGTGACTGAACGAATAAGCAACAACAGAGAGAGAAAAAGAGGGAGAGAAGTCCTCAGATGAAATATTTGTACAGTTAGCCTTCCATATTCATAGGTCTGACTTAATATGAATTTGATTATTTACAGATTTGTTTAAAACATTCTCTCTAGAAATCTCTAGGTCTTTCAGTGTAGCTCCACCAGAAGCTGCCCATACAGACACACTGGAGGACATAGAGATTCCTAGAGAGGTGATCTTTCATGTAAAAAAGCAGGTTTTGTATTTGTGTCCTTCACTTTCACAAAGCTCCTCTATCCCAAACCCGAATGGATACCAAAGCTTGACTCTACTAATATTGCTCATTTATGTCTATAGTCAATTTACTTAATGTACAGTTTATACAATCTTACAGTTATATCTTTCAACAATGATGTCTTAACATGCGATATATTTTACATTAAAAGTTTCTGAATAAGTATGTGTTTATAACATAGAACAGAAACAATATCCTTTGTCTCAAAGGAGTTAAGTGATCTAATTTTTCCTTTCCTCATATTAATAACCCTTTTTGAAGTGATATAAATTATTAATTGATATAATATCTGATAGTTGAAATATTTGTGCCAAAGCAAAATATCTCCAAGCAAAGCTGAACTTGTAATGAGTGTGTAGGTGGGAACAGATCATGAGCAAGCAATAAAACACAATAGCCAATCACAGAAATCTATGAGTCTGTGTCAAAATTTATTTTAGCTTGTGTTCCCCAACCTTTTTCAACCAAGGAAGTGACTCAGAAGTTGACTCTTTGCCTAAAATGTTCAGATATGTGGTGAAAATTTTCCCATGCATACATTTCAAAAATATTTTTGGAGGGGGAGCAGAAGTGGGTAGTCCTTTAAAGTTCCTTGAGGGAACCAGTGAGCACCCAAACATCCAACAGTTTCCTATCCCTGATCTATAAGAATGACAAGGAAGTTGTATCAGAGAAGTGTTACTCTGTGTATATTAGGGATGACATTGTGTTGAATAAGTATTTACTTTGGGGGGGGGGGGTGGTTTTTCCACATTGTCATGGAAGGTGACTACCATACACTAAAAGTAACTTAGTCCCAGGAATATGTTCTTATTCTCAGGGAGTTCTTGAGACAAAGAATGAAATAAACAAGCTATCTGAAGGAAATAATGTTGTAAAAATTGTTGTTTTTAATTACCCTTTCTCTGATTAAATGTATGTTCTGGCTATGGCAAAAAAAATTAAATATCCTCAAACAGTGGTTCCCAACCCATTGGTGGCAACCCCAAATGGGGTCACAAAGGGTTTTCTGTGGGATTGCCAGGCAGTGGTGGGCTACGAAAAAATTTAAAAGGGGTATTTTAAAAGGTTTCCCCTTTGTTTCTACATATCTCTGTGAGAGCAGATTTTCAACGCTTCTTCAGTTGAAAACCAAAACAAGAAATAGATTAAATATTGAGAATGACATGAGGTTGACATTAACAAAAACTCATCTACAATTTTTAAGCTTGTTAATTAGTTACAATTTCAATTATCATATTAAATATGCCGTAAGTTAATATTATTTTGAATTATTTTCAATGTGTTTTAACGTGTGTTTTCATTTATCCTATTAAAAAGGCTATTTTTAATGTATCCGAGTCATGGGCCCTTTGCCTCTATAAATAGTTGGGAACCGCTGTCCTAGAACATGAAACCAACAAAAAGGGAGGTGAATATGGACTTAATCCTGATTGGTATTATTTGAACACACAGGAGAATTCAAGCAGAAGATGAGAGGATTACAAAAAAAGGGTTTTACAGAATATATCACTAATATTAAGACCAATAATAAAGGATTTGCTAGATATATTAGGTGCGGAGCACACTTTGAGAACTGCGGCTCTAGACTAATCCCAGAAGTGGTCTGACACACTGGACAACTCTACTGGTGGCACCACACTATATTCCATGCAGTCCAGTCAGGTCAAAACCACATCTTCTGCTTTGGACCATCATTTCATCATCAGTATCAGCATTACAAACCTCAGAGTATCCCCCCAAAATAGGGCTAATTTAGCCCTTTAAAAATGCAGTTATATGAACAGTGAGTGTATGCATCAGTTAGAGATCTTGATTTAAGGAGCAAATCATCATTGACAACATCTTTATTAACGACTTAGACGAAGGGTTAGAAGGCACGATCATCAAGTTTGCAGACGACACAAAACTGGGAGGGATAGCTAACACTCCAGAAGACAGGAGCAGAATTCAAAGCGATCTTGACAGACTAGAGAGATGGGCCAAAACTAACAAAATGAAGTTCAACAGGGACAAATGCAAGATACTTCACTTCGGCAGAAAAAATGGAAATCAAAGATACAGAATGGGGGACGCCTGGCTTGACAGCAGTGTGTGCGAAAAAGACCTTGGAGTCCTCGTGGACAACAAGTTAAACATGAGCCAACAATGTGATGCAGCAGCTAAAAAAGCCAACGGGATTCTGGCCTGCATCAATAGGGGAATAGCGTCTAGATCCAGGGAAGTCCTGCTCCCCCTCTATTCTGCCTTGGTCAGACCACACCTGGAATATTGTGTCCAATTCTGGGCACCACAGTTGAAGGGAGATGTTGACAAGCTGGAAAGCGTCCAGAGGAGGGCGACTAAAATGATTAAGGGTCTGGAGAACAAGCCCTATGAGGAGCGGCTTAAAGAGCTTGGCATGTTTAGCCTGCAGAAGAGAAGGCTGAGAGGAGACATGATAGCCATGTACAAATACATGAGGGGAAGTCATAGGGAGGAGGGAGCAAGCTTGTTTTCTGCTGCCCTGCAGACTAGGACACGGAACAATGGCTTCAAACTACAGGAAAGGAGATTCTACCTGAACATCAGGAAGAACTTCCTCACTGTGAGAGCTGTTCGACAGTGGAACTCTCTCCCCCGGGCTGTGGTGGAGGCTCCTTCCTTGGAGGCTTTTAAGCAGAGGCTGGATGGCCATCTGTCGGGGGTGCTTTGAATGCGATTTCCTGCTTCTTGGCAGGGGGTTGGACTGGATGGCCCATGAGGTCTCTTCCAACTCTACTATTCTATGATTCTATGATTCTATGATTTGTCACAGTATGGTTTTTACAGTATGGTCTAAAGACAATGAAGCCTTGGTGATTTCACTATGGTTTAATCCTAGATCAGCCTAATAACATTTTAGCCTAATAATATTCAAATCCATGAAGATGAAATTGAATATAATTGAACCTTTTTCTACATGATCATGTGTTTTGTTTAAAACACTTTGGTATTTGAAGTCTTGTAATTATTTTCTTGGATTCTCTAAACAGCATACAGATTTAAGTCACTTAGGAATATGGAACTCTTCTATAGCACACATTTATAGTGCTATATTCCACAACTGCCATGGCAACATCCTACAGAATCCTGTGATTGGCAGTTCAGGGAGGGATATTTAGATTCTCAGCCAGAATGCACTATTGCCACACCAAATTGCCAACTATATGATTCCCCAGGAGGTTGTCATGACAGTTAAAATGAGTTCATAGTGATATACTTATTATGAAATGTGCCTTGTTTCCTGAATTGCCATTCAGATGGGAAAAGAAAAAAGAAAAGAGTGAGCATAGTTACCCTGAGAAGAGCATTCCATAGTCTAGGAGTGGTCATCATACACCTGAAGATAGTGAGGCCTCCACTGAAGATCTCAAAACACAGATAGGTTCATATCCATCCCTTCAAATTAATGAGACTCAAGCCATACATCTTAACCATCACTTTGAATTGTGCCCAAAACAGACCAGTAGATTTTGAAGGTTTGGGAAATGACATGTATCCTCCTTGTAACCAGCTAGTATTTTGTCTGTTCGCTACATTCTGAACCAGATAAATTTCTAAACACTCTTCAAAAGCAGCCCAATTGTAGAGCAGGCTAAAGTAATTTAAACAGGATGCAACTTAAGGGTGTATTGCCATGGAAAAATCCAGCATCTCCAGGAATGGGTTTGGCTTACTTACTACTTTTAGTTGAGGTGATATCTACTGTACTAGTGCCCAGGCCTGGGGGTTCAGGTTCAGGAATTCATTTGAGAGCCCATTCACATGGTACAGTTAGAGCACAATGATTGAATTTTAATTGACATAGCTGCATTTTATGGAATATTGAGGTTTGCAGTTCTAATCTAGGCACTAAGGCCTTATGTCTGAAAATTCTAAATACTCACCCCAAAACTTCAAATGTCTTTAAGATGATGCCATGGCAATGAAAGTAGAACTGTTGAGCTATAACTGTATGGTGTGAAATCGTCCCAGAAGTACATTCAGACCATGAACCTGCCTTTTTGGGGTAGGTGAGAAATAAACTCATATAGCACAGGATGAATCCCTATTCTCTGATTTGTTTTCCAACTGCCCAAGACCAGGATTAAGTTTAAATTTTTCTTTCCTTAAATTTCTCGTATACAGTTACATTAGGTTACAGTTTTGCTGATTTCTGCTAACCCAACTAAATTTATAGCATTGCAGCTTCAAATAGCAAATATATTTTAGGCCCTAATCTTTCTGAAAACTGCAAAACATAATATATTAAGAAAGCAGTGCTATGCGTACTGCAGTCTGAGATAACCACACATGAAATGTCAAAACTGTTTCTAAAAATCTCTTCTAATATAGATAGCCTTCCATATCCATGGATTCTACATTCATATATTCAACCATCTATGGCTTGAAAATATTCAAACCAAAATGCAAAAGGCAAGCTCTGATTTTGTCACTTTTTATAGGGGACATCAATTTATTACACCAATGTATATAATAGGACTTGGGCATCCACAGATTTCAGTATTCACAAGAGGTCCTGGACTCAAACACAAAGTCAGGGCAGGGGAGTATACATGCTGGCCCTACACTCGGTTGCCTGTTACTATTTCTTCAGTGCTTTATCTTTTCATTGTTGAGCATGGGGTAGGGGTCTAAAGAACACTTCCACTTGCATTTGCTTAGACACAAATAGGTGGCTTTGCATGTTGAGAAATCCTCTTTTATTTAAGTTCTTTATCATGAATAGGAGATTTCTACTCAAATTCAAGTAGATATAAATAGACTCCTTTTTCTTTAATATATCCCTGTAAACAAGGTGATTGGAAGCTAAAAGACTGGGCCAACCTGTTTTGGCACACTTATGAACAGGGCTTTTACTGTTCAATGGTTCTAAAATGTTCTATTTCCCAATGTCGGTATTAGATTTTTGTAGCCATCTTTTAAAAATTGCAAAGTTCTAAGTATAAATTGTAGCCTATATAATAGGTTGCAATATGTCATATAATAGATATTCCAAAGTGATGAATAAAAAGTACATTTCATATGCTGTTTTTCATTGCCTCTAACTAGTGATTTGGGTTAATTAACACTTCCAAGTATAGTCTCTCTTTGAAATTCAAGAAAGTGTGAAATTGCTTATTGGAGATGAGAAGAGTGAAGAAATGTTCCAAAGCCATACTTTTTGCTCTGTGTCTAGAATTAAAAATTAAATAAGACCACTTATCAAATGCTAGAATCTAAAGCAATAAACATATATACATATTAACTCATTACTCCAGCAGGTATTTAAATTTTCACAGATACTGAATATTTCAGATCAGATTCAGGGATAATGCATTCAACTATAAATCATATACAATGGGGAGGTATATTTTTTTCTTTGTGATCTACATTATGGGGTTGCATCACAGTTCAGTCTTGAAGAGCAGAATAATGTTATATAAAATAAGCCCAATTTGTCACTACTCCCATTGACTTGGAACATGAGGTCTTTTTCAATGATAAAATTATACTGAAATATTTTACAGTAGAAGAATTGTTTTGAAAAATCCACAAAGGGATCACTCAGACTTGCCAGAATCCAACACAGAAGGAGCTCACTCCAATGCATGATTTCAACTTTCAAGGTCGGAAAAGCTAAGTTGCTTTAGGACTGGAGGATATACCTGTATTTTCTATCATCAGTTTGATGGAAGACTGGATATGTTTAGATGCTTGTTTATTAAATCTAGCAGTGGTTAGTTATTATCATCTAGAATAGTGGTCCTCAACCTGTGGGTCTCCAAGTGATTTGGCCTACAACTCCTGGAAATCCCAGCTAGTTTACCAGCTGTTAAGATTTCTGGGAATTGAAAGCCAAAACATCTGGGGACCCACAGGTTGAGAACCACTGATCTAGAGGAAGCATTGGTGTGGCAAGCATGGATAGCATGGAAATTATGTAATTTAGCAAAAGGATACCACAAGGATATACTTCTCAATCCCATGGTGTTTTAAAAGGAACTCCAATCTTAAACAAGTAGTGGGGAAAGTGGCACCCAACACTTTCTATGCCGACCAGTCCCTGCCAAAAAGTTTTTCAAATGGCTTGAAAATTACCCATAAACTGTCAAAAATACCACCTGGCATATTAATGTACAGTAAAACTCTCCCTAATCCACAAAACTGATTATTCACAAACACCTGGAACTTCAAATCGGAAGTGACTCCCAATCATGTCAATGTCACATTTTCAGGTGTTGTACAGCTGAAAAAGCAAGCCTGCATTAGGTATAGGGACAAGTATTGGCCCTATACTTCGTTTGTCCACTTCCTATGAAACATTTAAGCTTCTAGTTAAAAAAGGATTTTTAAAACCCTTAAAACATATGAACGACAGCAGTAAGGGGAAAGAACACTAGTTTCACTTTACATTAAAAGCATTATTCATTTTTCAAAACAGTGCTTGTCAGCTTCTGGATTGAGTGACAATTGGTTCAAGAAAATGTTCATTTCCCTCATTCTTCTCAACTTTGAGGCAAATTACCTCCCACTTAACAACTGCTAATGTAAAGTACTATTTTTGGTCAGAGGAAACCAGTTAAATAAGTACTTGGTAAAGGATAAAACCTCTGACCGAAAAAAAATACTTTTTTGATGTTAATGATTCAAAAGAATACTAACTAGAACCAGAAATATTTGCATCTTCTTTTACAATAACTATGTGTTTGATAAAACCCAACTTGACTTTTGGTTTTCATAGATGAAAGCCAAGAGGCTTGTGACATTTGTGAAGCCTGCCAACTTACTTGCTGAAAAAAATGGCAAATAGTAGATATTGTGTGAGTAGAAACCATGATAAAAAGTCAGCTAATAAGTGTGGAATGCAGACAAATATTATCATTAGGCTTGTGATGTTATGTATGGGTTTAATAAAACAGGACACTATGAGAAACAAGGACAAAGGGCAATGGCAGTACGCAGAACAATGAGAAGGCATTAAGGTTTTACCCATTGGTAGAAGCTAAAACATATTAATTAGCCTTGATGACCAGCCTGAGAAATAATGAGCCAAACACAGAAATGGAATATAAAATGGGCCAGCTTTATTAATCAAACCTATTTATTATTTATTCACTTTCATCGTACTGTAACAGGGGAGGGGGTGACATGGTGAGGGAAATGCTAAGACAGGAAGTCTCCTACTAAGCCTCCTCCACAATTCTCCTTGGGCAAAAACACCTGACTCCTGAGATGAAACTGCAACTGGGCTCACTCCTCAGTAAGGAATGTCCAAGGTTTCTTGCTTCCCAAGTCCCAGGACATAGGGTTGGAAGTTTAGGCCTCAGTTTAGCCCCAAAGATATATTTTTCCCCACCTATCTAGTCCTGTGACATAAAGAGGCAATTCTAAAAGACTATTTTCAAAATGGGGATGCCATAGGTGCTCACGGACTAAGAGAAACTCCCTCTCTCCTCCTCAATAGCCAGTTATTTAGGACACCATTCAAAGCCAATTGTCCAAGTCCCCTGCAAAAAGTATTTGGTAGTGAAAAGTCCCTCAACATAGGAGAAAATGCATACTTGGTTCTGAAACTGACACACTGCAGCAGAAGTAGGTGGATCAATTTTTCACATGAGGAAGATGTGTGAGGCAGCAAGGCCTTAAACAGACTCAAAGTCCCACCTCCATAATGTTCTTTGTAACTGTGCAGGTCACCCAACAAATATAGAGATTAGACTGTATATCCCAGGAGACCATCAAATAATTCCGCTCCTCCAACATGGTTGCACGAGCATGGGGGATTCTAATTATCATGAACATGTGTATTGCTCTGACTGAAATGAGGAAATGGGGTACTCTGGGTCGTATTCTATTGTTAGTTCCCATTAGAATAGACCCATTCCATTAATGGTAAATTGGTAAGTAAATACTTAAATACCCCGTGACACAGCAGTCTCTCTGCCTGAGCTTGCAGAAGTGGTCTCTGGTGTGGTGCTGGTCTCCCAGAGCCTAATGGTGCTGGGGGATTTCAACATCCATGCAGAGGCCTCTTTAACAGGTGCAGCACAGGACTTCATGGCTGCCATGACAAGCATGGGGCTGTCCCAAATTATAACTGGACCCATCCATCAGGCGGGACACACACTGGACCTAGTTTTTATTGTGGACGGTGGTGTGGTTGGGGTGGAAGAGCAAAATATTCTTCCATTGTCATGGTCCAACCACCATCTGGTCACTTTAAGAATAACCACAACCGCTAGCCTTCGCAGGGGTAGTGGACCGATTAAGATGGTCCGCCCCAGGAGGCTTATGGATCCAGATGGTTTCCTGAGGTCTCTTGGTGATCTTCCTGTCATAGAGACTGACGATCCTGTCGACGCCTTGGTAGATTGCTATAACAGCAAGATGACCAGGGCAATTGACACGATTGCCCCTGAACGGCCCCTCTCTATCCACCGACGCACTTGGGCTCCCTGGTTCACAGAGGAGCTGGCCGTGATGAAGCAGACAAGAAGGGGTCTAGAGTGCTGCTGACAAAAAAAACTCGCAGGGTAGCTGACCGAACACAGGCTAGAGCTACCATTAAGGCCTACTCCACGGCTTTGCGGGCAGCCAGAAAAGCTTTCTCGACTGCCCACATAGCGTCTGCAGCAAATAGACCAAAGGAGTTGTTTCGGGTTTTGGGGAGCTCCTCCACCCATCACAGGGGGAGGAGACCTCTGACAACCCGGCAACCCAGTGCAGCAATTTCGCACACTTTTTTGCAGACAAAGTCACTCAGATATGCTCTGAGTTGGACGCCGGTGTTAATGCAATGCCAGGTAAGGTGCCTGAGGCATCTATCTGTCTGATCTTAATGGATTCGTTTCAGCTTGTGCAACCTGATGACGTGGACAAGGTCCTTGGAGCGATGAGAGCGACCACCTGTATTCTTGACCCTTGCCCTTCTTGATTAATTAAATTGACCAAGGGAGATTTGGTAAATTGGTTTAAGAGAATAATAAACTCTTTGCTGGAGCAAGGGGTTTTTCCATCTAGCCTAAAAAAGGCAATAATTAGGCCCATTTTAAAAAAGACATCCCTAGACTCCTCCATTCTTAATAATTATAGGCCGATTTCCAACCTCCCTTTTTTGGGCAAGGTGTTAGAGCGGGTGGTGGCTTCTCAGCTCCAGGGATTCTTAGGAGATACCAATTTTCTAGACCATTCACAGTCTGGTTTCAGGCCTGGTCATAGTGCCGAGATGGCTCTGGTCGCCTTGGTGGATGACCTCTGCAGAGAGCTAGATTGGGGGAGTGTGTCCCTTCTGGTTCTCCTGGACATCTCAGCGGCTTTCGATACCATCGACCATGGTATCCTTCTGGGATGGCTTTTGGGGATGGGCCTTGGTGGCACTGCACTCCAGTGGCTCCAGTCCTTCCTGGAGGGCCGCTCCCAGTTGGTAAAGCTGGGGGACACCTGCTTGGATCCCTGGCCTTTGACCTGTGGGGTCCCACAAGGTTCTATTTTATCCCCCATGCTTTTTAACATCTACATGAAACCGCTGGGTGAGGTCATCTGGAGTTTTGGAGTTGGGTGCCATCTCTACACAGATGACACTCAACTCTACTACTCCTTTCCACCTAACTCCAAGAAAGTGTCAGGACCCAGGCTGCAAGGCACCAATAACCATACACAGAGGCCAGAATCTATCTAATATCTTTATTGAAGGAATATATAAAGTTAATAAAAGCAAGTGTATGAAATAGTCCAGGAGTAGACCTTTCAGGAAAGGTCAAAATTAGTCCAAGAAAACAATGTCCAATATGAAATATTAAGGTCCAAAGTTGTAATCCAATAACCGAAACACTCACCTTGCCAGGCAAGGTGAGGGGAGAAGACAAGGTCCTTTAGTCCATGAACTTGAGCAAGGCTAGGAATTAACTTGATACTTGAAAACAAGGCTTGAATCGTGACACAAGGTAACGTGGAACTGGAACAAGGCCCGTGGAATTACTTGGTAAAGTCCGTGAAACAAGGCAAGGTTTAGTCCTGGAAGGCGAGGCAAGATCCGAAGGTAAACAAGGCTGGGAAGCAGGAGCGAAGGCTTGAGAACAAGGACAAGGCTTGAACAGGAACGAGGCTTGAAACGGAGCGCGCTGTCCAGACACAACTCGCTCCGGAGGCTGACGAATTGACTCCGCGAAGTTACTTCGCGGGTAAAACACCTATATAGAGTCTAACTTTCCCGCCGAGAGCAGTTCTCTGGGAACCAGAAACGAAAGCTAATCTCTGAGACCAGATGTTTGACTCCCTAAAGATTCTCATGGAAAGCAGGCTTAATTGGCTAAATTCTTAGCAGCTATTCTAGCACTCCTGCGCGAGGCCGCTTCCAAACCTCTCTGTTGTTTACAAAACTCATGGCGAGAAAACACAGGAGATGTAGGCTCAGGGTTTGTTTGACATACTTCTGGAACACAACTCTCTTGCAGGTGCAAGGTTCCCAGATCTGGCTGGGAAGAATCTGGCTGGGAAGATTCCAGATCTGACTGGGGAGGTAAAAAACCCAAGTTTTCTTCTTCATCAGGTATCACCATGTCATGAGCAGGACTACAAGGCCCATGAGTCATCACACTATCCCCCTCCTCAAGCCCCCTCCCAAACTGGGACTCTCTCCCCGGGGCGCGAGGTCGTGGCTTGGCGGGATAGGTCTGATGAAAGCGACGGGTTAGATCAGGAGCATGGACTGTGGAGGCGTCTTTCCAAGAGCGTTCCTCAGGGCCAAAACCCACCCAGTCAATGAGATATTGCAGGCGGCGGCGGTGAAAGCGAGAATCCAAAATGTCCTGAACCTCGAATTCTTCCTCCCCATCCACCAAAACAGGGACGGGGGCCGGCCGGTCAGCATCAGGGCGCACACCATCCGCCGGAAGGAGCAGGGAGCGGTGGAATACTGGATGAATGCGCATTGAACGTGGAAGTTGGAGTTTGAAAGTCACGGGGTTAAGTTGCGCCACCACTGGATAGGGGCCAATGAAACGGGCATCTAACTTCCGGCAAGGGCGATGGGAGGGCAAAAAGCGAGTGGACAGAAAAACCCGATCTCCTACCTTGATTTCGGGGCCCGGCTGGCGATGTTTGTCCGCGTGACGTTTATAGTCCTCCTTGGCTTGGTCCAGTTGTTGGAGCAAAAGTTGTTGCACCGCTGTGAGTTCCTGCAGCCAATCCTCTGCTGCGGGAACTTCTGAAGTTTCAATGACAGGGGGAAAGAAACGTGGATGGAAGCCGTAGTTTGCAAAGAACGGCGTTTCTTTTGTAGAAGCCTGGACTCCATTGTTGTAGGCAAACTCCGACAGTGGTAACAGAGAAGCCCAATTGTCCTGTTGGTAGTTTACATAACAGCGAAGGTACTGTTCCAAAGTGGCATTGGTGCGCTCCGTTTGCCCATCTGTTTGGGGATGATGAGCTGAAGATAAACGAGAGTCTATGCCCAATAGTTTTTGTAGTGCCTTCCAGAAACGAGAGGTGAATTGGGATCCACGGTCTGTGACCAAACTCTTGGGCAATCCATGTAATCTGAAAACATGTTGGAGGAATAGATCTGCAGTCTCTTTGGCCATGGGAAGGCCTTCACAGGGAATGAAATGGGCTAACTTGGTGAAAAGGTCCACCACCACTAGGATCGTGGTAAATTCACAGGAAGGTGGTAAGTCAGTGATAAAATCCGCAGAAATTATTTCCCATGGGCGAGATGGGGTAGGAAGGGGGTGTAAAAGCCCTGAGGGCTTCTCCCTTCTTGTCTTGGAGCGCTGGCATACTGGGCAGGTGTTGACATATTTTTCCACATCCTTGCGGATCTTGGGCCACCAGAAATCTCTTAGGATCAAATGCATGGTTTTAAATAGTCCGAAATGCCCTGCTGGCTTGCAGTCATGACACAGATGAAGTGTTTTTTCCCTGCCCGGTCCTGGGGGGATATAAACATGATTTCTATAGCAAAGCAGTCCATCCTTAAGCGAAAAGGGAAAATGCAATCCTTGGCGAAGTTGGTCCTGCGCCCAGGCATCTGCTTGCTGACTAGCCCTGATTTCTTGAGCACAGAGGGGCCCTGGAGTAGAGGGAGTTGAATCAATGAGAGTGGATTTGGTGTTCCCCACTGTGAGCGTGGCAAAGTTCTCGGGTTGTAGTAGTTGGGATTCAAAAGTCTCTTTGCGTCCTGCAGCGTATTCCGGTTTACGTGACAGGGCGTCTGCTTGCTTGGTTTGGGCTGGGGTTACATAATGAATCTGGAAGTTAAAACGTTCAAAGAATAAAGCCCAACGTTGTTGCCTCTGATTTAGCTTGCGGGCAGTTCTTAGATGTTCTAGATTCCGATGATCAGTATGGACTTCAATGGGAAATTTGGCCCCTTCTAGCCAATGTCTCCAAGTTTCAAAAGCTGCCTTTATGGCTAATAGTTCTTTTTCCCAAATGGTATAGTTTCTCTCTGGTGCGGTTAGTTGACGAGAATAAAAGGCACAAGGATGAAGGTGATCCCCCACCGGTTGTAGGAGTACAGCTCCAATTGCCACATCAGAGGCGTCCGCTTGCACAACAAAAAGGGTTTCAGGATCTGGATGCTGAAGGATTGGCTGGGACGTGAATAATTTCTTTAGTTGCTGGAACCCTTTCTCTGCTTGATCAGTCCAGCGGAAGGGCTGTTTCCCACGGATGCAGCTGGTGATTGGGTCAGACCAGCGGGCAAAATCTGGAATGAACTTGCGGTAATAGTTCGCGAACCCCAAGAATCGCTGCACCTCTTTCTTGTTGGTTGGCGCTCGCCATTCCAATACTGCTGAAACTTTTGCCGGGTCCATGGAGAGCCCTAGAGGCGAGATGCGGTACCCCAGGAAATCTACCTCTTGTAGATCAAAAGCGCATTTTTCCAGCTTGGCATAAAGCCCATGATCCCGCAATCGTTGTAACACCATTTTAACGTGGTTCTCATGTTCTGATTGTGATCTAGAAAACACCAAAAAATCGTCCAGGTAGATGATCAAGAACCGATCTAGATAGTCCTGAAAAATGTCATTGACAAAATGCTGGAACGTTGCGGGAGCTCCGCATAAACCATAATTCATAACTCGGGATTCGAATAATCCGAATTTAGTCTGGAAGGCGGTCTTCCACTCGTCCCCTTCTCTGATGCGAACTAGGTTATAAGCCCCCCGTAGGTCCAGCTTGGTGTAGACCTTGGCTCCTCGAAGTCGGTCTAGTAGATCCGAGATTAAGGGCAGGGGATAGCTGTTCCGCTTAGTGATATTGTTCAATGCTCTGTAGTCCACCACCAAGCGTAAGTCCCCTGACTTCTTCTTCACAAACATCACTGGGGAGGCGGCTGGGGATTGAGAGGGTCTGATGAATCCCTTGCGAAGGTTTGTCTCTATGAATTCCCTGAGAGCTTCTTGCTCCGGTTCAGTCAGGGAGTAGAGATGCCCTCGCGGGATCGGGGCCCCCTCCACCAAGTCAATGGCACAGTCATAAGGTCTATGTGGGGGTAATTTTTCGGCTTCTTTTTCATTGAATACATCCCAATACTCGGAGTACTTCTTTGGCAAGGTGATAATGGGCTCGGTGTCTGTGGCATGGCAGACCTTGGCTACGAGGCAATGGTTTTGGCAGTACTTTGAAGCAAACTGCAGTTCTCTGTTGGACCAGGAGATGCTTGGGTCGTGAAGTGTCAGCCATGGAATCCCCAAAATCACAGGGAAATGGGGAACCTCAGTAACAAAGAAGGAAATCTCTTCCATATGTTCCCTTATCCACATCCTGGTGGGTTCCGACCACTGGCTTACGGGGCCCGTCTTGAGAGGGCGGCCATCGATGGCTTGCACCACACGGGCATTCTTGAAGTCGTGATATTGTAATCCCAGAGAGTCGGCATACTCTCTATCAATGAAATTGTTGGTGGCTCCTGAGTCTATCATGGCGTGGATCATGACGGGTCC
Source organism: Anolis carolinensis (assembly GCF_035594765.1). NCBI lineage: Eukaryota > Metazoa > Chordata > Lepidosauria > Squamata > Anolidae > Anolis > Anolis carolinensis. The sequence continues at coordinate 94,118,918 of NC_085843.1, forward strand.
CTTTTTTGCTGACCATAAGGTGACCACTAGAAGGAACAGGACCCCGGTTGGCGGCTCTTGAATGGGTTTTTTGACCGGGTTGGCGAGCCTCTCTACGCCCGGTCGTTGGCTTCCCCCGCCGGCTGTGTGCCAATCGCCTCAGACGCCTTCGTCTCCGTGGAGGACGCCGCCGCAAGACGGGCGGCGGGCTTCCCTTTGGCTGGGCACTCTCTGGCGAAGTGGCCCCCATTCCCGCAATACCAACAGAGGTTTAGGCGTTGGCGGCGGGCCTTCTCGGCGGCATCTAATCTGGGACGCACATTGCCCAACTGCATCGGCACCTCCTCGCTCCCTCTGGGGTATGGGGATGGTGGTGGGGGTCTCCACACTGGACGCGGCTGAACGCTGGCGGGAGCGGGGGGTTTTGCCCCAGCTCTACCGCTCTGGCCTCGTACCCACTGTTTCCTGTTGGCAATCATGACTTCAGCCCGTAAACATTGATCAATGAGTGCTTCAAGAGTGTGGGGAGGATCCACCTTGGAGATTTCCTCCAGCATTTCAATGTTGAGACCCTCCCGAAATTGTCCTCTGAGGGCTACATCGTTCCAGCCGGTGTTGTGGGCCAGCACTCGGAACTCGGCTATGTACTGAGACATGGGTCTGTCTCCTTGAAAGAGGCGGCGGAGTTTGTGACCGGCTGCCTCCAAATTGTCCTCGATTCCCCAGGTCTCCTTAAGGTGGTCCAAGAAGTGTTGCGCTGATCTTAGGTGTGGAGAGGCTTGGTCGAACAGTGTCGTCGCCCAGTTGGCCGCTGGCCCGTCTAGAAGACTGTAGACCCACGCCACCTTGATGTCTTCTTGGGGAAACTCGGCGGCACGGGCCTCTAGGTAAGCCTGGCACTGGCGGCGGAATACTTGGACCTTGGAGGCTTCTCCAGAAAACTTGGTTGGCAACGCCATGGCCGGGAGGCGGATTCCGCGCTCCCTCAACCCTTTTATTTCTCCATCCTGCGCGTTGAGTCTGTCACGGATGCGGTCCACTTCGTCCTTGCTGATGGTGTAGCTAAGTGGCTGTCCACCCGGCACGGCTCCGGTAGACATTCTGGCCTTGGTTAATTGGTGCTTATGGTGGCGGAGTCAAACTGTCAGGACCCAGGCTGCAAGGCACCAATAACCATACACAGAGGCCAGAATCTATCTAATATCTTTATTGAAGGAATATATAAAGTTAATAAAAGCAAGTGTATGAAATAGTCCAGGAGTAGACCTTTCAGGAAAGGTCAAAATTAGTCCAAGAAAACAATGTCCAATATGAAATATTAAGGTCCAAAGTTGTAATCCAATAACCGAAACACTCACCTTGCCAGGCAAGGTGAGGGGAGAAGACAAGGTCCTTTAGTCCATGAACTTGAGCAAGGCTAGGAATTAACTTGATACTTGAAAACAAGGCTTGAATCGTGACACAAGGTAACGTGGAACTGGAACAAGGCCCGTGGAATTACTTGGTAAAGTCCGTGAAACAAGGCAAGGTTTAGTCCTGGAAGGCGAGGCAAGATCCGAAGGTAAACAAGGCTGGGAAGCAGGAGCGAAGGCTTGAGAACAAGGACAAGGCTTGAACAGGAACGAGGCTTGAAACGGAGCGCGCTGTCCAGACACAACTCGCTCCGGAGGCTGACGAATTGACTCCGCGAAGTTACTTCGCGGGTAAAACACCTATATAGAGTCTAACTTTCCCGCCGAGAGCAGTTCTCTGGGAACCAGAAACGAAAGCTAATCTCTGAGACCAGATGTTTGACTCCCTAAAGATTCTCATGGAAAGCAGGCTTAATTGGCTAAATTCTTAGCAGCTATTCTAGCACTCCTGCGCGAGGCCGCTTCCAAACCTCTCTGTTGTTTACAAAACTCATGGCGAGAAAACACAGGAGATGTAGGCTCAGGGTTTGTTTGACATACTTCTGGAACACAACTCTCTTGCAGGTGCAAGGTTCCCAGATCTGGCTGGGAAGAATCTGGCTGGGAAGATTCCAGATCTGACTGGGGAGGTAAAAAACCCAAGTTTTCTTCTTCATCAGGTATCACCATGTCATGAGCAGGACTACAAGGCCCATGAGTCATCACAGAAAGCCCCTCAGATACTGAGCCAGTGTCTGGCCGCTGTAATGGTCTGGATGAGGGTGAACAAGCTGAAGCTTAATCCTGACAAGACAGAGGTCCTCAAGGTCAGTCATAAGTCTGATCGGGGCATAGGGTGGCAACCTGTGCTTGACGGGGTCGCACTCCCCCTGAAGGCGCAGGTCCGCAGTTTGGGGGTCCTCCTGGATTCGGCGCTGACACTTGATGCTCAGGTGTCGCCGGTGGCCGGGAGGGCCTTTGCACAACTAAAACTTGTGCGCCAGCTGCTACCATACCTCGTGAAGTCTGACTTGTCCATGGTGGTCCACGCCTTAGTCACCTCTAGACTGGACTATTGCAACGCACTCTATGTGGGGTTGCCCTTGAAGACGGCCCAGAAACTACAACTAGTTCAACGTTCAGCAGCCAGACTGCTAATGGGAGCGAATTACAGGGAGAGGTCTACTTCCCTGTTTAAGGAGCTCCACTGGCTGCTAATTATTTTCCGGTCCCAATTCAAGGTGCAGGTTCTTACCTATAAAACTCTAAACGGTTCGGGACCCGCCTACCTTCGTGACCGTATCTCCCCCTATGAACCTGCACGATCTCTTCGTTCATCTGGAGAGGCCCTTCTCTCGCTCCCACCACCATTGCTGGCTCAGTTGGTGGGGGCGAGGGAGTGGGCCTTTTCAGTAGTTGCCCCCAGATTCTGGAACTCCCTCCCGGGGGAGATCAGGCAGGCACCCACCCTTGCTTTCTTTAAAAAGCAGCTTAAAACTTGGCTTTTTTCACTGTGCCTTTGAATAACTGAGTCCCCTTGTCTAAAAGTCAGATCAATAACACCTTTGTTCGCACAGGTCCCTCTTCTCACAACAAATTGGCCAGCCGTCTCCCTCCCCTTAGGTCCTGGAATGTTTACACTTTGTCCTTTGACCCAAAGCACTTTAGAACTATGTCATTGCACTTTAGTTTAGGTAGCCCCGTCATGCCATCCCCTCCACCAACCTGGTGGTTCATTTTATCTTACTTTATTTTAACTGTTTTTATTTTTAACTGATTTATATGTTAATTGAGTTTTTATTATTTTCTGTATTGTTTTGGTTAAGGTAACTGTTTGTATAACTGCTGGTTTTTACTGTCTTTGTATTTAATGTGTTTTAACTGATTTATTGTTTTGTATTTCGGGCTTCTGAACCGAACCCCTGCCGGGAGATGGTAGCGGGGTAGAAAAATAAAGTATTATTATTATTATTATTATTATTATTATTATTATTACTATTACTATTATTATTAAATAAATTCTGCCCTCCCTTCCTTCCTTCCTTCCTTCCTTCCTTCCTTCTTTCCTTCCTTTTTCACCTTCTTTCCGGCAAAGTATCCAAGACAACATGCAGACATTTTAAAAGTGAAATACTATGCTTTCTGTTAATTCAGTTGTTCTGTTCTAATTATTTTCATTTTGGATTGTGTCATCATAATAGAATTTTCAGAGTAAAAGGCATTCATTTATTTCATTGTATTTCCCATTTTTCTATATGAGTGTGAAAGCTGGATAATTATAAAAGCTAGCAGAAAGGACCTTATACCACACTAAATTTTCCCCATTTTCTCACAATTTTTGAATGCTGTCATAACAGATCCCACTGAGGTATTCCCATGATGTACAGTCACTTCTGGTGAGTGTGCATGTAAACACATCTCACCAGCATGCAAAGATGGAGAGAAAAATCCATTTTCAGGAATCAGGTGTTCCCCTGATTCCTGATTGAAGACAGCTTGCGGAAGTGGAGAAAAGCTGGGAAACGTCATGGAATGGCTGGCAACCCCTAAAACTGATTTTGCCAGTGTAGGTTGCATCCCCACTATTAAGGATGTTCCCTTCCTTTTCCCTCCTGCCCATGGGAAAAGGTCAAAAGAAGATCAGCAAATGTGATGCTATAGGGGAGTTCTCTGGATACCATGGGCTGCCAGAATACCAATGGATGAGTCCTAGAGCAAATTAAGTCTGAACTCTCACTAGATAAACTAGGATAAACTGAGGCAATTGTACTTTGGACTTATCATGAGATATCATGACTCATCACAAAATATGACAATAATCAGTAAAGTGGGAACTAGGAGAAAAAATGATGCCCAAATTCACTCTGGTACATTTCTTTTATTTAAAAAAAAAAGATGTTTCTGTATTGCCTCCCAACCAAAAGGACTCTCAAGGCAATAAACAAATAAAAACAATTAAAACAATACAAAGATTAACACTTTAAAACACATTAAAATACTCTTTAAAACCTTTAAAACAATCTGAAAATACAGTGTTAAAATAGTTCAAACAGAGCAATTAAAAGAATTCACAGTTCTGCATTTGCAAGACTTGAGCATGGCTGTTCAAGACCCAAGGTTCATCAAAGTGTCTTACTCATATGGTCGCTATAAATCAAAGCAGACGTCACAGCATTTAACAACTACTTCATATTCCGGCATGCAACATAATTGCTAACATTATGTTTCCCAACAGTTATATCACATGTTCAAGCAAAGACTGTTCTTTGACTATTTAGAAGCATTCATGTAATAAGCTGGTTAAATTATCATTCTACCCTGTCTTCAATCCCAGAGCTCCTTGAAACTACAATAGAGATGACAGACAAGTGGAGGAAAATAACCATTTCCAAAATCCCCCCCCCCCCATCCCCACAGATATGGGATAGTTACACAGTACACCTTCTACTTTAACAGAGCATGGAGGTCGAGGACCCCTGGAAAAGTAAAAAACACATAAATTTTAAAATGCTAATCTTTTATCTGAGAGAACACTTTAAGATTCTTTAGGTGCTCCAGTGCAACTCAGAGGTTGACCACAAAGTCCTACTGGAGCACCTACCAAGATGTTTACACCATTCTGTTCCCAAATCATGTTAGTGATGAGAACTGAGGCATCACTATCCAAGTGAGCCAAACCCAGTTCAGCTTTGCTGGATAGCTACCCGTATCTTTGCCATTTTTCATCACTGTAGTGGCGGACACAGAGCTTACCATCATCTTTGATGGTAGCACCTTTGCCAGTGCCAGGAATCACTCCTCCTTTCCCACTCCCCTCTTCAAGTTGCGTGGGCACCTTTCCTGACATTCGCAAAGGCACTAAGCGATGGCCAGAGGCTCTCTGAAACTCAGTGGCTGCTGCTACAGTGATGAAAAATGACAAAGGTAAGTGCTATCTGTTTTCCCCAATTTTACCTAACACAGGGGAAACCATGTTAAGTGGATTTGCCCCACATGTAGAATCCACAGAGCAACGTTGCACCCACTTTGCGGTATGTGGATTAGATAGAAGGGCCCATATAGATACCTACTCATATCCATAAGTAATTTTATCCCTAAAAGTGAAACCTAAATACTTAGAGGGCTAACTCTATACAGATAGTCCAGAGGAAGAAAATCATTCCAAAACAAAAGAAAATAAAAGATCATTCATCTGAAGAGACTGCTAAAATTCAGTCCTATAAAATATTCAGTGACAGTAAATATGTAGCCTAATAGGACTATTCTGACATTTGGAAAGATGTGGCTTGATAAGAAATGATCAGATCTTTCTGTTTAAAATGGTTGATTCTTCTTTCTCAGAAAGATTCCATTTTTATGTGGGATTCATTCGCCTTTTTACAGACGTTTAAAATGTTGTTGTTTTTTAAATCCTCTAACGTTCAGTAAGACCATGTAACCATGAACCATTTCTTCCAGCTTCTTTTTTCTTTCTTTTTCTTTCCTTTTTCTGAAGGATTGAGCCAACTTGGGCTCCAGAGACACTTCTAATATAACAACAAACTGTTAAGGGACAGTGAGACTCAAGTTTCAGAAAAGGTGATTGTGCAAAGTGAATTGCCCTCATGTGGCAAACAATCATGTGAAACTCCATTTTCTTCTTACCCTAACTCATTCAATGCAATTGGATAGCTCTATCAAAACAATGAAGATGTGAAGTGGGTTTCTAACCAAATCTTCAAGGAATGGAAAAGACTCCCTGAGTTATTACTGAGGAATACACATTTTCTGAGATAAGCTTGTAATGCCTTTTAAAAAGTTGGCTAGCTGCCCAAAAGGCAGCTTAGCATATCTCGGTAATGGGAAATTTCCTCTAATTCTGCCCATGAGGAAGTAACTCTTTTAGCTGAATGAACTTTAATTCAAAAGTATTCTAAGTAGAGACTTGAACACTCTCCTCTTTTAGGAAATAATCATTATTACTAATGTGTACCTAGAGACTAGCATCCCTAACTCTGATTTCTAATGAAAAATAGCTGAGGCTGAGAAATCTTTCCACTATTTTTAGATATTATTACATTTGCATTTATATCCAGTGCCTTCAATACCCTCTTCTCTTTTTAGAGACATATGGCTGGAGACACTCTGTCAAGGACAGAACGCCACAAGATCAAAGATAACAGAGTTTATTGGATTTACAGAACTCAAAATGCCCGTAAAAGACAAGGGCAAGGCAACTTTAGCCTTTAAAAACAAAAAGGGGCAAGAAAAACATTCAAAAGATAAACCGGATTAAACCGGAGTTTAATCCGGGTAAAATCAAAACAGCTTGCTTCAGCCTGGGGATAAACAAACAGAAGCTGGGAAACAAAGAGTTCAAAAGAATGCAACTAATTGGCAGCAGATGCCTCTCTGCTGCCAGCACTATGTTTTGAGTAACTAGGAGTCACTCCTTCACACAGCAAGGCAAATTTTCAATACAAACTCAGCAGCCAAGGATTGAAGCAGTAGCATAGTCCCAGTTCGTTCCGTAGGTCGAGAGGCAGAATCAGACGTTTGCAGTTTTCCAAGTCCAATAGGAGAAAGCGAGCCCGTAGTCAGTTTTCAGTCCGTAAATCCAGAGTAGCAGATGGCGTCCGTCAAGAAGACGACGGAAGGTCAAAGCTATTGAGATTAAGCAGAGGTTTGCACAAACAAAAGCCCACACAATTCCTCCCGCCGTCTGAACCCAAATTCCAAAACAACTTACGTAATCAGCACACGAAACACACCCGTCTTCAGGAAAACGTCCCACACAGATCCCAAGCGTTTGTCCAGATTACCTTGCCCAACGCAATTTGCAATTGCTCCCAAGCCTCATTTTATGCCAGTTACAAATCCTCATCACTATCAGCTGCCCTCCTTAACCCGGGCGTTTCCTCATCACTTTCCTCATCAGAGCTGGAACACCTCTGACTACGCCCCACAGCATCCCCAGCTGTGGATCCCGTCCCATCCCTCCAGCTTGTCCATGGGTCTAATCCTGAAGGTCCCCAATCATCCTCCATCCCATCATTGCCAGTGGCACCCAACTCCTCCCTTACCCGAGTCCAATCCATCTCATCCTCTTCCGAGCTAACCAGCTCTTCCTCCATTCTCTCCGTGAACCCCTTAAAAGATTCTTCGTCAGATGGTTCTGCAAAGATATCTCGCAGCCTCTTTCTTTCTCGCTCCTCGAGAGTATCTGACTCTCGAGGAGTCTTACGTCCACGTCTGCCAGAAGCAGAGCCATGAGGCTCAATCATAACACACTCAGTCTCAGGTCTCATTTAAAAATGTATACAATATTTTGTGATAGACTTATTTGGCAAGATTGTATCAGAAATAAGGATAAAATCACTAAAATATTTTAGGGACACTAAAGAAAGATGTAATCATGAGTCTAGTGATCTATCTGCCAAATGATAATGATGATAATAAAATGAAGATAAGCATTTTCTTGAACACAAATCCAAAATTATTTTGCTACCTTTGGAAATACTGATTTATTCATTCAAAACATTTTATTCCACTTTTTAGCATGTATATTAAGCCTGAAAAATGAAAAAGAGTGGCAAATCAATATTTAAATAACAATTTAAAATGACAAACGATCAAGCAATAAAACAATATCTATAAGATTGAAATATATCAGCAAAAATGTGTTGTCGAAGGCTTTCATGGCCAGGATCACAGGGTTGTTGTATGTCTTTCAGGCTGTGTGGCCATGTTCCAGAAGTATTCTCTCCTGACGTTTCGCCCACATCTATGGCAGGCATCCTCAGAGGCTGTGTGGCATGGCACACAGCCTCTGAGGATGTCTGCCATAGATGTGGGCGAAACGTCAGGAGAGAATACTTCTGGAACACGGCCACACAGCCCGAAAGACATACAACAACCCTATCAGCAAAAATCTAAATTAAAGTTAACAAGAATGGTATACTAAAGTTTTAAGACTCAAAAGAGGGAGAGAAGAAACATTTTCAAAGGTGTCTAAAAAGACTGGTAGGTTTCTTGAGGAATATACTTTTTAAGTCTTGCAATTTCTATACCTTTCATAGGCTAAGTTGTACAAATGGCTACCCTTGAAAAATATTTGCATTTTTGAAAAAAAAATGTGGCCTTGTTTTCAGGAACTTTCCTTCAGAAAGAAACAAGCTGATAATGCCAATTTACACATGACAGATATTTTTCTTCCTGAAATGAAAGATAGAAAGTATTACTCCCCAGGGCAGCATGAGCACTGAAAACTGGACAAAGACCAATAAACATATAATATCGTTATTAAAACAATTATAAATCCAGGAATGAATAGGTGAAAAGGTTGAGCAGATAATAGTCCTTTATGAAAAGGTATGAATTAGTCCAAAGAATTGAAGGGAAATGTCCAATATTATTGTCCAAAGTCCAGAAACCAAAACACGCTCAAAACTGTTGGAAAGTTCTTGAGTGGGGAAAAAACAAGGAAGCAAGACTGAATAACGAAGTCCAAAGTCACTAGGAAATCTTTGATAACAAGGCAGGAACGTGATGAAGCTGAGGCAAAACTTGGTTCAGGAGCAAGGCAAGGAAGTAGACTTAATCCGGGTCTACTCGGGAGTCGTGGCTCGGCTTGGCCGCCCAGATCTGGAAACTTGGCTTGGAAGAAACAGGAGCTAGAGTCAGTGAACCTTTCTCAGAAAATAGCAACGCTGACACCGCTAAGTGTCCAAGGTGCAAAGCACTTTTATGGAACTTAGATTTGATCACAAACAAGGAAAGCCAAACTCCCTAAAGGTTCCCAAGAGAAAGCCTTCTATCCATTATCCCCTCAAGATGCCAAACGGTCACTCCTGCGGAGTTCTTGTTTCTCAGATCTCTGGCGATGCAGAAATTCCCTTCTGTTGAAGGACACATTCTCTGGAGAACTAAGAACATCTGGTTCTGCCATGGGAATAATATTTTCACTTTCTCTCCCAATTAAGGAATCAGCCGAACTATCAACAGCCGGCATCTGTAATTGGAAAGAGCTCTGTGGACTAGGCAAAAAGTCAGAATAAGCTTCATCCAGGTCATAGCTCATTTCTGGGTCAGGTTTAGAAGCCAAAGGTGGCTGGGGTATGACAGAAAGGATGTGGAAGGCCACTTTTGATGCCTAGCCTAAATAATCTAAGCATCTGGTCAGAAAGATTGTGTGTGTACACAAGAGAGAGCCTTCAAGTCACCTGTCAATTTATGGTGATGCCATAAATTTCATAGGGCTCTCTTAGGGAAAGAATACTGAGAGGGGGCTATGCCAGTCCCTTCTTCTGAAATATAGCTTACAGTACCTAGGATTCATTAGCAGTCTCGCATCCAAGTACTAGCCAGGGCTTACTCTGCTTCATCCAAGATGAATTGGTATCTTTGGGATATTTAGGCCATTTGGGAAGTTTAGTAGTTGGCTGGAAAGTTATTTCAGCATTTATGTAATGTAGAGTGACCTGGCACCTTCTTTTTTTTTAATGTATTTTTATTGAGATCTTTTAATACAATGCTTAAAAACTGGGGGAAAATCACATTTTGGGGAAGGGGTGGTGTACTGGTAAGGGGAGGGTGGTTAGGGAGGGGGTACTTCATGCTTTAACCTCAAATCTAGTTGGCATATATTTACATGGGGCACCCCAGACAAAAAAAAGAAGAAGTGAGAACATTCAAAAAACCATACAATAAGAGACTCATTGAACAAGATATGGACAAAATATAGAAACAGGATGTTCCCCAAAACCCCACTGTGGTTAGCTCCTCTAGAAATAATATTGAAGGAACAACGAGGAAAACTGAACTGGCCAACATATAAGGACATGGTTATAAGACAGGATAATGATTACCTTTTAAGATCACAAGAAGAAGTACAGAAATTATCCCCGCAAATAACATGGCTACACTACAGACAAATAAAGGAGCAATTCAACAAAGATAAACAGAAAGGTTTCATGAATTTGGATTCGGACTGGGAAAAAATTCTGAACTCAGAAAATAAGTTGATCACAAAAATATACAAAAAATTACTGGAATGGGACACTGAAACTGAACATGTAAAGACATGTATGACCCAGTGGGCAAGGGATATAGGAAGACCAATCCTATACGAAGAATGGGAAAAGCTATGGGGAAAAAATATGAAATTTAATTACGCCTCGGATCTTAGAGAAAACCAGTTCAAAATGATATATAGATAGTACATAACTCCGAAAAAAATAGGTCACTACAAGAAAGATAAACGAACAAAATGCTGGAAATGCCAGGAGAAAGAGGGAAATTTTTTCCACATGTGGTGGGCATGTGCAAAAACGAAGAAATATTGGACAGAAATACACAAAGAATCCCGGAAAATATTGAAAAAAGACTTACCATTTAGACCAGAACTATATCTGTTAGGGGTGACTAACACGAACTTAGGAAAAAACAAAGAAAATATCTTAAATTATTTAGTCACGGGGGCCAGAATTGTTTTTGCAAGAATCTGGAGATCAAACCAAGTACCTACAACAGACCAGTGGCTGATAAAGATAAGTGATATAAGGAATATGGACAAGCTGACATTCCTAATGAAGAAACAACAAGGAAACCCAATAAAAGAAACGGATTGGTCAAATTTCGAGGAATACATAAGACAAAGAATGCTAGAATCAGAGGAAAAGAAATAGAGATTAGAGCTCTTGGAAGAGGAAAAAGGAAACACCCAAAAGTGATCAGGACACTCGTCATAAGAGGAATGGTCATCTGATGATGAAATCTGCAGAGTTAAACAAATGAAGAATACACACTCTTAAATCATTCCACCTCACACCCCCTCCCTCTCTACCCTCTCAACCTGGCACCTTCTTTATTAGCATGTATACTGGGTTCAAGGTCTTTATTCAGTTCAGATTCTGGTTTGTTGGAATGTGGGGCATTCAGCAGGCCCCTTCAGGAGCCTGCTGAATGCAATTGTATGTTGGACCTGAATTTAATAAACATGAGTTTAAATTCCAGCTCACCCATAAAGTTTAAACCTTGAGCAAAGTCAGTCTTCAGAATTGAATGCATGTCAGAGGGGTGTGGTGAAATGTATGTAATTGATATATTATATACTAACAACAATATTCATTCTTCAAGGGATTATTTAGTCTTTTTTAATATAAGAAAGTGACATAAGCAGGTTTGGGGATTCCCAAAATTTGGAAAAGTGCAAACAAGTTGTACAGGGGAAAGTCCCTGAAGGAGGAAGGAAAAACAAAGCAGACTATAACAGAAGAACATGCATAGTGACTGCAGAATTCTGCCCAAGAAGAGAGAAGCAGACAACTAGGGAGAGTATCTACCTTTCTCCGTCTACCTGAGTTCACAGGAGAGCAGAAGATAAATGTGAATCAGAAGAATGTGGTCCATGTCAGAAGAGTCAGGTAACACATTTTATATTATTATTATTATTATTATTATTATTATTATTATTATTATTATTATTAATTATTATCAGCTCTGTTATCATCAGCATCAGCATCATTATCATCCTTAATCATGGGCGATCACTCATGGCTGAGTATGATTGTTTTCCAGAGTCTTGGTGGTAGATCTGTATATTACAGTGATGCCCTATTCACAGTCATAGGACTTCACAGTCATATAAAAATTGAAATAGGAGAATGCACAAAAAATATAGACTTGCTACAAAAGGGACAAAACGTCAATTCCTGAGTAGGCAGAGATTTTCAACGTGTAGGTCCCCAGGTGTTTTGGCCTATAACTCCCAGAAATCCCAGTCAGTTCACCAGTTGTTAGGATTTCTGGGAGTTGAAAGCCAAAACATCTGGGGACCACAGGTTGAGAACTACTGCATTAAGGTTTCCAGATGGAAGGAGGTCACAACAAGGATTTGTTTGACATGCCTTCCTCCTGACACATTTCTTCCTTTTGCCCTGTATTTGTGCCTCTTCAAAATTCGTAGCACCATTGGTTACAGCCGACCTTCAGTTACAATAAACACACAGATTTCAATAGCTGACAAAAATCCAAATGCATGTACTGAGGAGGGACTCCCCATTCATAAGAAAGGGAAACCTGGCAAACTCACACAGGCTTCACTTGCTGCCACCTGTGTGTGCAACAAGAACTTGGTAATTTCCTCTGTGTTTCGTCACTTAACCTCTGTAATGAGACCATACTCTCAGAGAGATTTCGTTCAGTTTTCTTTGCTCAGAGATAGATGAGTTATAGTTTACATTACACACAAGTTGTGCACCACAAAAGATATTCTTCTGCCCTCATTAACCATCATTTAAATCTAAATGAAACGCCTGAATTTCCAACTCAGTGAAAGCATTATAGGATCAAATATAATTAAATCACGGAAAGTGCTTAAATGAACAGCACATGCTAGGTCTGTCACAAAGTTGGGTTCAGTGGTTTATTTTGCCTTTCTTTTACAAGGTTTAATCATTATGCTGCAACTAATAAGAAACTAATAGATTTCTAAAGTTCTGCAGCCTCTGAAGTTCTTACAACCATGCATTAATCTTAATTACAAAATGTTATGGTTGAGCTCCTTCCATATGAGTGATTACAACATGGGCAGAACTGAAATATCTTGTGAACTCTTCAGCAATATACAAGGGAAGTTGTATGACTATCAGTAAAATATTTATGAACAAAATCAAAAACAAGTAAAACTTTCACAGCAGACAATCTGAGATCTTCATTCACCTGTCTTCCTTTGTGATGTCAATCTCTTCTCCAGTGCCTTTGCATTTATGACTGGTATTTTGCTGGTTGCTGGTATTTTATTATGAAAGCACTCACATGCATGCAAAACAGCGCTAGAGAACCACTGGCTATCAGATTCTGATGATACTAGCTACAAAAATAGACAAATATACATAAAATACTTGGCGCATAAGTATACAGTTAAAAGGTTTGGCTATGTTAAAGTTTCATACACATAACTCAGTTCCTTTCCAGGCATATGTAATTGGAAAGATGGGGGAGCTGTCCAAGATATTTAAGATGTAAAAATAGCTCCTTCTGAGAAGTCAGCTGAGAATTAGGAATTTTATAAGGTCAGACACAACTCTATTGATTCTATAGGCAGCTGTTCCCTGTTTTGGCTTGCAAAAAATAAGAAGTCTGCACTGAAAACTGTGAAATCCTCCTACATGTCACCTCCATTGTAACTGAGGAAGATGTTTTGAGCTATTAAATGTTGTATCTATGCACCAATTAAAAATGTCTCCATTTGATACCACAAGTCAAACCAGGATCCAAAAGCTGTCCTCCCCAAATTCCCACCACCACAATTTTTGTTCCTTCCATCATTGTGGCAGGCAAGTATAAAAGCAGTGGCAGTCAGTGGCTGAGATGTCAGCAGAATATTGAATTAAACCTAGGGTTTGGGTTACAAATTTAAAGGACCTTATCCATCAAACAACCTAATTTTGGGAGCAATTTTTCCATCCTACTGACATGGGAGCCAGCAGCCAAGACGATGGGAAAATGTATCTTCATGCTATCCAACTTAAACACTACACATAATATAGGATGTTTGGAGTATGACTTTAATGGAGAGAAATTCAGAGCCCAACCATAGATCACTTCAGGTACATCTATATCTATATCTATACATATAATAAAAGTCAGTGTTTGTATGCGGTGGAAAGCGGTGCGGCAGAATATGTGTGTATGTGGCAGCTTTCTGATTGGCCGCCACTTCTACAGGCCACTGTGACTGTCAAGAATGACGAAGATGGCCCAAACTTGATACACTTAACCCCCATGGTTAACTTTATGGCCTGGTGCCGTTTGGGGGAGGATGGACCACGGATTATGGGATTTGCAGTACTTTCAAACACTTCCACTCCCACAAACTACTACAATGCCCACCAATGATGGAACTGCACCAAACCTGGCACACAGAACCCCCATAAGCCCCTTTATGTCCTGGTGCAGATTGGGGGGAAATGGACCATGGATGATGGGATTTGCAGTACCTTCACTTACTTCCTGAGACTACTGCAACTACCAGGAATGACAGAATTGGACCAAACTTGGCACATATATCCCAAATGACACACTTTACATGCTGCACCACTTTTGGGTATCTTCCTGAGACCACTGCAACCCACACTAATGTCTGATCAAGACCAAACTTGACACATACAGTCCCCATGACCTACTATACATCCTAGTGCTGTTTGGAGTGGGATGGACCATGGATGATAGGACTTGCATATGGGAGTTGTAGTTCACCTGCACCCACTGAACCCCACTGCCCCTGGACCTAGACTAAACTTCGAACACAGGCAAACAATGCCTTTCTCAAATGACCCGGGCACCGCCGGGTCCCTAAGCTAGTACTATCACTTGATGCTTAGCCATATGAGAGCAGATAATGGAACAATCTTCAAATACAGGGCTTCTTAAACCTTTTCCACTTATGACTCCTTTCTGCCTGAGAACTTTTTATGCAATCCTAAGTATATAAATATATAAGATAGGTATAAAAATTAAACATTTACTGACAATAAATCAGCATTTGCACGGCTTGCTAAACAAGCTGATTTTCCATTTTATAAAGTACAGCTGAAGCATTTTCTATTGAGTCCACTGTAAACAAGACATATTGTTGCTAAATATCTATATGACATTCAGAAACTTTTTATGTTGACAAATTTTTGTAGCTCTAACATTGAATTATGAGGACCCCACCTGGGGTTGGGGCCCAGGGTTTAAGAAGCAGTGTTTTAGTAGAGACTCTTAGAGGTGCACTCTAAATACAACCACAGAACACACTACATCTTGTTAGTAAGCGGTGTAGCTATGTGTGTGCAAAAAGAGGGCTCTGCCATCCAAATCATAATTTTGCGCTCCAAATCAAATTTTCCTTCAGTTCCAAAATTTCTTGTATTGCAGAGTGATACACTGACTATTGTAAAAATTCTCATATTCACTGTATGCTACTTCCCTAGATATCATTGCCTTCCCCCTTTTCTTTGGATGCCTAAATTGTATTTTGATATGCTCAACTGCGGTTTTAAGTTACTGTCATACTCTCTCTCTCCAATAGCTACATCTCTGTACTCAGTACTTTATCTGTCATGCTCTATGGTCAAGCAATGAAGTCCTTCCTACCAGCACAGTCATGCTCCACTTCTCACAACAAATGTTTTCCAGATGTGAGAAGTAATCCATGTGACTGAGAAAAGAGAAAAGAGATTTCTATTTCTGTATATGAAGAGGGACACTATGTGTATGTTGGGGCAAGGGATGGGATAAAAACAAAGAAAAAAATATGTGTTTGTGACTCTAGTCTAGTAGAATACAATTGGTGTATTTTTTTAAATTGGGCAATCCTGAACCTGAAAATTAGTCAAAACATAGCAAAGATTCCCTCATGCTCCAGAGGAAATTTAGAGGCACACGACTGATTTGGGGGGAGGGGTGCAGGGAGAGTAGCCCTCCAAGTCTCCTGGGGGCATTGTGGCCCCCTAACCCCAAATCCTTGTCACCCTCCCCTGTCCTAAGTTGAAAAACTAGAGTATTTCAGAAACATAAAAGAAAAACAAAAATCTCCAAATAAGTTTTCTGTTTATGGCAGATTTCGTATAGGGGGGCCTAAAAGTTGTTAAAGTGCAAGTCCCATCTATAAAGAAGTGTGTTTTTATTTTGATTTATAGATGTCATGTTTAATTTCGTTTTAAAAGTCATGTTTGACTATGTTTAAAAGGGTAAGTATTAGTTACCAGTGCGGGGGGGATGGTAGCCAGCTCAGCATTCTGAGGCAGGTTAACATAGTAACGAGGGCGGAGCCAACCACCATTTGAAGGAAAAGGAGGGAATGTTTTAAAAAACAGTTTAGTCTGTGATTTTTAGTCACAGGGAAGACACTGGTTCCAAGTTAGGGAAACCAGGGTAACTCAGATCTCTGGTGGTGTTAAATTAAGCAAGTAGGGTGACTTGTTTAAGTTTATTTGTAGAGTCTGAGTAGTAAGGGGGAAGCAATCCCAGTCAGATCCAAAGTGATCAGTTCATAACCTTGCAACCATTATCTAAGTGCCTTTAAAGAATTTACTGTGCCTGAAATAAACTTGTTATTATTCTTTCCATATCCAAGTCTCTGTCACCTATATTCAAAATTAAGTAACGCTACCATCTAAAGTAAATAAGAAGAATAAAGAAGATAAATTCCCCTCTGCCTCACATCTCCACAAAATTGGTGGCAGCGGTTAAATAAAACATATTTATATTAGTGGCAGCGGATATAGTTAAATACATAATACAATAATTAATAAAAAGATTCCTCCTCTACCCCACATCTTTGCAAATTGGTGGCAGCGGTGGGATATAAAGATTCCTCCCTGCCACATCACCACACCATCGTCCCTCAATATTTACTATGCTGGTCAAAAATGATGAGAGCTACCTCTTCAGTGCAACCACTTCCAGAGAACCAACTTGGATTTGTGGGGAAATTCATTCTTTGTGTAATGATTTTCAGGAAGATTACTGCCCTGAACGCTTCTTTATTTAAAAAAATACACCATCTATTTCAACACAAAAACATGAATAAAATTTTCCCTGACCCAGAATTACACATAATTTCTGACACACACCAAGCCACCTATGTACAATTGGCATGGCGAAATATTTGTCTTTGTCAGTCACACCCAAATTGTCATTCTGCTCACAACACCTGTTTGTTTAGGATTTCAGTTGTTACATTGTCAATGTAAAACCAGACAACTGCTTCAATGGTGTTGATGTAAAGTATTGATCGCATAGGAAGTCTTGAGTGATTTTTTTTCTATTCATAGAAAACTTATTCGGCCTTCTGGTTTTTCACTAAAGCTTGTCAAATTGTTCCCTCGCTCAGATCTTCTAGCACTTTTTAACTATGTGTGGTTTTTTTGGAAACAAATAGAACACCTCTACTGAAAAAAATGTTTTATAACTTTGGCTACACTTTTAACTTTTGACATTGGTTTAGTATGGTTCCATGAAGCAAGGAGCCAATTCCTCAACAGAAAAGTATTATCTCCCAAATGAAAATCAATGCCTCAGCACCAAAGGGGGAGATATAAATTAAAATTTACTCCCACAGCTCAAAGAGGATAAGCTGATTACCTCGGCTAGAAGCCGTTTTCTGTGTGCATCGGTACCTCTTGCAGCCGCTGCTTCATCTTTCATTGCAAGTTTAACGAACTGGGACAATGCACAAGGGATGAAATACCTGTAAAAGAAAAAGGCCATGCTAAAGGTTGAGCTACTCCTTTGAGGAAGTCCTATCATCCCCTGTAATTAAAATACTAAATCTATACAAAGGTCATATGCGAACATTCATTGGAACAATTGCACTGATTGGGAGAACAATGGTCAGAACTCGATTAAGCCAAAGGACTTGGAGGTATCATTACTTTAGGTGGAACAATTACTCCAGCTTAACTGATCTTGAATTGTAGTCTGGTGCATGAATTTTCTCCTTATGTGAATTAGCAGCAAAGGTTGGTTGTCTGTTACCTTATTCCATAGAACAATACACACTGGGAGATATTATTCACCTTTGCTCAAGCATTGCTAAGGATGAAAGGCAGAGAGATATTTGCTGCAGAGATAGATACCTCAACAGACTAAAAATATGTTGTCAAAACTAAACTAAACCAAACCTAAACTGGGCTCTACAGGCCAATGGATACTCCACCACAGACATCAGAAGAGCTGCAAGGCCAAGAACAAGCAATGAGAGTCAAGACAAAGATCCACCAGGAGAAAAGGTGTTCTTACCATACATCAAGGGAACCACTGACTGCATAGGCAAACTGATGAAGAAACACAACCTACAAACTATCTACAGACCCACAAAGAAAATCCAACAAATGCTACAGTCAGCGAAGGACAAGAGGGATCCTCTCTCCTCTGCAGGAGTCTACCGGATACCATGCAGCTGTGGACAAGTCTACCACCAAACACAGCGCCCAAACACGAATCAAAGAACATGAAAGACACTGCAGACTAACTCAACCAGCCATAGCAGAGCACTTGATGAACCAACCTGGACACAGTATATTATTTGAGAACACAAAAATGATTGACCACTCCAACAACTATCATGTCAGACTACACAAAGAAGCCATTGAAATCCACAAGCATGTGGACAACTTCAATAGAAAGGAGGAAACCATGAAAATGAACAAAATCTGGCTACCAGTATTAAAAAACTCAAAAATCAGAACAGTAGATGGGAAGCAACACTCTGAGGGCAGAGGAGCTCCAGGGATGACTAATGACTCTGAACAAAGAATGCCCCCAGGCAAGAGACGAACCTTTCCAATGCTAATTAGAGTGATTAACTGCAACATTCACACAACATTCCAACTGACAAAAAACTCTTCTCACACCCTGGACTTCCCACAGATATATATTAACCTTCCTTGCCTAGTTTCTCCATGCCTCACAACCTCTGAGGATGCCTGCCATAGATGTGGGCGAAACGTCAGGAGAGAATACTTCTAGAACATGGCCATACAGCCATACATACAGCCATACATACAACAACCCAGACTAAAAATAACCCAATCCCTGCTTTTTTACAAGCAAGCAGACATGTAGGAGCTTCTAAAAATAAAGCCATGTGTAAAGCAATTTATGATATAGTTCTTTAGTCTCCCTTCTTTTTCTTTTCTCTAAGAAATCACAAACCAGAAAGGTGAGAGATTGGAATGGTGTGGTGGAAAAAGGACAGCCCTCTCATTGAGATGTGAGAGGCTGCTGAAGTGGATACAAAGGCAGCAGAAAGAAGTGGCATTCTCATGATTGAACAGAAATGTATTTGCCTCTGCTATAAGATAGGGCTCTGTGTAATGCCAAAACCTGTCCTTTTTCTCTTAATTTACTTGATGCCTTCAAGGGTGACATAGCCCACTGCCAGTGTTAAAATAAGACTCAATACCCATCCAGTTTGTTTATGTTAAGTGAATTGGGAAGAGGCAGAGATTGGAATTAACTTATTCAGTTATTAAAGTACTCAAAGCATATGAATTCCCCCTTCTAGATTTTCCAATTAATTGTGAAGTTTAAAATATACTTCAGTGAATTAATTAAAATTCTTTGCCACTCAACCCCTGAAATAATGAGGTCACATAACAATATGGGATAAATTATGGGCAACTTTTATTAATTTTACCTATTTAACCTTTTGTGACCTGTAAAAACATTTCTAAAGGGTATGAACTTGGTGTGGAATGAACCAAGGCAGTGGCCATCTAAAACCTACTCCCCTGATAATTTGGGTGAAAGAGCTGGGTCCCTGGATGCAATCAAACTCTGCTGTTTCCAGGGCAATCAGTCAAAGAAATGGATGGAAAATTCTGTCCAAATTCAGTAGGCTTTATTGAGGCAAGAACTCTCCCCCACTCCAAGGCCATTTCCGTTTGCTCTCACCATGGTTATTTAAACCGCAAGTGAGGGTTTCTATTCCTGGCCTGCACCACAAAGGGGTTTCTTAAGTGTACACCAAAAATGTGAATCTACCCCTATTTTCTACACGATGGCCTGTTAAAAAAATCCATGAACCCAATCGACCTATAAAAAATACAGGGCAGGAGAAAAAAATCCTCCAGAACATAGAGGGGATTCTTACCCGACCCCAGAGATGACCAACTAATTATGCTGTAACCTTTTCATTCATTCAGGCTTTTAAAGATGATGAAGGTGTTTAAGATCAATTAAGGAGGTGCTGTGATTTTTAACTCTGAATGTTAGATTTGTGTGCAGATCTGTTTTAGCCATTTTTGTTCAGCTTCTTCAGCTTCTTTGGCTTCTTCGGTTTGGTCAGTTGGCCATAATGGCAAGGGTCCAGCCATTACATTTTTTTATTGCTGACAAGACCACCTGGCAGCCAATCATGGCTCCTCCCACCATTTTTGGGAGCACATGGCATGCAAAGAGGCTACTGCGTGCTTCTTACATGGTGTTTTCCTGTGAGTCCTGCCTGTTGGGTCAATTGGAGTAGAAGGATGTTGTGATGTGTCTTATACAAGCTGTGTCTGGACGACCGCCTCCATTGCTCTCAGTTGAGTCCTCGTGCTTCAGTCCTATTGCCTTACTTTGCCACCACTCGCTCTCAGCTTGAATTTTCGGCCTGGCTCTGCTTGGCTTCTTGGACTCTCTCTTGAATATTTTTTATTTTCCTTTATTTTCTTGGTTTTTTATTTTGTGGGACTGACTGGGAGTTCCAAATGTGCAGAACGGGTGGGTGGGGTATGTGCGCACGTATTTGGGGACTTGAGATAAATAAAAATAATTTTCCTGACACTCATCCCTTATTTTAATTTCTCTTTTGCCTTTTCCCCCTCTCTCAGCATCTCCATTCCCACTTTGCTTTTTATTCATAAAATCATCATCCTTTTCCTCTGAGGTTTTTTAACTGTAGCCCATTTTAATTGTACAATTCAAATAAGATGTGCGCAGAGAAGAGTGGGCTTGTTAGATACTTAATGCTTAAAACTAGTGATGACTAAACAGAATATATTTGAGATCCTTGTTGCCTGCTAGTAAACCTATGCTCTGCCTCAAATCTTTGCAGATCACACTTCTTGGCTGGAAGTGGAGAGTCAGAAGGAATGCAGCAATTCAATAATTTGAAAGTTGTATCTCCACATTTGAACCTTCCAAGGTTTTGAGATACTTGGGAGAGAGTTATCTCTTCCTATTACTATTGTCATACTAGGTAAAAGGTAAAGGTTTTCCCCTGACATTAAGTCCAGTCATGTCTGACTCTGGGGATTGGTGCTCATCTCCATTTCTAAGCCGAAGAGCCAGCGTTGTCCGTAGAACCCTCCAAGGTCATGTGGCCGGCATGACTGCATGGAGCACCGTTACCTTCCCGCCGGAGCGGTACCTATTGATCTACTCACATTGGCATGTTTTCGAACTGTTAGGTTGGCAGGAGCTGGAGCTAACAGCGGCCGCTCCCGCCGCTCCCGGGGATTGAACCTGGGACCTTTCGGTCTCCAGCTCATTGCTTTAACACACTTCGCCATCGGGGCTCCTATTGTCATACTATTGTCATGAATTTGGTGAGGAATATGAGGATGATATTTTTAGTAAAGTAGTGTGTTGAATTGTTTTCACATTTTTGTTACGATTGTTTTAAATACATTTTGCTTTAATTTATATGTGCCTTTTGACTGGTAGCCCTTTAAGCTCTCCATCTGTAAACCCAAATTATTAAGCTCAACCCCATCTAGTTATGCATTAGGAACAGTTTGTTTCAGTGCCATGTAGAGTTGGAGGGAGTAATTTTCATAAGCATCTCTTAATGTGCAGTGACGAATAGGTGGAGGAAATCATTAATTTATGAAACTAAAAAGCTGAAGTAGATGAAAGGAAAATTAACCTCTTTTTAGGTAGTATGTCTTCAACTCTCTATGACCTTAATTAAAATGCATAGCTTAACTAGACCTGCTCTTTCAAATCTTTATCTGACGCTTCTGCTGCTGCTCAGTCGCATAGTCTCCAACTCTTCGTGACCTCATGGACCAGTCCACGCCAGAGCTCCCTGTTGGCCATCGCCGCCCCCAGTTCCTTCAAGGTCAAGCCAGTCACTTCAAGGATACCGTCCATCCATCTTGCCCTTGGTCTTCCTTTTTCCTTCTACTATTGATATTAAAATAGAGTTATGTGAAGCACGGGGTCAGATCTGATTAGAATCAGCACTTGCACCACTTTTCTTTCCTTTCTGTACCCATTCTTTAAAGGGGAGATTTAATCTGTTAGTCTGAGACCTTTTCCCCTTCTGTTATTATCACAACTATTAAGTGAAAATCAGTATTAAAAAAGGAAAGCTGATTTAAAAACCATGTTGATCTTTTCAAACCAATCCTTAAATATTAAACTTTTGCTAGGGTGTCATAACTATGATGGAGCATCTTTGTTTCCCAAAGTAATCCCCCACAATTAAAAAAAAACTCTCAGAAGATAGGCAGTGCCACCAATGTAGAGTGAGCGAAGGAGTGTCCATCCATTCCTCTCCTGGAAATAAGACACTTTCCAACAGGCAACCACAGGGATCCCATGATGTCTTGTCACAACTGTTTGTTGCAAAAAGCCTCATTGGAATGGGGTAAATTGCTTCTCCACTCTGTGCCAAACTATAAGAAATCAAAAAGAAGAATATTTCTCTCAATTTTTATTTTAAAACTTATGTTTTACTTTATTCTGGCTTTATAAGGACGAGAACTGTTGGTTTGTTAGTTAAAGTGCTTGAAGAGGGGAATGCCTCATAGGCTTCCCTTCTCCCTTCCTGCACCAACTCTGCCTTTCTTGCTCCCTTCTACTTTATCCTTCCCTTGTCTCACTTCATAATGCTGTCTGCTCTGCTCTCTGTAAACCAGTACTGATTATACAAAACAACCAGGACTGCTTTAAATGGATGAAAAAGAAGAAAGTAAACTAACAGTAGTGATGCTGTCAATGCCACAAAATGAGGAGTAGGACATGCAGGAAGCAAGATGAAGTAATGTACACTGTAAGATGTTGCCATTGTGAAATATACTGCTTTGAAACTGAGTCCATCATTTTGAAACACCCTGTATATAGGAGAAGTAGCAGCAACAAGGAGCCACCACTTAAGGAAGGAAGAATAAGCTGCCACTGCCCTCAACATTGCCATCTTTCCTTTGCCCACTCCATCTCTCCTCCTACCACTGCCTCCCCTGAATATCATCTTAACTCATTTTTCATGTTCCTTGCCTTGTTTCAATGGTGTCACTGTCACTACTTGCCCTCTTTTTACAGCAAGGCTTCCTTTCACTAAAGGTCAAATGCTTCACACGACAGGGTGGAATATACTCACTAGTTCTAGCCAGTCAATTTGTTCTATTTGGATTTTGGCCTCAAAAACTAGGGCAGAGTGGGGGTTCAAAGAGGGTAAGTGGTAAGCGTGCACCTCCTGATCACCATGTGCAATTATTGAGGCACCAGTATTATCTTTGAATTGCTTGTATTTGTAAATTTGCATTGACTTGAAATACCCTTCATACTGGTCTCAAAACAGCAAAGTTGAGAGAGGGAATACTAAATTGAGATAGTAATCACCAACAGAGCTGCACTGAAAGTTTTCTCCTTCTTGGTGAAAGAACAAGGAGTGTGTGTGTGTGTGTGTGTGTGTGTGTGTGTGTTTTTAATTGATTTTCTAACTTTGTTTTTGCTGGGTTTTTTTAAAAAAAACTGGAAAAACCCTTCCTTCTCCTAAAAAAATCATCTGAATGAAGACTAAATTTTATAATAGCCATTAAATGTTGAATGTCAATTTAAAAGTTAAATGTAAAGCCAGTTGGAAGGACTGAATCAAGCTTCTTGCATCGTCTAGCATCTTGAAAGAAAACATGGTTTATATATCACCAGACCATGGTCAGAATATTCCTGATGAGGGTGCAGATTTGCTGTAACATTTCTGTGAATTGTTCTATTTGTTTTATTAGTGTTACTAGTTTAAATACCCAGCAATGCTCAGGTTAGGTGTTTTGTGAGGATAAACATTAGAAGTAGTCACTGTTTGGTTTTATGTATGGAGTCATAAGAAAATGCATAAGGATGTGGGTGAACTACAACTTCTATCATCCCAGGTCAAATCCCCCCAACCCCCACCAGTATTTAAAGTTGATCATGTTGGCTATGTGTGCCAAGTTTGGTTAAGATCTATTACCAGTTGGAGTCACAGTGCTCTCTGGATGTGGGTGAACTACAACTACCATCATTCTTGGTCAAGTCCCCAAACCCCATCAGTATTAAGAGCTGGTCATGTTGAGTATGCGTGCCATATTTGGTCCAGATCCATTGTTGATGGAATTAACAGTGTTTTCAGGATATGAGTTAATTAAAACTCCCATTGTCTTCGGGCAACCCCCCCCCCCCAAAAAAAAACCCCACAATTTTTTAAGGTTGGTCATGTTGGATATGGGTACTAGGTTTGGTCCAGATCCATCAGTGTTCTCCAGATGCAGGGTGAACTAAAACTCCCATAATCCTAGGTCAATTGCCCCAAAATCCACTAATATTTAAAATTGTTCATATTCAGTATGTGTGCCAGGATTGATTCAGATCCATTGTTGATTGGGTTCTCAGTGATCTCTGGGTGTTGGGGAACTACAACTCCCATCATCCTGGGTCAACCCCACCCCCCACCCCAACCCAACCCTGCCAGTATTTTAAGTTGGTCATGATGGTTATGTGTGTGAAGTTTTTAATGATGGGTATATGTGTGAAGTTTGACTCAGGATATTTCTAATATCCTGGGTCAATTCCCCCCAAACCCTGCCAGTATTTAAAGTTGGCATGATGGGCACGTGTGTCAGGTTTGGTCCAGATGTAGCATTGGTTGGGTTCACAGAGTTTTCTGGATGTGAGGTGAACTACAACTATCCACTACCCATCCTC
Source organism: Anolis carolinensis (assembly GCF_035594765.1). NCBI lineage: Eukaryota > Metazoa > Chordata > Lepidosauria > Squamata > Anolidae > Anolis > Anolis carolinensis. The sequence continues at coordinate 94,143,712 of NC_085843.1, forward strand.
TCACCCCACCCACAAACACCGTCAGTAGTTTATGATGTTCATAATGGGTATATGTGCCAAGGTTGGCTCAGATCCATAGCTGGTGAGATTCACAGTGCTCTCTGGATGTGGGAGCCATCTTGGAAAATACATGCAAACATAGATGCATGCATACAAACATATTTTTAAACTTTTAGATTGATAGATAGATGATAGATGATAGATAGATAGATAGATAGATAGATAGATAAGAAAACTCATTGCCTCCTTCTGCTGTGGATGAGCATAAACCTAGAATAGGACTGGATAAGTATATTTTCCAAAATATTACTCATTTCCTTTTAATTTAAATAGAAATAAGTAGAAATCATTATTAAAAGCCAAATTTTTGAGAAAGTGAAACTAAAAAACCACTCACCTAAGACAGAGAGAGGACTTTGAGTTCTTTGATCTTTGGCTTAAAATATCTGTATTCTCAACCATTCAAGAATGGGAGAAAAGAACCAACAGGGTAAATGTTGCTGGGAGTTGTGATATTTGTAGCTGCAATTAAAAAACGATATCCAGTTGATATTTCAGCACCTTAGACTTTGTTGTTATTATGTGCTCTCAAGTTACGACAATCCAATTGTGTGGGTTTCTCAGTACGACTTATTCAGAGGACATTTTGTCATTGTCCTCTGCTGAGAGAGTGTAACTTGCCCAAGGTCACCTAGTGGTCTTCAAAGTTAATCAGGATTTGCACCCTGGTCTCTTCGGTTAAGCATTCAAACCACTCACTGCTCCTTTTTATCCTCATCTTCCAAACAGCTTAAAAAAAAAAGATTCTGGGCCCCCAGTTCAAAAAATAAAGCCAATGATCGACCTAAAGCCAATGATCATGAAACATTCTTGTCAATATGTCCTGAGATGGTAACCAGTGAAGGCTGACTAACAAAAGGATGCATTTGTTTCTATCCTGTTACATTGATTACTATTTAGAGTTGGACTCACATCATCAACCTCAAGGCAAATAAGAAAGTAAACAAAATAGCAGAACAAAATTCGCTTTGGATTTAGGCACCTCCAGGCAGCAGAGGAAGAAATGTCATGGCCTGAAAATGCTTATTATGAAATAAGCCTTAGAGATTTAAAGGCAACACATCCAGGGCTTTTAGGGGAGGGAGGGTCTTCATTAGGCCATACATTTTGGCTCCGGCTGGCCACCCCATGTGATCATCAAGGTTTAATTATATCTAATTAAATAGCAAGACTTCGCAAGTACCTTTAAAGTTCTGACAGCTTAGTCCATTGAACCGAGCATATTTCCCGAGCCCTAGCAGAAAGATGGAAATGCTATATTATTATTGTTATTATTATTCGTTCTTTATTAATTCATTCTTCATTATTAGACTCATAAAGTTGGAAGGGACCCCCAAAGGCCATCCAGTCCCAACCCATTCTGCCAAGCATGAAGATGGAATTGCTATTATATTATTATGTATTATTATCATTTATTATTATTAAATTTTTATATTTATTATTATTAGACTCATACAGTTAGCAGGGACCCCAAAAGCCATTTAGGCTCACCCCATTCTGCCAAGCATGTTGATGGAATTACTATTATGTTGTTGTTGTTGTTGTTGTTGTTGTTGTTCTATTTATTATTAGACTCATACAGTTGGAAGGGATCCCAAGAGCCATCCAGCCCCACCCCATTCTGCCAAGAAGGAGGATTACATTATTATTAATAATAATAATACATCGTACAGTCCTAGACACTTGGGAAGGGTCCGACATATGATCCAATAAAACAGCCAGCAGAGTGTTTGCTGTGGACTCATCTTGTTGTGTTTCAAATAATAATAATAATAATAATAATAATAATAATAATAATAATAATAACTCTCTCTGGCATAAGGGAATGCATACGGAACTACTGGCATCATTCATTTAGAATTAAATATGTCCTTTCCATTTTAAATGTTAACAGAGGAAGGCATCCAAACAAGCATATGTGGTTTAAGCTTCATGTCCAATGTACTTTATGTGTAGTGCAGCAGGTTTTCACATGGTTGTACACTATTGTAGACTTTTCTGCTGTGAATATTTCCTATTAATGTTATGGAACAGACAGCCTAAGATTTTAATGAAGTCTAGCATCCCCTTCTATTTCTATCTGCAAAGAATAATTGTTTCACACACACGACATCTTTTGGCACTTACAGTTCTCCAGAATCATTTTGTCAACTAATAACTGGTCTTTTGTGCCCCTGCTTTTCTGTTTGTTGCCTTTCTGTTCATCTGGCAAGATGTTTTTTTCTTCAAGATAGTCTTGAATTCTGTCAGCTATGATGCCAGTCAGTAGTTTAAACATAGTGGGCAGACACGTTATTGGCCTGTAGTTTCCTGATGCTGCTCCTTTTGCTGGATCTTTTTGTATCAGGTATATTCTTCCAGTTTCTGCTGGAAGAAAGATACTTCCTTTCTGCAGCATCTCATTGAATTGTTGGGCCATTTTTCCATGTAAACTAATCAGATATTTCAGCCAAAATCCATGACCAGGCGATGTCCAGTTCTTGACTTTTTTCACTCATTTGCTGATCATTTCAGTTGTTATTTCCATCTGTTCCATTTTGTTCTGTGAGAATTTTCCTTCAAACTCCCTTATCCACCCAGCGTTTTTGTTGTAGTTCTTATTATTTTCCCAAAGCTCTTTCCAGAATTTCGTTGTTGCAGTTTTCTCTGGCTTTGTGGTTACTGTGTCTGTTGTTTGGTTCAGGCTCTGGTAGAACCGTCTTCGGTCTGATTGAAACAGTTGATTTTGTCTGTACTGGATGATTCTGGCTTCATATCTTTCAATTTTTCTGGCTGTTGCTGTAATTTGTTCTTTCACGATCTCCAAAGCTTCTTCAATTTTTCTGGTGTTCAGCCAGTACTTTCGGATCAGGTATTGCTTGATTTTGTCATTCTTCAGTTTCTTCTCTTTCATATTTTTCAGATTACTTGTATCTGATCTAAGATTTTTGATTTTCAACTCTAGCCTGACCTTCCACTTTGGTTTTCCAGTCGATTTCCTTTGGGGCTGCCTTGGTTGTAGGAGCCCAAGCTCTTCTGTTACTATCACTGCTGCACTGTAGGCATACTGGTTTGTTTGTTCAATTGATATTATTTGGACAGTGGAGAGTACTGTATTCACATCTTTCATGAGAGTTCCCAGGTGTCTCTTGGGCACTGTTTTTAGAGTTGGGAGCCGCTTTCTTATTGCATTTGCTGCAGCATGAGCCATGATCTTATCCTTGAGCTCTTGTTGTCTTGTTGTCAAGGTTCCTGGTGGTTCTTCAAGTGCTGGTTCTTCAAATTCTTGCAAAAGCTCCACACTTTCTTTTGGTTCAATCTGTTCCACCATTCCAAGTGTTGCTGGAGTCTCTGCTGCTGTCTGTGCTGTGGTGTGATGGTAATTTGCTTTGCAGATTCTTCGAGTTCAAATTCATTGAACACTTTGTTTCCAATTATGAATCTTCATTGGTCAGCCAGTCGGGGTTCTGTTATCTCTGAGTCAGGGTATTCTTGTTTCCATAGTTGATGCATCCTTTTTTGGTAGCCATGCTTTTGAGGTTCAGATTTGTAATAGCATTTCATAACTGTGCAGTTTTCTGGCATTGTATATTTCTGCCGTTTCTGTGGCTGTTCATTTGTATTTTGATTCCATAGCCCACTTGTCGATGGATGTCCAAAATCAGCAGCATCCACCACGGTCCTTTTTATCCTGGGTGCTGACAGAGCCAGTATAGACTTCATTTTGGTTTGATTCTCCATAATGCTAATGGGTTGTTGTTGTTGTTGTTGTTGTTGTTGTTGTTATTATTATTATTAGACTTATACAGTTGGAAGGGACCCCAAGGGCCATCCAGTCCCATCCCATTCTGCCAAGCAGGAAGATGAAATTACAGTTATATTATTATCTATTATTATTATTAATATTATTATTAGACTCATAGAGTTGGAAGAGAACCCAAGGGCCATCCATTCCAACCCCGTCTACCCCAAAGGAAGACCCCCATTAAATCCTTCCTGACAGATAATAATAATAATAATAATAATAATAATAATAATAATAATAATAATCCTTATTTATATTCTGCCCTATCTCCCTGCAGCGACTCAGATGGCCATTCAGATTCTGCTTATAGAATCATAGAATGCTTAGAGTTTAAAGGGACCCCCAAATGCCATCCAGTTCAACACTACTCAACAGACAGGGGGACACCATCCAAGACCTCCTGGCAGATGGCCATCCAGGCTCTGCTTAAAAACCAGTCGCCAGTCACATGTGCTTAAATTGAAAAAAATCCTAAAAATCAGTAGTTGAACAAATCTTTCTGAAACTTTGAAGGATTGATGCCTTGCTTTTGTTGTCTCATTGTGCAGAACTTCAAGGGGATACCATTTTTAATGTTTTTTTTAAAAAATAATTGTAAAAAATTTTTTCCCTAAAAGACAGTGAATGACTGAAACATTCTGAACCTTGGCAGGCTTCAAGTGGTAGGTGTGGCCTACAAGTGTGGCAAGTTTCATCCAGGTATCAATAAAAATATGTAAATTTTCAGACTCTGAGGCTGAGGTGCTTAAAAATTGGAAAAAAATTCTAAACATCAGTGGGTAACCGAAATGCTCTGAACCTTGGCAAGCTTAAAGCAGTAAATTTGGCCTACAACTGCGGCAAGTTTCATCCTGATATTCATAAAAATATTTTAATTCTTCAAGTCTCTGAGGCTGAGAAAGTGTGACTGGCCCAAGCTGTTTAAATTGGAAATTTTTCTAAAAAATCAGTGAATGACCAAATCATTCTGAAATATGGCAGGATTGCTGCCATCCTTATGTTGTCTCACCATGCAAAAAATCAAGAGGACACCTCTTTTGAGTTTTTCTTTAAAATTTTAATTGAAAGAAAATTAAATTTTCTAAAAACAAAACAAAACAGTGGATAAACAAAACATTCTGAAATTTGGCAGGCTTACAGTCGTAAATGTTGCCTACAAGTGTGGCAAGTTTCACCCTGATAGCCATAAAATGTCAGAGAAACAAGCCTCAAAAGTTTCCCCATTGCCACTCATGGAACGAATCTTATCAAAACATTAACAAAAGTTCAGAATTCAGATTACAAATTGAATGCTTCCCCCCCACACACACACACACACCCCAGTATCTTTTCAAAATGAAACGGAGGGCATCTGAATTTCAAAACAAAATCCTAAATGGATTTCTGCCATTTTGCACACCTCTAATTTCCATACCCCTAACAATTTAAACCTATCAAGGGATTAAACATTCTTGCCACATGTCAGCTAATATACATTCTGTTTGGAGTCTCATTATCACCTTCTGGCCATGTAAGTATCCAACTCATTATAGTGGTACAAACAAATTAAATATTATTAAATATTGAATCTCAAGATATTTATATGGGACAATAAGCAGTCTCCCTGGTAATCTTTAATTATATGCACTCATATGTATACAAGCATATACATTCTCCTTAGTAAGAAACACAGGACTGCTAATGTCTGGGTACTTGTCTGACACAAACACCTCCGATAATCAGAAACTCAGCCCAAAACAAACAGTGAAACAGGTATGCTAACCAAAGTCCACAGTCCGAAGCCAAGATACAGGTGTCCTTGTAGATCCACCACAAGTTAAGTCTACAATCAGAAGCATAAAATCCAAATAACAAACAACAAAGCATAAGTCAATGTCAAGATTCAAAGTCCAAAAAGCTGAAGTCAAAATTCCTTTGTAATCAAGCCAAAAAAGCAAAAGAGACAGGTTCGAGGTCAGGAACAAATGGGTGTGGACTCGAGTCAAAGAACAACAATGTTGTCCATAGCGAAAGAGTCAGACAACTGAGCTGATTTATATCTCAAGGTCTCAGCTACTGCCTGAACCTAAGAGACCTGTGAAGCCCCCACCTGCTGTAACCAAGGCTCTAGGGCTGTGGGTATGTTTAACCCTTCTGAAGCTTGCTTGCTTCAGCTTCACCCACTGGCCTTGCACAGACTGATATGAAGTGTGTGCTTCAGCTGAGGGTTCATCTGGATGTTGTAGTTTGGTGAAGCACTCGCATTTTTGCAGGTTTGCAAAACTGCACGTCTCATGATTCCATAACACTGAGTCCTGGCAGTTAAAGTGGTGTCAAATTGTATTAATTCTGCAGTGTAGCTGCACCATTACTTGTCCACATAGTCAATAGTTTCCTGGTATAGCATGTATTGTAATATTTATACAGTGCATTGTTTAGTATAACTACAATGTGTTCCCTTTGTTTCACCAGTGCTGTAACTGCTTATTTGCCTTTACTCCAACTAAGATTTTCAGGGTGTAGCCCCTTAAACTTGAAGCTGGCTCTTTGTCTAACTATTCAGTTTCAGGTGGTAACATTGGATGTTTTTCATAGCACACTGTGCATTTGATTTGTGTGGCAGTACCCGTTCTCCTGAATAATCCCACTAAGATGAGACATGTGACTACACAATGTCATACAGGCTGACCTTAACTATTCATACTGACAAGGTGTGTCAAATAGAAATCCTTTTCTGGCTGCTTAATGATTCAACTCCCATGTGCTTGACTGAGCAAACAGGTTTCTATAATGTACTTACTGAGCTGCAAGATATAAATAAAACAACACATCATTATGTGACACTTCAGGCAAACCCAGCCAGTAATCACAATCTGTTATCAATAAAAATAAGAAAAATATATTTTAAAAGTATTGATATCATATCCTGGTGACAATAATAATTAAGGAAGAGATGCCATATGGAGCTGAGATTGCAAGATGAGATCAGTAAATTGGTGTGGCATGAATGATTTGCACATCAGTTTGAAGCGCAAAGGGCTGTCTACATATTTATCATTAATCCCATTTCCTAAAGAAAGGAAATCATTGTGAGGTGGGAAGTCAGATAATTGTATATGTCAAGTTTCAAAAGAAACTCTTGATATAAGAATGTCTGAAAGAAGATGAGAACTAAAGCTGTTTGCTTAGGAAAGCAAATACAATATTCTCTAAAATATAGAGTACAATGTGCATTGATCCAAAGGCAGGGCAGAAATTCAATTAAACCCTAGGAGAAGGCAGGTGTACAAACACAGCTGTCAAGGGAGCAAAACAATGAACTGTAAAATGATTTACATGCAAATATCTGTATAGATCAGAGAGTAGAGAACCCAAAGCCTTCTCATTCAGAGCATCCATTTGAATAGCTATGAATTTGACTTCTATAGGCTTTTGATCTGGTCAGTAGTTCTCGGACCAATTGAGCTATTTTGGGATACATTCAGATCAAATTAGACCCCTCCAAATTGAACAAGATCCAAATCTGAACCATTTGAATTCAGAGAAACAAAAAATGCATCCACAGAAATTAGTACATTTCTCCTGAAGCCCTACATGCTTGCAAAACATCACAATGGAGATATGGAGTGCCTTTTTGTTTTTGTTTTTTTGTTTTCTTAATTAGAGATGCAGTTCCTGATTTGATTCATTATTGTACAGAAAATGTTGTACAAAAAAAATGTGCACACTTTTGTCCCTTAATATAGCATCTGCAACATTAAAATGTGATAATTGCTGCCTTATGGTAAAAGTTGTAGGACTGAAGGACTTGTGCTTTTGTGATAATTCAGTTTGTCCTGATATTCTTAGGATGTGTGTTATGTACATAGCCTTAGTTCCAGAAAGTAAAGGGGCAACTATTTTGTACAGAGACAGGAATATGTAAAGAATATATTTGTTGCACAAATTAAAAAAAAACTGTGATGAGGAAAGTTGGAATCTTGGTCTAGAGATGAAGATTTAATGTAGCGATTTGAAAATCCTCATATTATTGTCTCACTAAGCCAAGATAGCAAATTATGACTAAAAAAACCAGCAATGTCTTCTTCGTGTCCTTCTTTGTAAGTGAAATTAGGAAAAGCGAAAAAATAAAGAGTGGATAACTTGCAAAATTTAACTGAGCAAATTATTAGATACCATACTTAATGACAGTCTATTCCAACCTGGAATTTTCCAGATATATTTGGACTACACATGCCAAAAACTCCAGTTGTTGTGCAATTTGTATTATCTGGAAAGTATCGGTTTGGAGAAATCTAAACTTCCAAAAGAAGATTTTTAAAGGTGCTTCCACGGATATCAACAGAGACAGAGCTGGGTTTTTTTTCGTGTCAGGAGCAACTGGAGTTGCTTCTGGAGTGAGAGAATTGGCCGTCTGCAAGGACTTTGCCCAGGGGACGCCCGGATGTTTTTGATGTTTTACCATCCTTGTGGGAGGCTTCTCTCATGTCCCCGCAGGGAGCTGGAGCTGATAAAGGGAGCTCATCCGCGCTCTCCTCGGGTGGGATTCGAAGCTGGCAGCTTTCAGGTCAGCAACCCAACCTTCAAGTCACAAGGCTTTTATCCCCTTGGCCACCGGAGGCTCCTTTTTGACAGAGCTGCTGAAAGAACAGCTAGAACAGAAGCTAGATCAGCCAGTTCAATCTAATTCACTGTGAACTAGTGAGCAAGGGAAGAGGGGTCATATAATGGAGCTAATGATCATGAATTTTGAAAGTTAATCCTATATATAGGATTTTACCTCTTAAAATCATAGAGAGAGAGACTCCATAGACATAAGTACCATTATATTAAACGGTTGAACCCCAAAATGTTTGACAATCGAAGTAATGATTTTTTTCATACAGCTAGACAAATGCAATATGTGATGGTATTATAAAGTTGTTCTTGTTCCCAAGTGAATAGAAGATTTCTTTTATTGTAACATTTATTACATCTTAGCCTTCTCTGGCCCTCTAAACAATGCCCAAATGGACAAATAAAAACAAATTAAAATATTATTTAAAAGCAAACCAAAACAATGTTATTTAAAAACCAGTTTCAAAAACATCCACAATTAAAACAAAGAGTAAGCCTGGTTTTAAAGATCCAAGGCCCTATAAAAGTGGTGGTCATTCCTCAGAAGCTTAAAAGGGATGAAGCCAGGCTGCGTTCTCCTGAGAGGTAGATCCACGACCACAATTCTGCTATCACATTGAGCTCTCTCTTATGTACTCCAAGCTGGCCTTTCTTCATGATGGAAGATGCAGCAAGTACCTATTTATGTTTATTTCATTAATTAGTTTACACTCAATTTGCTCAGTATCAGTAGTGTCACTAGGGAGGTGTTGAAGGAGTTGTAAACTGCACCTGATGACACTAACAAAGGATTGACACTAAAATGTGAGTCTATAATTTTTTTGTGCAATGTTTCAGTAAAAATTATTACTTTAAGGAGGAGGTCCATAGGGTGACACCATGAGTAACTGCACTGGGTGATCCCAAACCTAGCAATGCCACTGCTCACAATATATAGTTATGATTGGAATAATCTTTTCAGTTCCATATAATATCACATTCACTGAAGACCCTAACTTAAAAGTATGGTATTAAAAACAAGATGCAATTCATGTTGGAGGAAGCCAAGGAGTTCCAGAAAAACATCTACTTCTGCTTTATTGACTATTCCAAAGCCTTCGACTGTGTGGATCATAATAAACTGTGGCATGTTCTTGGTGGTATGGGGATACCAAGTCACTTTGTCTGTTCCTGAGAAATCTGTATAAAGACCAAGTAGCCACAGTAAGAACAGATCACGGAACAACAGACTGGTTCAAGATTGGGCAAGGAGTGCGGCAGGGCTGTATACTTTCACCCTACCTGTTCAACTTGTACGCAGAACACATCATGCAACATGCGGGGCTTGAAGATTCCAAGTCCGGAGTTAAAATTGCTGGAAGAATAACCCCCCCCCCCGCCGCACAGCTGGGGGAGGGAAGTGGTTTTGCCCCCTTCCTTCGAAAGAGAGAGTTCTAGAAGGGGCGGGGCTTCTAGGAAGCAGCCCGCCTCCTAGATCACTCACTTTCTGAACGTCGATGAGGAAGGACCTGAAAGTGGGAGCTCATGTTCCTGTGAAGGCTTGGAAGCCGTTGAGGGAGAAGTGATCTTCTGATCCAGTTGGTTTATTGAATTTCATTGAGGTCTGTATGTGGCTGGTGAGGAGCTGGAGCAGGGTCGCTGGGGTTTGACCCAGCTGCTTCTGTGCTTCTCCCTCGACGTCAGCCTAAGTTATGTTGTGTAAATTCTGCCTTACTCTTAATTCAAGTAGGGTTAGGTGTGGGAGGGGGTGCGTGCGGGGTCCGCTCGCCTCTCCTCCGTTCCTTCCCTTTTCCTATTTCGTTTGGGCTCACAGCCTGTTTTAGGGTCTGTGAGGGCTCGCTGTCTGGCTTGGCTTTTGCCTGTCGATGTAAAGGACTGTGTGAATCTATGTTTTGAGCTGGCTCTGCTTCCTTTGGCATTTACTTGGGGATTGGTGCGGCTCTTTTGATTTAGGAATCGTTTGTTTGTTTTATTTAGGTGAACTGAAGTGGGTTGCTGGTTTATGCATCGGTAAGGTTATTGCCTGGCTTTGAAGGGATGGAGACTTAGCGGTTGCCATTTTGAGCTTGGGGTCTTGAAATTTAGAACTGTGTTGCTGGGCAGTTTTGGATGGCGTTGAAGCAGAGCGATCTTTGGGCTGTTGCTGGGCAGATCTGGATGGCAGTTGTTAGTTGGCGGTTAATTTGAATTTCGCACCCTTTTTTGTTGCATTTTTGCCACGATTTTTAGGGGATAGCCATATTGGTCGCCATCTTATTTGAGGGCATGTCGGCCATTTTTGTTTCTGGCACCAGCAACGTTATTGAGGTTCAGAGGCCATTTTGCTTGAGGTAATTCATGTTATTAAATGGATGGGCAGCCATTTTTGTTTTGGGAATGCCAGGGGTCAAGTTTATCATGTCACGGAGTGGCGGCCATTTTATTTGGTCAGCCATCTTTGTTGAGGGCACGGCAGCCAATTTAGGGGAGAGTCATATCCGCCATCTTGTGTAAGCCCATTATTCAGTTTTTAGTGGTGGTGGCCATGTTTATTTTGGGCAAGCAGCCATTTTATTTGCACGGTGGCCATTTTAGGTTGGGTAATAGTCAGGTTTAGGTTCGGCCTTAGGGCTAATTTTGTGGAATACAGCCAATTGCATTTGGGACTATCAGTTATTAATTTATATTGATAGTAGCAAGGGTTAAGTTTATTGTTGAGTATTAATTCATTGGGGTAATGCCTAGCTATGTATTGGATTACTGGTTGAAATGAATTTTAGAATTAATTGATGGATGAATTGATTATATGGAGTATCTATTTTATTTTATTATATATATGTGTGTGTGTGTGTATATATATATATATATATATATATATATATATATATATATATATCAGAATGGAGCCATTTAATGATAGTACCACTCTTAAAATGATAGTACCACTCTTAAAACATTTTAAAATTCAAGCAGCTAAATGATTTTTTTTATAAACATTCCAAGATTACAGTTCTTACAATTACAATTCTTACAATTCTTCACATATTCCCTCTACTATAATCTTTCCTTTCATTCTCTAGTCAGCAAATTTCTATATAACACCTTTTAGATGGAAGAATTTGTTTCACTTCTCACAAACTGGATATGTGACTATTAACGGAAACATCAAAGTGTGTTGTGTGCATATGATAAGAATTCTGCTGCCATCATGAGCATGTTTTCTTTATAACAGGTACAACGAATAATCTAATATCTGCACTCAATTTATATTTGCAAAGATGCTTTTAAAATCAGGATGCAAATGCCTGATGTCAAAGCTATTCTGCTGAGTGACTGATGGATATTAAGCAGAATCAGCAATTTTTGAAACAGTTTTAATACAGACTTCCATCACCTTTTTCCAAAATTAATATATACGTAGAAGGGAATGAATGTGTTTAGCAATATCATAATATTTCATGTATATGTAATTCTCATAGACAAAAATATCCAATAAGTAGCAAATATGTCCATTATACATTGCTTAAACAGATACAAAATATTTCCCTTACAATGTCTATGGAAAGGTACATGGTCCATGTGTTCCATGCAACACTGTGTGTATTTGTATGTGTGTGTGTCCCTTCAAATCGCTTGTTAATTTACAGTAAACCCAGGTATTTCAAAGAGTTTTTTAAAATAAGTCATAGAAGTGGTTTTGCCAGTTTCTTCCTCTGAAATATAGCTTACCACAGCTGTTAGACATTTCTGATGTCCCATCCAAGTATTAACCAGAGCTGACTCTGCTTAGCCTCCAAGATCAGACAGGATTTGGTTTCTTTAGGTGATTTAGGCTCACTCACACAATAGCACCCCACTCCAAGAGGTCATGTAGCACCCCACTCCAAGAGGGGCCGGGCTGTGGCGCAGCTGTTGAGCAGCTGCCTTAAATCACTCTGACCATGAGGTCATGAGTTCGAGGCCAGCCCGTGGCGGGGTGAGCACCCGTCAATTAAAAATAAAAAATAGCCCCTGCTCGTTGCTGACCTAGCAACCCGAAAGATAGTTGCATCTATCAAGTAGGAGATAAGGTACCACTTATAAAAAGTGGGGAGGCAAGATTAACTAATTTACGACCTGGTATGAGGAAGTGCCGTCAGTGTGGATGATGAAGCAGCTGCTCCCCCCTGTGGCCAGAATCGAACATCCCCTCAGAAGAACGTTAACTTCCCTCTGCGTGTGTCTCTCTGTCTCTGTTTGATGTGTTTATGGGCATTGAATGTTTGCCCTATGTGTGTTATAATGTGATCCGCCCTGAGTCCCCTTCGGGGTGAGAAGGGCGGAATATAAATACTGTAAATAAATAAATAAATAAATGTAAAACCAGAATTCAGTGGCATAGCAGCAACTGATCAAAATAGCATTTTCATTCTAAAATAAGGTAGGTGATGAGTATGTGCTTTGCCATGGTCCCACAAGCAACCCAGAAATGCAATTCTCCTTTAAAATACAGCATTGCCACTTGCACCCCCTATTTTAAAACAAATATAGGCAACTGATGCATTGCAAAAAAGCTGGACTCCCTGACCAAATAAAATAATTCCCAGAACATCATATGTTTTAAAAGATATTATAGGAAGTCCCCAAGTTACAAACATCCAATTTACAAATGATTTATAGTTAAGAATGGGGGTGAGAGGACAGGAAATGAGAGGACTCTATCCCTCAGAAGGGAAATTCACTCCTGAAAGAGTTATCATTGGCGAAAGGTGTGGTCACCAATCCTTGTTTCCACAACAAGTCAATTTTTTTCAAAATCCAATTGTCAGAGGGACAGAGAAGTGAAATTTTCTAGACAGGGGCACAGACAGCAACACAAATATCACAGGAATGTTCACCCCTCTCTATGCTATCCGAAACATACATATATGTTTAAATGTACTTGTTCCAACTAACATACAAATTCAGCTTAAGAACAAACCTATTTGTTGGACTTCCGGTGAGTTTCGATGGCGGCGGGTTGGACTCTCTGAGAGCTCCTGTTTAGTCTCTCGGAGAGCCACTGTTTTGGACGGTTGGGAAATGAACCGGGGGGGACGCAAGCCTCCTTAGCGGCTGATTCGGGTACCCTAACAGTTTGTTCCCAATAAGGGAGCTTCTGGAAGGTCCCGGTGTACCACGGAGGGTGCGGACCGCCAGACGGGAAGCGGAGGGGAACCTCCGCAAAAACTGCCAGCCCGGTTCATTTTAAAAGGAAAAAAACAAAAAAGAAGAAGCCTTCGGCAAGGAGGGAACTGTAAGTTTCCAACTGTAACTTTCTCATCGTTCGGGACAAGAATGGGATGGATGGATTGAATGGACTAAATGGACTAAATGGACTAAATGTGACTAAACAAACTACTTAGATAATTTAACAAGCGCAATTTAACAGATGAAATTTTAATATCGAACTGGGGCGCAGAGGCTGGGAAGTTTCTACCAGAAGACCGTAAAGAAAGACTTGTTCTCTTCTTTTCACTGAACTTGGCGCCATACTGTTTAGTCTACTTCCTCTTTCTCTATAAACAAACCACTTGAACACCCCCAAGAACACGTCACAGGAAGAGCCGCTGCAAAAGGGATCCGCTCGAGACAAAAGAGGACGAGCGGCAGAGGCAGTGCGGGAGGAAGTGACGAGATTGCAGCAGCCGGCTGGTAAAAGCATCCGGGGGGAAACTAGAACTAGAGAGGAGAGGCTGGAATGTGAAGAGGACACACTTCAGAGACGGAAAAATTTAATAGTGTAAACCAGGAAGTGTCAAAGGAATAATAAAATTGAGAAGGACAAAAGCAAACAGAGAACCTCCCTTGCGGAGACAGAGGATTGAGAAACACCTGGAGACAGGACACAGGGATCATCGAGAAGAGAAGTGGCAAGACAGGACTGGAAGGTATAAAGACAGTCTGTGACGGGAACAATCGCGACTGTGATGGGACCAATTGAGACGAGACTGGGATCGGGATGACGGATGCCGGACGGGACGGACGCCGGACGCCGGACGACGGACGGGACGAACGTGAAGACGTGGGACTAGACCAGAGATTAGAGACTAATTGAGGAATTTTACCACAAATGTGGAGGATTGTGGCCAGATTTGAGTAAGAATAGGAGTTGGAACACAAGAGAACTTTACAATACAAAGTAAGATTAATTGGTAACCCATTAGATCAAGTTTGCCAGGCTGAAAGTGTGTTAACTAACCATTACAATAAGAGGTGAATATTTTGGAAAATCTCTCTACGAGGAAGGGAGACGGGAAGCTTAGAACCCAAACCAAAGAGGTGAAAAAGATAGGTGATAGTCTCAAGGTAATTTCAAGGAATGGCAGGTGCAAAACCGAAGATGGATAAGGACTTAAAGGACATGAAGGGGCTGATTTTGACAAGAAGACCCTCGGAGGAGGTAAGCATGAAAGATATCATGAAGGAAATTCAGAAATTGGCAGCGACAAATGAGAATTATCAAAAAGAACTCTATGCTATGTCAGAAAAACACAATGAACAGCAGAAAGAACTCTATCAAGAGATGGTGGAGATGAAGAAAGAGATCAAAGAAGAAATAGGTCAATTAAAACAGGAAATTAAAGTAACTCATGAGGAAATTCTTGACCTGAAAAAAGCAAAAATAAAATTAGAAAAAACACAAAATAAAATTCAACAAAGAGTAGAAAACCTTGAGGGGAGAAACATGAAGATGGAGAAGTTACAAGAAAAGATGGAATTAAAAGAAATGGAATTCCAACTCCGGTTTAGAAATATAAAGGAAGATGCCAATGAGGATATTAAACAAATTATGACCAAGCTCTTAGCTGACTTATTGAAATATCCAGAACATGATATGGAAAATGAAATTGATAGAACATACAGAATTCAAACGAATTATTCTAAAAGAAATAAAGTCCCTAAAGATGTAATAGTACATTTCGTAAAAAGAAGAATTCGGGATGAAATCCTGATCCAAAATAGCCGCTGCCCTATAATCTTTAAAGACACCAGAGTCATAATTCTGAAGGAATTCCCATTAACTACTCTAAATAGGCGCAGAAAATATTTTTTTAACCGAAGAACTCAAAAAGCAAAAAATACGGTTTCGATGGGAAAGGACAGAAGGGATCATGGTCACTTATAAGAATGAAACACATTGGCTCACCTCTGAAGAGAAAGCGAGGGATTTTTTCAAGAAACTAACACAACAACCAAATACAGATAACTTAAATGAAACCTCACCCATCAAAGGGAAAAAGCCAAAAAGAGCCAGATATTACTCCCCAGAGGGCCAGGAGATAAAAGAGGGCTCAGACCCAATGGATATGGATCACAATGACGACGAGGAAGAGGATGAAATCCCCACAGAGAAATTTTGGAACGATGTTTGATTTAAATTGCCAATTTAAATGTTTTATGAACAATATTAACGGGTTAAACTCCCCTAATAAATGGAAAGCTGTTATGAATTCGCTAATAAAAGGGAAATTTGATGTAGTGGCCCTACAAGAGACACATATTGCACAAAAACATGTGGCATACTTGAAGAATTCTAAATTGGGCAGAGAATTTTTTCAGCAGATTTGAGGAAAAAGAGATTTAAGGAAAATATTGAGGCAGAATTAAAATTCAAAGACGCAGAAGGAAGATTTGTGGGAGTTGAAATTATACTGGGAAACCAAAATTTTTTGATTTGCAACATTTATGCACCAAACGGCCCAAAAACATGTTTCATTAAAGATTTAAGAGAACAGATTATAAAATCAGAGGCCGAACATATCATGATTTTTGGTGACTTTAATGGAGTATTGGATCCCAATTTGGACAAAACAGAAAAAGTGAAAAGGCCAAAGAAGGACGATTGTGGGAGGCTACCTAGAAACATGTTTACAATGATAGAGGAGTTTAATTTGCATGATATATGGCGATATCACAATCCAACTCACAGGGACTATACCTTTTATTCAAACCGGCATGACTCATGGTCGAGAATCGACATGGTATGGGCATCCAGTTCCCTCATAACTAAGTCTTCAGAAATTAGGATACTTCCCCGAGATAAGTCAGATCACTGCCCAATTGTTTTGAATTTTAATTATAAACCTGTATATCGCAAATGGAGACTAGACGACAATCTAATTAAATCGGAACAAGACATAAATAGATATAAAAATATTACCAATGAATTCTTTAAATTTAATGTTCAGGGCGACACCAAAATTCAAATAATCTGGGATGCCTATAAAGCCGTTATAAGGGGCCACTTAATTTAGCAGAAATCCAGGAAGAACAAACAAAAATTCCCAAAAATTAATGAAATAGAAAGAGAAATTGGCAGAAGAGAAAAACAATTGAAACAAAACCCTCAGGATAAATTAATTCATCAAGAACTAAAGGAACTGAAAAAAGAAAAAGAACGTATTGAATTAGAAGACACTGCAAAAAAATTAAAGTTTATCAAGCAATATAATTTCGAAAATGCTAACAAGCCGGGTGTTTGGTTAGCAAGGAAAATAAGGAAGAAGAGACAACAACAACAAATAATAAATATAAGAGGACATAACAAAGATTTTACCACCGATAAGAGTATCATTGAAGAATTTCATAAATTTTACACCCAATTATACAAACAGGAACAAATGGACCCATCGAAAATAGCCCAGTATCTAGGCAAACAAAAACTGGAGAAAATTACAGATGCCCAAAGGGAATTACTGAACAAAGAAATAACTGAAGAAGAAATAAGGAAAACAATAAAATCACTGAAAAGTAACAGATGGATTCCTGGCATGTTTTTACAAAACCTTTCAAAACGAATTAATTACTCATTTGAAAAATATTATGAATCAAATCTTGCAAGGCCATGAAATTCCAGAGTCTTGGAAAACAGCAGATATAATTACAATATCAAAGGAAAACACCGACCCCACAGAAGTAAAAAACTATTGTCCGATATCGCTCCTCAATTTGGACTACAAAATTTTTACGGGAATTTTAGCGAACAGACTTAAGGAATTTCTGAGTACATGGGTTTCAGAGGAACAAACAGGTTTTTTACCAAATCAGAAAATGGGTGACAACGTAAGGTGCATTTTGGACATTATTGAATACTATGACAAGAACCATCAAAAGGAATTGGCACTCTTATCCATTGATGCCGAAAAGGCATTCGATAGTTTGAATTGGGTTTTTTTAAATTACTTTTTAAAGAATTTGATATCGAATATCATTTCTATAATGCAATTGACAAGATATATCAACACCAGTCTGAAAAATTATTAATTAACGGTCAAATGTCAGATGAAATCAAGATAGAGAAAGGGACCCGGCAAGAGTGTCCCCTCTCACCCCTTATTTTTATATTTGCCTTAGAAATTCTCTTAAAAAGTATTAATTACGATAAGGACTTAAGAGGGGCAAGAATCAATTTTAAAGATTATAAACTGAGAGCATTCGCTGATGATCTCATATGTATTGTTAAAGAGCCAAGGAAAAATCTGCAAAACTGGTTAAACAAGGTGCAAGAATTTGGAGATCTAGCGGGATTTCATTTGAATAAAAAGAAGACAAAAATCCTAACCAAAAATATCACAAAACCCAATCAGAAGACCCTCCAAGAGAAAGTAGGTATCGAGGTGACTTCAAAAATAAAGTGTCTGGGGATATGGGTGACGAACAAAAATGCACAGTTATTAGAAAACAACTATTATGAGAAATGGAAAGAGATAAGCAAAGATCTTAAGAATTGGACCAATCTAAACATCTCAATATTGGGGAGAATTGCATTAATTAAGATGAACGTTTT
The DNA here is from genome assembly GCF_035594765.1 of Anolis carolinensis. Lineage (NCBI taxonomy): Eukaryota > Metazoa > Chordata > Lepidosauria > Squamata > Anolidae > Anolis > Anolis carolinensis. The sequence continues at coordinate 94,161,939 of NC_085843.1, forward strand.
ACCGAAAATGCTTTATCTCTTTCAAAACCTTCCGATTATTCAGAATGCCAAGATATTTAATGATTGGAATAGGGAAATTTCAAAATTCATTTGGAATGGGAAAAAACCCAGAATTAAAAATTTAATATTGACTGACTTGAAAGACAGAGGAGGATTTGGCCTCCCGAATCTGAAATTATATTTTGAGGCCACTAACATGGGCGCTAGATTGGGCAAAATTAAAGAATGATAAGTTACTGGACTTGGAAGGATTCGACTTATGGCATGCCTACATTGGATATGATAAAAGATCAGTGGAAAAAAATTTTGGAGACCACTTCGTAAGATCTTAAATCATAAAGATTTGGGAAAAATATAAAATATATATGTATCTTAAAATTCCGTTATGGATCTCACCCTTGGAGGTCAACCAAAGGAAAATACTTGGATGGAAAAAATGGCCCATATATAAAGAAATTTTAATAAAAAATAACGGACAGTTCCACTTGAAAGAATTAGATGAATTAAGGAAGACATATTCTAACCTATCATGGTTCCAATATGCCCAAATAAAAGAGCAATATTTAAAAGATAGCCAAATAGGATTTAACGAAACGGAAACAGTTTGGGACAAATTACTCAAAAATGGAAAGAAAAGCATCACACTACTATATAACAAACTATTAGAATGGTCAACTGAAACTGAAACTGTAAAAGCATGTATGGTGAAATGGGCCAGAAATATTGGCAGACAAATTAAATTTGAGGAATGGGAACAAATATGGACTTAAAAGAAAACTGGCTTAAAATTTTTCATAGGTGGTACATCACTACGAAAAAATTAGGGTTAATGTTTCCGAATGTACAAAACAAGTGTTGGAAATGTAGGAAACAAGTGGGATCCTTTTTCCATGTCTGGTGGTCATGCGAGGAAACACACAGATTTTGGAAATTGATACACACAGAGACTCAGAAAATACTAAAAATGACTTTCCCTCTAAAACCAGAATATTATCTGCTGGGAATAACTGATAAAGACATAAAGCTTAGTAGAAATGAGGACATTTTATTTACCTATATAAATACGGCAGCAAGAATCATATTTGCAAAACACTGGAAATTACAAAATACTCCTAATATCGAAGATTGGTTTGACAAACTGGACGAAATACATGCCATGGACACATTAACATTTCTGGTTAGATTGCACAGGGGAAAACCAATAAAGCGCACAGATTGGACATCTTATGAAGAATATAAGAAACATAACCTGAAGAATTAAAGCAAAGACGAGCTCATGACTCGGAACTGGTAGACTATGAAACAAATCCACCCAGGGAGAACTGGAAAAAGAGACTATTAGTGAATAAATAAACCGATGTGTTGAGAATGGAAGATCGACAATTACCCTATAACCTTCCCTAATTCCCTTCCCTCAAACCCTTCCCTTTCCCCTTTATTCCCCCACCCACCATTTTTTTCTCTCTTTCTTTTCTCTTCTATTCTTTCTTTTTCCTTTTTTTTTAAATAACTGTACATAAAACTCTTCAATAATATATATATATATATATATATATATATATATATATATATATATATCACAAACCTATTTGTTCATAACTGAGGGGCTGCTTGTAGTTCCTAAGCACAAAGGAATCTCAATGTTAATGGTTAAGTTACTCTGCTATCAGTCCATACTAAAGATTGATGATTTTTAAAGTAAACTTTTCTAAAATGATGAATTTCAATAATGCAATTTCTAAGTGCTAGTTCTGGTTTCTGGAGTGCTACATGGGTCAGGCTCAAGCTGTCTGCCAAAGTGTATCTTCCTGCATAGGCGGGCCAGGACCCTGGGATCCTCAGAAGAGACTCTTCTCTGAGAATGCATCTACATTGTAGACTAATGCAATTTGACACCACTTCAATGGCCATGTCTCAATGCTATCGAATCCTGAAAATTGTAATTTTACAAGATCTTTAGTCTTCTCTGCCAAAGAGTGCTGGTGCCTCACCAAACTACAGTTCCCATGATAACATGGCATTGAAACATAGCTGTTAAAGTGGTGTCAAACTGCATCAATTCTAGAGTGTAGATAAACCCTCAGTCCTACTACCAATACAAGCATGATAATGCAAGGTGCTGCAATTCTCTTTCCAAAGAAACCAGAATGGTCCCTCCTTGTTATACCTTTGTCTGTAGAATACTTTTTTAGCCAGACAGGCTTTCGAAACAGAAACTTTCTAAAGGCAGATTAGGGGTACTATTGTGTTGTTCTAAGTCAAGTGTTCTGTTATTTTAAGTTGATGTGTTAATTGTTTTAACACTATAAATAATATATTCCTATGATAATATTGACTTTTTGAATATTTTTAATTGTATTGGGGATTTTTTTATTTAAAAAAGCAAGCCCTTTTGAATCCCAATATTGGGGGATATAAATATGATGTTTTTCTTTTTTGGAAAGTCTATCAAAAAGTCGTTTCATAACAATAAACAAAGAATGCAAAAAACTGAACGTGGGCTTTTACTATTAACTGATAAAATGTTAATTATATACTTACTATTATATTAAAAAAGTAATAGATATTATTGCATGGAAGTTATGTTCTATAGTCCTTTAACCTATCTTCCCAGAAATCAATATGAATTTTTAGTGGAGAGATAAGATCTGACTGATTCTTACATCAATAAAAATACAGTTGATATTGGTTTATTTTGTGCTCGTGTTTTATTTTATGTTCATTTCTCCATTAAGGCCAGACACCAAACCCTGTTCATCCAACTATTCATATTCATCCAATTCTATGCTAGTTTCATTGAGTTTTAATGAGACTGCCAAGCACAATAAAATAACTTCTTGTCTGTTAATGTCTTATAATTTAGCAGTTTATTTTCATTTGAATATAAAGACCTATTTCTTGAGAATGTTTAATGATTTATTGAATAATTTTGCCCACTCAGTGAAATGTTGTTCTCCAGTCCCATGAAACTCTATAAAACATTCCCAGCAGGAATGGAGGTTAAGTACCTCTAACTCGACAGTGCATCCATAATCTTCCATTGAAAGCTTTATTACCATGGCTTAATCTTAGAGAAGTTGGACAACAGCAGTGTATGTTTTTTCCCAATGTTGCTTTTAAAAAAAAGCATTTTTGCCTCCCAATGCTTATTTCTATTAAAGAGATGAACTTATATTGTTTTGCTAAAGATGATTTAGCAGTAGAATAATATCACTTTTTGTTGTACCTTTGAAAGAAATGTATGAATAAAAATCAAATGGCTCAAATCTACACATGAAAAATACAGAGGGCAGCTTTTTCCTTGAGCTGGACTTCTTCCAGATTTACCCTTGGCAATAAGGATATATAATTCATTTTTATGTAGAATATTTGCCAACTGTGAGGTAACTTTTTCCTCCTGTTTTCATATTGTTAATGGTTTTTTATAGATGTGCCTCAGTAAAATAAAATACACTATTCTCATGAAGAATGTCCAAAGTGACTGTTTTTCTAGGACGTTTGTAAACATTTTCATGAAAAAGTTTTATTTTGTGAAAAACCAGGAAAGGACACTATCACAATGATTACACTCTCAATTGATCTCATGGAAGCTGCAGAAATTAGAAATAGATTGTGGGCTGCTAGTCTACCTGAGTGAAGCAGGGGGGGTGTAAGATGAACACTGAAGCCATATGAAAAGGAACATTACTATATAATGCATGGCAGCACGTAAGACAGCAGTACATAATCTAGGCATTAAAAAAACAACTGAAAATGCGGGAATAGCATTTATGGAACATAATACATCAATGTAAAACACAAAAACAAATGGGGGAGAAAAGTATAAGATGTAATAGAGTTTTTAATACACAAACAAATGTACAGATATACAAATGAAATATGTTTGTGCTTATCTCTCTGTGTGTGAATATGTGTGTGTGGCATCAGCACTGACAACTGAAAGCAGAGAGATGAACTCATCCAGTACACAAAAAGAGCTGTGAAATTAGGCCAGATGGCCTTTCTCTCTTTCTGTCATAACTTATGTTCTTGGCTACTGCTGAAAAAGATAAGTCAGAGACCAAAATGTCTCCATCCTTTCCTGATTGCTAAACAGTGATGCATCTGTCTTGAAAGGGCTCCCTCCAATTCCCAGTAATTATAGAACAGAGACTATGGATGTAAAGAACCTTCACAAGTACAGTCTTGTCAAAAAGAGGGACCCTGACTTTCAAATCACCTTGCCAAAAAAGGAGATTTCCTTTTATGCAAAAATATGTTCTGAGAAAATCTCTAGTGTTTGTTTGGTGGGGTGCGGAAAATTTTTTTCACAAGAGCAAAATGTATTATGCAGATACACTGCACACAAAAATTATGCAGAAAATACATTTGGGGCAGAAAAAGCAGTATGTTTGCACAGGAGTGTTCAAAGGACAGTGATGCTTGTGCAAGAAAATTGTGTTTTGCATCTTTTCTGTTCCCAAAATATTGTGGGTGGAAAAACTATGTGTATTTTATTCTGTTGAATTTTCTGTAATGAAGTTCTAAAGTACTGGTCCAAAACTGCATAATAGCCCTTATGTTCTCACAGGTTGGATCTACACTGCCATATAATGCAGTTTCAGAATGGAGATTAACTGCATTGAGCTGGATTATATGAGTTTACACTGGCAAATTATCCAATTCTATGCAATTAATCTGGATTCGGAAACTAGATATGATAGTACAGATCTAGCCAAAAACCAGGAAGAAAATTGCTGAAATTATTAATTTTTACTTGTGGGTATAAAATAATCAAGGATTTGCTTTCTTATCACAAAGAAACATTCAACCTTCTGTCCTTCTGTCCAGACATTCATCCATATCCATGATACTTCTTCTGTGAATTTGCCATTTCCTCTATCTTCAATTCAAGGAATACTTTCTCCACAGTACTAAGTAAAGGAGAAAAATTGAGTAGTTATCCCCTAAAATGATCAAGAGTCTGGAGAACAAGCCCTATGAGGAGCGGATTAAAGAGCTGGGCATGTTTAGCATGCAGAAGAGAAGGCTGAGAGGAGACACAATGAGAGCCATGTATAAATATGTGAGGGGAAGTCATAGTAGGGAGGGAGCAAGCTTGTTTTCTGTTGCCCTGGAGACTAGGATGCAAAACAATGGCTTTAAACTACAGGAAAGGAGATTTCACCTGAACATCAGGAAGAACTTCCTCACTGTGAGAGCTGTTCGGCAGTGGAACTCTCTGCCCCGGACTGTGGTGGAGGCTCCTTCTTTGGAGGCTTTTAAGCAGAGGCTGGATGGCCATCTGTCAGGGCTGCTTTGAATGCGATTTCCTGCTTCTTGGCAGGGGGTTGGACTGGATGGTCCATGAGGTCTCTTCCAACTATAATAATAATAATAATAATAATAATAATAATAATAATAATAATAATAATAATAAGGCTTTATTTATACCCCACCACCATCTCCCCAACGGGTACTCAGGGCGGCTTACATGGGGCCATGCCCAAAACAATGCAATATAAACAGCATATAAAAGAACAACACATCATAACACAATAAGCAATACAGTAAATAATAATATCCATTACAAAATAAATCGAGGAAACAATGAAAAACAAGGGCGGACCACATGAACATTAAGTTAAAACTCGGGGTGAGAGAGACATAAGAATTAAAAAAACCAGCGAACAGGGTCATAAGGAAGTGGGGTAGTCTGGAGGATAGATATTAGAGGGAGCAACGGAAAAGAAATATAAAATAGTTACTCTCCAAAAGCACAACGGAAGAGCCATGTTTTCAAGTCTTTCTGGAAGGCTGCTAATGTGGGGGCTAGCCTAATCTCAATGGGCAGTGAGTTCCACAATTGGGGGGCCACAGCAAAAAAGGCCCTCTTCCTTGTTTCCACAAGGCGGGTCTGGGATATCGGGAGTAGGGACAGGAGAGCTTCCCCTGATGAACGAAGGGATCGGGTAGGCTTATGATAGGAGATACGGTCACAAAGGTAGGTGGGTCCCAAACCGTTTAGGGCTTTATATGTGATGGTATACACCTTGAATTGGGACCGGAAAATAAAAGGCAGCCAGTGGTGCTCCTTGAACAAGGGAGTAGATCTCTCCCTGTAACTCGCCCCCGTTATTAATCCGTTATTATTCTATGATTCTATGATTCTAATGCCTTCAGATGGAATATTTTGGCATGGACTGCTTTTCATAGTTGCAATTCTCGAGTTCATATCCCATGTTTTTGCAAAGTATGCCTGGCTTGGAAATTTAGCCATGCAGGATGGAAAACCATACCACAGCTTCAAAAATATTAGTATCAAAGAAGGTAACAAAGAGGATCCTATGGTCACTGTGAACCAGTAGTCTGCCCTGGTCATTTTGTTTTTAAATTCTGTATATTTTGATTATCTAAACTTTGAAAAGGCTACTTATAAGCTTTCCTGATATGTTCCCTGGGCTGTGATGATAATTCAGACTAGAAATTATATGTGTCAGTGAGTTATTCTCCCACTGTTTTTATTATCCTTATTATGATTGTCATCATTATTTTCAGATCTGTCATTTGGCTCCCCTTCTCTCCAGGTGTCTAATTGTCTTCTCCATCAGTGTAGTGATTTATCAACCAAAGACTGGCTTTCTTGGCTGTAGTTGGAGAGGTTACAAAGCCTCTCCTGAGAAGCTTTGACAAGGATAGAGAAGGAAGGTCATCAGCTAATACCCAAACACACTCTCTGTTTCAAGAGCATAATTGCTGTAGTTAGGAGTCTTTCTTTAACATTGCTTCACAAATTATCCAAAGATGTTGGGGGTTTTTCAGGTTACTAAGATCAGAGGCCATCTGGCTCCCATTGATACATCATATAAACATCATGCCAAATCTCTGGGTATTTGGCAGTCAAATCCTATTATGACATCTCTGTGCCTATCAGTTACCATTATGTTTAGAATGTATTGGGATTTTCAGAATAACATGGGTTTTCTTTTTATATATACCAATCTATAATCAGAAAAAAGTAAATTCATAAGCTTCCTTGCATAATTTAACATCCCACATTGGAAAATTTAAAATCAGTAAAATACAATTTTTAGGACCATAAAATACAGTTTTTCTTATATCAAAATGGAAATATTTGTCCTGGATCATAAAGTCTGTTGTGATAATAAAATTTTAACAACTCAGATGGTTAAAAATGTTAGTGGCAAAAGCTCTACTGGTGTTTCATCATGAATGCCTCCTTTAAAACACCATTTTTTAAAATAGTTTTTATTGAATTTAAATTTTTTTCATACAATAATTACTTTTATCACATAGCAGATATATAATGTTTCATACAATACTTGCATCAATCTTTTATATCTACTTTTGATTTATATCTACTACAATGTTAACATTTGTCCATCTATATTTCCTCACCACTGTGTATCTCCCCATCCCATCCCGAGCCACTTCTTATGTATTGTCTAACCAAAATCTCATTATAAATGTTCAGATTGAAGAATGGTATAAGGACGTATGGAAATTGGCAATAAATGATAAGCTAACATGCAAATTAAAAGTTTAAAGAGGGATATGGAAAAAAATGATTTTGAGGATGTATGGGGGAAATTTATTGAGAAAGGACTTCAAAAAAAGGGATAGAGGGCTACAGCCTCAGGAAGAAATGAGATTTTGGTTTTTAAAAAGAATAAAATATTCTTAATGCACATTCCAAGCATTTTTTTAAAAAAATCCTTAAAAGAACATTCAGTAGTAACGTTTCTTTTCTCTGTTATAGAAATTGAAAGATCGATTAAAAGTAGTTATTCACAAACTTCAGCTTAACAAAAAGAAGTTTGCTGATGTAAATTGACTTTGAATTATCTTCTGAGATTCTTCTGAGTGATGGAAATATGAGTTTGATAGATCTACTGTTGGACAGAGACAGCCTTCTTAGTAAGAGAGCTCAGATCATGTAACATCTTGTAATAGGCAATTTGGTTGACTCCCTTCAAGCACCAATGGAAAACTTAGATGCTTGGGTGTGTTTTTCAAAAAGAAGAAAATGATGATAAGGTATAATCACAGACCTGATACATAGATTAAATTAATGTGGGCATAAGAAGAATTCATTTTCTTCAGATTTTTCTAGTATTATAGCATAATGTCAAGAGGAAGGCAAACAAAATGTACCAGCTCTGAGCAAGCTGTTTCTCCTGTGCCTTACGTTTTTCACAGCCATCACACCTGTGATTTCTCTCTCTCTTCCTACCAATGCCTATGCCAGCATACTTATGCTGGCTGCATGCACCAGCAGGATTCTAGCCAATAAATGAAAAAACCTCCTTGAATTTGATGTCTCTAAGATATACATTTGCACATAGAATAGAGCAGTAAGAATGTCTGAATTGAACAATTGATGGGGAGTATTTGTTTCTTTTTCCAAGACTGATGTTTGTTTTAAATATTTTGCCAGTAGTGCTGTTTGGTTCTCTTGAGTTTATTTTTAGGCTTGTTGCTTTTATGTTCAAAGGTTCAAATGTATTTATTTATTTATTTATTTATTTGCGACAGGTTACCCTGCCTTTCTCAACCACAAAGAGATTGTGAGGTGAGGAGTAACATGTGGTACCAAAGGGCAGAATAAAATGAATGATAAGATAACATAAAATAAAGTCTCCTTGAAAGTTTTGGAGCAATAGAATTGCTTTCAATGCAGTTCAGTCACACAAAAACTGGAAATCTTGGTGCTTAGTTCTCACACACACACACACACACACACACACACACGAAAACTGTTTTAACAGTGACCTTAGCAAATCTGGGGTAAACTATTTCTCTCATCAGGAGAGGTGCTCAGTGAAAATTCTTTGTGGACCAAATTCAATGTCACAGTAGTGACAGCATTTATTGTGGTACAGGGCTTTCATTTTAACATCGTCTTTGTAGATAAAATTAAGCTTTGTACTCTAATGCCTTTCAACCCTGTACTTAATTGGCACTTCAACCTTACCAAAGCCAATGTAACACCTTGGAAGCAGGCATTATGCCATTCCAACAGATGGGCAGGAGCATAGATGTGAAGTGTGACAGTGAACAGTATGTTCAGAAGGACTGGATTTCCATCCAGAAATATTGAAAGGGCAGTATGTGCAGATTGTCAATGCTTTATGACAAGAAAATGTGCCACTTCTACTTCATCTCTGATGTAGATTAACTCCTAGAAATAGATTTTAGAGTCCCATTAGGTACGCATTTGGCTTTCTGAAATCATACTTACAGGAGATGTCATATGTTCCTGCTCTCCTGAACCTTTGCTAAAGGCTCTTGTGAAACTCATCCAGTATATTACCAAACTCATCCCAGCTTTCTGCCAAAATTAAATATCTCGCCTTCTGTAAGTTTCCCACATTACTGGAATCTGCTAAAAGACCTGCATTTTCCACTATTGTGTATTCAATTAAATCTGTTACACAAATGGAGTGCGGATGAAATATCACCTCAACTTATTATCACTAAATAGTTCACAAATTAACATGGAGCTGCAAATGAGGAAATAATGTATCAATTTGAGGGAAACATATGCTTCCTGTTACATGGTGAAATAGTTAACATGCACTGAATGCCATCTGCTGACTAATATAAAGTATTTACAAGGGCAAATAATCCTGATGGCTGTGCTTAGTAAATGGTGCTACAACTTAATTCAACTTAATTTGAACAGCTCCTGGGATCAAGTCCAGCATCAGCACCAACACCTTTATTTTTACTCCTAACATTGAAGTTTGACTCATAGGCCAATTAAAAGTGATATTAAAAGGCATCGGATTCAAGGTTAATTCGCACTTTAAACAGAATGCTTTATTATGTTCAGAGTAATAGGAAGAGACCGAGAAACTAATTTCAATAAAACATCAATTGGGGTCAAAATGAATTAAGTGTAAATTTAGTGCCTAAAATTCTGAGCAAATTAAGAATATATCAAATTATAGTTCACTGATACTATGGATTTTGTAAATATTTCACCATATCTCACTGACTGCTCTTACTATTTTTATTTCCATTACTATGTTTCAAAGCATACTCTTTCACTTCTCAAAATAACAACAACAACAACAACAACAACAACAACAACTTTTTTTTTGTATCCCACCTCCATCTCCTCAAAGGGACTCGGGGTGGCTAACATGGGGCCAAACCCAGATAATTACAATAAAACAGAATAAAATACATACTTAATACATTTCAGCAGAAGATAAAAAATACATCAAAATAAAAACATAATTATACACAATAAGATAGTAAAAATAAAATAGTGACAATAGTATGGTTAGACGTAATATAAAATCAGAACAGACATTGACAAAACGAATTGGGCCAAAGTTCAAGGACTGTATATTGTAAACTCAATGGATGAGATAGAAGTGTAAAGTGCTACATTTAGTAAGAGATTTGGGATGGGATAACACTGAAATTATTTCATCTGATGAAACAGAATAATGTGCATCTTATATAGTGAACGTCACTGAGAAGGGTCCTGTCATTGGGAATAATGTTCATTCTCCAAAAGCACACTGGAAAAGCCCAGTTTTAAAACTTTTCCTAAAGGCTAACAGGGTGAATGCTTGCCTGATTTCCCTGGGGGGCGAGTTCCAGAGCTGAGGGGCCACCATGGAGAAGGCCCTCTCCCTCATCCCCACAAGCCACGCTTGTGATGGAGGCAGGAGTGAGAGAAGGGCCTCTCCCGAAGATCGAAGGGATTGCGCAGGTTCATAGGGGGAAATGCTATAGACCGAATACTCATTGTTATTATTATTACTCCATCTCCAACACGATTTTGCTAGATTAATATATCAGTCAAGGACAGAGAAATATATAATATCCATATATGGCATATGTGCAACCAGTATAATGCAAAATGTGAGCTATCTACATATTCTATGTTCTCATCTTTTGTACACTGTGTGTAAACACCATGCTAAGCCATGGTGCATGCTTGTACTGTAGTTCTGTGTGGCATGTGTATGTCATTTAGATGCAACAAAACAGAGTAAAAATATTTTCTTCCATTATATATTAACACAAAATATAAATGTAAATACCTATTCATTGATTCCTGTAAACTGAAATCCTATACCCATGTACATAGGAGTAGCTCACTGAATTCAACTTACTTCTAAATGTATAAGACTGTACTGTTAAAATACCATCCTATATTTAAAATAATAAGCATGATAGTGATAACAGTTTCTTCTTATTTGTCTACAGTGCCATCCAATATATCTGAACAAATAAGTCCCATTCCTTGCTATCCCAGAGTTAAAACAGTAACAAATTTGTCGAATATTAATTTTTCAACACTAAAGCAAAACTAATATTGCTACTATTTCAGACAAAGGCTCTTATGTTTGTCCAATCACCACTAGGAACACATTTTATGGGTAACTTTTTCAGAGGCAGTTCTTTCCAAGGATCTGAAGCTCTTTGCCAAAGGAAGCTGGGTTCCACCTTTACCATTCTTTCTCTAGCAACCAGACATGTTGATTCAGAGTGAGACCTCAATCTTATTGCCTACTGACAATTAGAGTAGGTTCATTGAATTAGGTATTGCATTAGTGAACACGAGCAAATTACATTGATTCAATGTGTCTAGGTGAGAATAGGAATAGAATTCAGATCTGACTGTACTTTTTCATTTCATGTAGAAGTTTTGTTGAGCTAAGTGCTGTGTGTTTCCTTTTTTATTGCAGTTTATTGGTTTTATTATTAACTAGCTTGGGGGCCTGGTGGTGCCTGGGTCATTTGAGAAAGGCTTTTTTTGCTGTGTTCCAAGTATAGTCTAGATCCAATGTCAGCTGGGTTCAGTGGATGCAGGTGAACTACAACTCCCATATGCAAGTCTCATCATCCATGGTCCATACCCACCAAAATCACACCAGGATGTAGAATGGGTCATGATGGCTCTGTGTGTCAAGTTTGGTCCTTATTTGTCATTGGTGGAAGTCACAGTGCTCTCAGGAGGTGAGTGAAGGTATTTCAAGTCCCATCATCCATGGTACACCTCCTCCAAACAGCACCAAGATGTAGAGTAGGTCATGGTGCTCTATGTGTCAAGTATGGTCCTAATCAGACATTGGTGGGGTTACAGTGTTCTCTGGAAGTGAGTGAAGATACTGCAAGTCCCATCATCCATGATCCAAAGTCCTCCAAACCATACCAAGATGTAGAGTGGGTCATGAGATCTCTGTGTGCCAAGTTTGGTCCTTATTCATCATTAGTGGGAGTTGCAGCATTCTCAGGAAGTGAGTGAAGGTATTATAAGGCAAGTGAAGGTATGTCAAGTCCCATCGTCCATGGTCCACCCTCTCCAAACTGTACCAGGATGTAGAGTGGGTCATTGGGGCTCTGTGTGCCAAGTTTGGTGTTGATAAGTCATCGGTGTGGGTCGAAGTAGTCTCAGAAAGTTAGTGAAAGTACTTCAAGTCCCATCATCCATGGTCCATCCTTCCTCACACCACACCAGGGCATAAAGTGGGCCACATTGCATCTGTGTTCCAAGTTTTGTCCAGTTGTGTCATTTGTGGGGGTCGCAATGGTCTGTGGGAGGCGAATCGGGTGAAGGTACTGCAGATCCCATAATCCTTTGGTCCATCCTCCACCAAACTGCTGCAGCATGTAAAGTGTGTCATTTGGGATATGTATGGCAAGTGTGTTTCAGTTCTGTCATTCATGGCAGTTGCAGTGGTCTCAAGAAGTGAGTGAAGGTACTGAAAGTCCCGTCATCCTTGGTCTGTCCTCCCCCAGTCTGCCCCAGGATGGAAAGGGGTTCATGGGGTTCTATGTGCCAAGTTTGGTCCAGTTCCATCACTGCTGGGCATCACAGTAGTTTGTAGGAGGCAAAGCAATTGAAAGTACTGCAAATCCCATCATCTGTGGTCCATCCTCCCCCAATCTGTACCAGGCCCTAAAGTGCATCATGGAGGTTAAGTGTGCCAAGTTTGGTCCAGGTCAGTTATTCCTGGTAGTCACAGTGGCCTGTGAAATGGGAGCCAATCAGACAGCTGCCATATACACCGCTGTATACACCGCAGCATACACCGCCGTATACACTGCAACATACACTGCCGCACCACTGCATACAAACACTGACTTTTATTATATACTAGCTTGGGGACCCGGCGGTGCCCAGGTCATTTGAAAAAGGCATTGCTTGCCTGTGTTCCAAATGTAGTCTCAATCCAATGTCAGCTGGGTTCAGTGGGTGAGGATGAACTACAGCTCCCATATGCAAGTCCCATCGCCCATGGTCCATCCCCCACCGAACAGTGCCAGGATGTAGAGTGGGTCATGGAGGCTCTGTGTACCAAGTTTGGTCCTTATTTGTCATTAGTGGGAGTCACAGTGCTCTCAGGAAGTGAGTGAAAGTATTGCAAGTCCATGGTCCATCCCACTCCAAACAGTGCCAGGATGTATAGTAGGTCATGGGGACTCTATGTGTCAAGTTTAGTCTTGATCAGACATTGGTGGGGGTCACAGTGGTCTCGGGAAGTGAGTGAAGATACTGCAAGTCCCATCATCGATGGTCCATCCCTCTCCAAACAGCGGCAGGATGTAGAGTAGGTCCTAGGGGCTTTGTGTACCAAGTTTGGTCTTGCTCGTCATTGGTGGGGGTCACAGTGGTCCCAGGAAGTGAGTGAAGGTATTGTAAATCCCATCATCCATGGTCCTCCAAGCTGCACCAGGATGTAGAGTGGGTAATGGGGGCTCTGTGTGCCAAGTTTGGTCTTGATCAGTCATTTGTGGCAGTTGCAGTGGTCTCAGGAATTGAGTGAAGGTACATTATCCTTTGTATGTCTTCTCTCAAACTGTACCAGGACATAAATCGGGTGATAGGGGGTATGTGTGCCAAGTTTGGTCCTGATCTGTCCTGAGTTAAGGTAACAGTGGTCTGTCAGAGACACGGTGTTTGAAAGTACTGCAAATCCCATAATCCTTGGTCCATTCTCCCCCAAAGTGGTGCTTCCCTGCTTTATGCCTTTATACTTTCTTTGCCTGTATTTCCGTGTTGGCATGCATATATATATATATAGAGAGAGAGAGAGAGAGGGGGGGGAAGGGAGAGGGAGGGAGAGGGATGGAAATATGTCATAGACTCATATCTCTTGTGTTCATGACACCAGAATTCTTAATGTCATGAGTTCACAGCCAAGGTCAAGGAATGAAAAATCTGGGACCCGGCATGGGAAGGACCCTGACAGGAACCGGCTCATGCTGGAAGACCTGGAGGCTGGACAGAGGAACTTTCAGAAGTTGAGGAAGTGGGGCTTTTGGGGATTGAACTAACTTTGCCGTATAGCAGTAACCTAGTATTAAATACATTTCCAAGATTTCCTTGTGAGTGAATTTAACTGCTACTAAGGTTCTGCAATCATCACAATAGCTAAGCTTTCAAAGTTCAATTAAATGTTTGTCAATGATAGAGTTTGTTTCATCCAAAACACCTAGTGAGAGATGAAATTGGTATTTTCAGTAGTGTCTCCCTGCCTTTGGCTGTACAAGTATTAGCACTTAGGAATCAGCCATATGAAACCTAGTCATTTAATAAACTAAACTTCGCATTTATTTGCAAACTCTCCCTGAAATCCTACCCCAGGCAGATTGAAATTGGTATTTCCCTGGTAAAAGACAGAAATATATATTGACTTAACTACAGTTGCTCTGAAAATTCTAGGTATGTTGAAGCTGTATTTCAAATTCTATTTATATGAAAGTAGGCAACAACTGAGAACTGATCTCAAATATACATTTCAATACCTTCAAAGCCTTGAGACTCCATGGACCTCTCCACAGCATTTCTTTACTTTGAAGTGAGCTGCAGGTGGTCCTACTATTTGATAACTGCTCTAGAGAAGACACTTGATATAACTTCATCCCTTTTATTCACTCCCGTTAGTAATTCCTAGTAGACTCATTATGCAGTCTGCAATTTAATGACTGATTTGAATGTGGACGGTGACAAGAAATGGTTTACTAGGGCTATAGAAGTTGCTTCTCATTTTTACTTATTTGTTATATTTCCATCTCAGTATATCTCTGAGGAATTAACTATGGCTTCTAAAAAAACCCTAAATAGAATAGAGAGCATGAAAAAAAATGAGATATGTTCCATAAATCTCCACCCCTACCTCTTTGTACTGAATTCAACTTCTCCGCCTAATGCCACACTGGACTGCCTTGCTGACTACAATCATTTTGCACTAGTACACCACAATTTAATTGCCAGTCATCATGTGATTAAAATTAGTGTCA
The DNA here is from genome assembly GCF_035594765.1 of Anolis carolinensis. Lineage (NCBI taxonomy): Eukaryota > Metazoa > Chordata > Lepidosauria > Squamata > Anolidae > Anolis > Anolis carolinensis. Next base: position 94,177,209 of record NC_085843.1, read on the forward strand.
AATATAGTATGGCAAGACAGATTTAATGTTCCACATAGCAATCATCAGCAAAAGCAGCAGCTGCTACAACTAAATTTTCATGGGATTGTACAAACTATCCATTTTATGTGGTTGAAGTAGTACTCTCTCAATGGACCCTGTGTTTCCTGCAACTCTCCCACAGGTATGAATTCTGAACTAATCCCAAAGTTAGGCTCTATATTGGTAATGATGATATATTTGGGCGAAGTGTTCAAATTTGTATACATTCATCTACTTTAGCTTTCTAATACCTAACATTTTTGTGTTTTCAAATGATCAAAGTAATTCCTGAGTGTTATCTAGTGAGTGTTATCCAGCTTGTACCTGCTGAATGTGGGGAACATGTGTCCAGATGGTTGAGTCCATCCTATTGTTGGCCCATCCCTTTGTCCTCATATCATCTCTGCCACTCCTCAGCAGTCAGCAGCTCTTGGAGAGCCTAGCATAACCTGTTGCATAACTCATGTGCCCATGTGCTCAATGCAGAGGGAGTAGAGTTACTTCCTCCTTGTTGATCAAATCTGATCTCAGCAGATGCAATAACGGGAAACAGAAATGTGAAGCCAGCCTATCTCCTTCCCTTCAGTGATCAATGCAGGTAAAGGATGATGGCAGTGATTTGTGTGTGAACACAATGGAATGGGCCAAAGTGGACCTGATCCAGCATCCACATGTCTGCAAATCTCAGGAATACTCCAGAGTATTCCCCAACTTTGTTTACTGTGGAGCAAGGTTGGGTTAAAGGGTAGAAGGTCCAGATTCTGACTCAAAGTCACTGTGTGTCATGAAGACTGCATCAGTAGTATGACTAAGGTCATTGTTTTTTTTTAACTCACTAGACTATCATCAAAAGATTCCTACCTCTGAAATTGAGGCAAGGAGACATGAGCCAAGTTCCTGCTTAAGAAGTTTCACCAGCACATAGCTACAATATACTTTCCAGTGGAAGCACTTCATAGCGCCTTTGAAGTGTGGAAACCTCAACTGCTACCCCAAATATGGCAATTTCTGTGTTGATGGAAAACTAGGAGGTATCCAGCTATTTTTCTTCAGGTGGATGCACTATGACAGACATTTTGAGGGATCCCTTAAGATCCAAAACAAATGTTCAAGGGCAGTTTGAAAGACAGAGAGAGCTTCCACTCTGGTTGCTATGAACAAGGGAGATGTCTAAGGCTGTGCTTCTAGCTATGAAGGAATTGATTAGTTCCTCAAAGAAACTCAGGTAATGATCCCATTGTGGATTTCTAGTTTACAGCACTGGTCTTAAGCCAATGCCAGAAGCAGATCGCTTGACACCCAGTTGGAACAAGAATGACAAATGATTCTAAAATGACCAGGTGCTAGGCAATGAAAGGGCCATGTTTGTTTTTGTTATTGTCAGAGAATTCAATTTAACTTGTTAATTGGATGAAATATTCTAGTGAAACTCAACTGAATTGAAGATAAACTCTAGGCACGGGCATTTATTTTCCAAAGATAGACTGGCTACAAGCATGCAAGTAATCTCAGGGGACATTTAATTAATCTTGTTGATAAAAACATGAAAATGATGAATGATACCTTCTTCAAATATATTCCTAAACAAGGTATTTTAAGAGCTTTTAGGCTTGGAACTCTGAGTAATTTACCTGCTCTGAACTCTGAGGAAATGAAGCACAGTCTATGTCAGGTGAGTCACTGAACCTTCATTAATCACACTGCTCAATACCTACATTTCGGTGGTAACCTCTGGCCATCAGCCAAGACTAAACCTGGTGGCTACACTATATTAATGGGAAGAAAAGTGCCAAATGGGAGAATATTTGCCCAACTCATTTGTGAAAGCATTGTTCAGTTTCAACACTGTACTTCTAACATAATATACATGGGTTTTGGACATTTTTTTTTCATTTTTAATGGGGAAATACATATTTTAAAGGTATTTAATAAATTGATTTCTTGACAGAACCCAAGCTGAAAGGATTTCACTTCTAATGTATCTTACTTTAAAAAATGAACAAACTCCTTACTAAACCAGGGAAATATACTCTGCCAGTTCACTTCATCTACATTGAACCCAAGCAGCTATGTTCATGACTAGCTACTAATTGTACCAAAAATGTATTCCAGACAAGCAGTTGGGTAAAATTGTACAGTTGGAAGAGTTAAATTCTGGACCTGATTCATCGTTGCTTTAGTCTGGATATGCAAGGTTTGAAAGGATTCAAACAAAAAAGCATACAGGCACACAGAAAACATACGTCAGATTAATCAGGTTGAATCATCTCAGGGTAGCATAACCAAAATAAGGTATTAGGTCTGGGAAATCTATTTTAGTTTGCAGAAATAGTTGGCAGTCCAATTAATGCTGCTATCCTATACACTAGAGCAGTGGTTCCCAAACTTATTTGGTCTACCGCCCCCTTTCCAGAAAAAATATTACTCAGCACCCCCTGGAAAGGAGGGGGGGCGTGACTTAGGGGGTGGGTGTGGCTCCTGCTCAAGAGGGCGGGACTGAGCCTCTCCTCTAGTTCAAGATGCAGGGCTGGGAGGGGAAGGTGGGCGGGGCCATAAATGGGCAGCCAGGACTGGGATGGGTGGAGTTACGAGCTCCAAGGCAGGGCTGAGCTTCTATCCCTGATTTGCGGCCAGGGAAGGGAGATTGAAAACAATAGATTGACCTCTCCTCATTGCTGCTTGAACAGATTTCATGTTCTGACATCAGCACATGGGACCATGACAGCAAGCCACTCAAATGGAGTCCATGGGTAGATAGAAGTGCAGGGAAAGGTTAATTGCAACATCTGAACATGGATCAGGCTAAATTGGACCCTATCCAGCTTTCCAGACTGGCCCAAGACCCTGCTATATTCCAGAGTATCGTATTCCCATTGTTCACAGGACGTGTAATGGAGGCCACAGAGAAATCATTCCTTGCTGCCACCATTGCATCTGTAAGGAACTGCCCAACTGAGTTATTTTGAGTGGTTGGAGGGCTATTGCATACTGGTTCTCAAGGAGAACATTCTGACCATTCAACAGCCCAGATAAAGTTGCTGATATCCATTCTGACTTGGATGCTGTGATTGATATAGTTTCAATGGATGTAACTCTGGCTCCTACTTGTCCAGTGTTGGGGATATCTTTCAATTTTTGCAGCCTGATATGTGGCCAAGATCCTTGAAGAGAAGAGAGCTACCACAAGTATTCTTCCTGACTGATCAAACTGGCAAGAGGGTGACTGGCAGAGTGGATGAAGGTGGTGGTCAATGCTTCCTTGGAACAAGGCAAAGTTCCAACTTGCCTAAAAGAGGCAGTTGTGAGACCTATATTTAAAAAGCCGTCCCTGAACCCCTCCATAATGGACAACTATGGCTAGTATCCAACCTTCCCCTTTTGAGCAAAGATTTGGAGTGTATGGTGGCCTCCCAGCTTCAGGTATTTGGGGATGAAATGGATTGTCTAGATCCATTAAAATCTTATTTTAGGCCTGGAAATGGAACAGAGACAGCTTTGGTCACCTTGGTGGATGACCTAAAAAGAGAGCTAGACGGGGGGGGGGGGGGGGGGGGGAGGGGGTTGTCCCTGTTGGTTCTCCTGGACCTCTCAGTGGCTTTCAATACCATTGACCATCATATCCTTCTGGGCTGTCTCACTGGGATGGGACTGGAAGGCACTATTTTACAGTAGCTCTGATTCTTCCTGAAAGCCCATACCCAGAAAATGGTGCTGGTGTACTCCTGTTTAAACCCCTGGCCATTGACTTGTGGGGTTCCTCAGGGTTCCATTTTGTCCCCCAGACTGTTTAACATATACATGAAACTGCTTGGAGAGGTCATCCAGAATTTTGGAGTGTGGTGCCACCTACATGCAAATGACACCCAACTCTACTACTCCTCCCCACCTAAAACCAAGGAAACTGTCCTGCCCCTAAACCAGTGTCTGTCGTCAATAATGGGCTGGATGAGTGCAAACAAATTGAAACTTCATTCAGACAAGACAGAATTGCTCCTGGCCAGCTGGAAGGCAGATCAGGGAATAACGATCCAGTCTGTGCTCAATGGAGTTATACTCCCCTGAAGACACAGGTCTGCAGTTTAGGAGTTTTGAAATTGAACCTGGAGGCCCAGATATCTGCAGTGTCCAGGAGGGACTTTGCACAATTAAGACTTGTGCACTAACTGCACCCATTATTTGAGAAGCCAGATTTGGCCACGGTGGTACATGCCTTAGAATAGTTACATACCATCTGGATTACCCTAACATGTTCTACGTGAGACTGCTTTTGAAAAGTGCTTGGAAACTTCAGCTGGTCCAAAGAGCTGCAGCCAAATTACTTACTGGGGCTGGCTGCAGGGAGCGGACAACCCCCCTGTTGCAGCAGCTCCACTGGCTGCCAGTTTGTTTCCAGGCATAATTCAAAGTTCTGGTTATGATATTTAAAGCTGTAGATAATTCATGTCCAGGCGATTTGGCTAATCGCATCTCCTTGTACGAACCTGCCAGAGCCTTGAGATCTTCGGTAGAGGCTCTTATCTTGGTCCCACTTCCATCTCAAGCTCAGTTGGTGGGAATGAGAAAGTGGGCCTTCTCTCTCAGTGGCTGCCCCTCAACTCTGGAACTCCCTGCCCAGGGAACCCAGAATGGCCCCCTCCCTGCTGGCCTTCCGGCAGCAGGCTAAACTCTTTTTATTTAGGCAGTCTTTTAAAGAAGAAGGTTTTTAAGATAAAGTCAGGGTGCTGTGATTTTTAGTTTTGAATATATTTTTATGGATTTAAATTAATTATTTAAATACAAATGATATTTAATTCTGTTTTAATGTTTGTATATTTGTAGATTTAAAATTGTATTGAAATGCTTTTAATGTAAGCTGCTTTGAGTCTCCTTCTAGAGAGAAGAAGCAGGATATAAACAAACATGATGATGATGGTGATGATGATGGTGATGATGATGGTGATGATGATGATGATAAAACACAAATTAGTCATGAAAGTAATCCATACATTCTAGGTCATGAAAGAAATCCAACAAAAGACTATGATTAGTTATATTCAGTGTGGTAGAAAGCTCCATAGAATAATAATGGAATATATGTCTTTTGGTTTGGCAAGGATATAACCAGGCCTGTAGTGAGGGGGGGGGGGGGTGTTTGGGGTTCAACCCCCCCCCCCCCCCCCCGAAATTTTTCAGGTTAAAAAAAAACCTGGTTTACTCATGAATTTTAACTGGTTAACCAAATCCCCATGCTAAGTCTATGAGACACAAAACATTAAGAGTCCCTCCAGGCACTATCTCAAGCAGATATTGACAGGTATGTAGCCGGGGGAGGGGGTGCTAGGGGTTCAACCCCCCCCCCTAAATTTTCAAAACCCCTCCTGAATTTTTTTTCTGGCTATGGCCCTGGATATAACTAATCCTCATAATGGCTATCTGTGCAGAATGCAAAGGGAGAGATTAGTATTGAAAGTGATCCGGTTTTTGGTTTTTTTTTCATGTCAGGAGCAACCTGAGTCGCTTCTAGAGTGAGAGAATTGGCCGTCTGCAAGGACGTTGCCCAGGGGACTCCCGGATGTTTTGATGTTTTTATCATCCTTGAGGGGGGCTTCTCTCATGTCCCCACATGGAGCTGGAACTGATAGAGGGAGCTCATCCATGCTCTCCCCGGGTGGGATATATAAGAGAAAGTCAAGGTAGTGTACCTAAAAAGCACATTCCAAGCCTTCTAAAAGAAAAAGGCAAAAATGAAATAGTGCACTCCTTAGAAAGAAAAAAAACAGGTTAAGGAAAATCTGTCTAAGAAACTGGTGAAATTCCTTACTGCTACTGATTCCTTAAATATAAAAGGAATCAGTAGCAAAGGACAAATCCGTAATCTGGAAAAGGGAAGGGAGAGTAGTTGGGACAACAAGGATTAATGAGTGAAATTTTTAAAACAGGAAGCTGCAGAAAAGTCAACATCTGTTTATGCTTAAATTACTTCACATTTCAATAATTTCACCAGGAAGATGTCATGCTGGTTACCTGGCAACAGAGACAGATAGAGCAATGTTTAAGGTGGTGACAAAAATGGCTACAGCTTTTGGCTATCTTTTGAGGCTCCCCTGGGCAACTCTAAATGGTTGATGAACACTGGAAAAATCAATATGAGAAGTGGACAAAGAAAAAAGTTGCCCAATCTGATTTCCACTCATATTAACCCAATGCAGGGGTAAAAATTGTGAGACCTTCCAAATTTGCAAGTCCTACCTACCTCATCTTTAGCCAACCTAAGTAGGGCTGTGTTGTCGAAGGCTTTCATGGCCAGGATCACAGGGTTGTTGTATGTTTTCCGGGGCTGTATGGCCATGTTCTAGAAGTATTCTCTCCTGACGTTTCGCCGACATCTATGGCAGGCATCCTCACAACCTCTGAGGATGCCTGCCATAGATGTGGGCGAAACGTCAGGAAAGAATACTTCTAGAACATGGCCATAACAGCCCGGAAAACATACAACAACCCTAAGTAGGGCTGCTGGGAAATACAGTTCAACAATATTGGAATTGCTGCATGATTCCCACCTGTGTCCTCTGGTGAAGAGTCCTATGCAAGTATTTAGCCTGAACAGAATATGTAGGGTTGAAGGCCATGCATGATGGTTTTCTCAATAAATCCCAATGTGTATGCCCACTCTCAGCCCTCTCCAGATGTGTAATTAAGGACCTTGTTTACCTTTTGAGAGATACATCTGTGTTTAACTGAATGCAAAGAAAATTCCTGGTCAAACTTGGCTGCTCAGTTCAGCTAAGGGAATGAGGATGACAAATGTCAGCACCCATTTCCTACATTCAGCTGACCATATCCTGACTGAACACTTGAAACAGGGCTAGGTTGCCAAGTGCATCAATGAGCAGGATGTATATTTTTGAATGTCTGCTATGCACCTTCTTGTAAAGAACTTTTCATTTTCTGTAGCATTCGTATGAAGCATAATTATTTCAGTAATCTTTAATTAATATGAGTATGAAGCACTGGTTTGTTCAGAGAAAACATACATCACTTTCTCTCCTTTTCCAAATACTTGCATGAAGTGAACATTTATGAGCCTTCTCTTTGGCTACCTTCCCAGATAGCAGCAGGTTGTGGGTATTAGAGAGGAGGATTAGGTGAGCTACTTTAAAATAAAATGAAAAGATTTTGCTTTTCAGCAGGGAAATGTCAGTTAACCCAGACAGGAATATTCTCAGCTCCATTTGATTGAGCTGACATTATACTAAGTTAGCAACCTTTGTACTCTGTATTATCTTCCTCCTTACAAGCGACCAGTTTTGTAAGCATTTATCCTCCTACTGGATCCCCTTCATGGAATATAAATTGAACCAGATGCTAGTGAGCAAACTCAATTTTATGTTCTAATAGGTTCACTGCAATGTGTCTGTGTAGGGCCCTTTGCCAGGAGGAGAGGCCTGCTGCTTTTCAGTGCTTTCACCAGGTGTGCCATGAGTCTGTTTGCAATGGCCCAGTTTAAGGTATAATCACTTAATCTTCTGACAGGTTCTGCGTAGGCACAAAGGGAGATGAGTATGACAGAGGGAATTCTCTAACATGAAAGATCAGAGAACAAATCAGCATGATTGCGAAGTTAAATCAGGCACATAAAAGCAAGGAACTAAAATGTTCAAAGACTGATAACTTCTGGAACTCCAGAATAAATGCACAGGAAGAATGAAATGGTGTCTATCAGCTACATGCAAATCAGGGAATTAATCCAGGGGGGAGAATGTTTTATGTTGTGGAAACCCACAAACAGATTTGCTTCAGTGACAGTAAATCAAACATGTGGGTAGTTCAGTTTGATTGATGGCTACACGTGCCAGTAGCAGCAGGGCAGTGACATATATAGAATAGCAATAAATAGTGGCCCTAGCAGTTCAGCAGCCCCTGCTCAGTGTCACTAGAGGAAGATGGAAGACTTAAGAAGAAAATTAAATGCCAAACTGTAGAAAACCATTTTGCTTTTCAGCATCTACTCTGATAGTTTGTCTTTGCTTTAGACCAGAAGCTATTCAAATGAAGAGATGGAACTGGGTAGAAATCAAAGGAATTGAATCTGCTTATAGCACTTCATATTACTGTCGTATTAATGAGGAACTTAATCCTTCATTTTTCTCTCCTGAGGAGTGGAGAAGGTCTGGGAGGTTTGGCTCGAATGTTCCATGTTAAGCCTATTACTGTGCTTCATGTATTGTTGAAATCCCTGGAAAAATTTACTCTGTAATTTTGAGGTAGCCAGTAGGTCCTGGATTCTAATCCAATTCCATATAAAAACACCAGAACATAAGAATGATCTTATTTGATCAAAACAATGGTCTACTTATATAGCACTATATCATTAACAAGGGCCAATTGGAGGTCCTTGAGCAGATCTTGCTGGAGAGAGCCATCTTCTCTATGTGTGTATTTAGCCCTAATTAAATATTATTGCAGCCGCTGCTCAGCTTCTCAGCAGGGAAAGGAGAACAGAGGACCTAAATTCATCCCAATCAGATAATATTAATTAGCAGTATTTACAATATCAAGCAGGGGCTATGCTCCTAGCACCAAGGATATACAACCCCAGCTTTTGTAGGCCCTGGGCAATAGATTTATGCAAGCTTTCCCTGCACACAAATCTCTGTAGTCTCCACTTGAACTTGAATTTATTTAGTTATTTGGTTTATATTCTGCCTGTCTCCTAGGACTGGAATACAGTGCGGCTTCCAACATAATTAAAAAGAAGTTTTAACAAAAACACAAAAGATTATACATAGTAAAACACAAATTAAGTTAATTATGTTATTAAAGCATAACTAAAACCTCAAAACTAACAATACATGGGAATTTTAAAAAAATTCCAGCACTTCTATTTGACAGATATTCAGTTGATGAATTGAAAAGCCTTTTCCTCATGACAGAAAGATAAGAAGGTGGGAATTAGCCTAACATCTATTGGACAAGACTTCCATAATCTGAGAGCAGCTCTCAAGAAGTCCCTGTCTTGATATCAAAAGGAGCACATGAGGCTGTCTTAAATAGCTAACCACCTCACCCTATTACATGTTGAGTCCCGGCACCTGGTGCCACATGCAAACCTCCATGGTCTTTGATCAAAAGCATACCTACCCATGCAATTCCTGTCACCTTGCTTGTTCAGATTTGTATATTCCTACCAAATGCACCTCCAAAGTTGGGGAACTTTTTATTCCCGGTATGTTTAGCTTCATGAAGAGAGAGAGTGAGAACAAGAGAAGGAGGGAGGCTGGAATAAGTACAGTATGAAGAAATGGTGCTTCTGCCTCTTCACTTTGTGCTTCCTTGCCACAACTTTGTGCTTCTACCATTGTGCCACAACTTTGTTTTTCTACCATTTTAAAGTTGATCTCTTTTTTTATTCTTCCACGTGAATGTATTGATTTTGCCTTTCTGTTATACTGGCCAAAACACATTTTGTTGCCTCAAATGTGCTTCCTTGCCACAACTTTGTGTTTCCACCATTTTAAAGTCAATCTTTCCTTTTTATTGTTCCATGTAATTGTCCATCTATACATTATTTTTTATTTATAGAGTACATTTTCTTATTTAAAAACACATAACAAAAATGGGGCGGTTCGAGGGCTGAAGTGATTAATAGCATTTCAATGCATTTCAGTGGGAAAATTCACTTTGAGAAGAAGCTTAATAGAACAGAAATTCTCCAGCACTACCTTCTGGGTTCAACCCTTTAGGAAGAAACAAGTTTCTTCCCCACAAGGGTGTCCAAAAGGATAGTACAATCAATAGTATCAAAGCTTCTGGAAGGTCAGAACAACTAACAGGAATACACTCCCAGATATAGTTCCCAATTTAAGTCATCTACCAATGTGATCAAAGCCAACTCTGTCCCAGGAATAAGGCCTGAAATCAGATTGATATTCCAGACTAACATGCAGCTATGTCTTTGTATTCATTGTTTTAGTAAAACTTTGGGTACTGCTTCTAACCACCCAACTAGTTTCCCTCTGAGTTTTTAAATAAAACAGAAAGAACAAGGATCTAACATATATGTGGTGGTTCTAATTAATCAAAGAATCCCGTCCACATCCTCTTTGGGGGAAGAACACTACCTTCAAATGTGGTATTGGAGATCAGCCAGTAATTATCCAATATGATAGGATTCAAAGAGGGCTTTAAAAAGAATCTGCTTATTATATTTTGCTTATCTTGAACAAAATAAAACTTTTGCTAATTGGTTCAATCCCAACTGCTCTTATACATCATGAAGGATCTCTCCACATCATCAGTCTGTACAATCTGAAAGGCATCCCTTACTGTTTAATTCACTGGTACTATATCAATGACAGTATGCAAGCCAGAGATGATTCAAGATATTCTATCTGTATACTACATAGTGAGTCACTTTTCCTGAGCCTAATTTGATAGGCCATTGATTCCATACCATCAATTCCTCTTTCCTTCCCTCCCATCCCTTACTATCCACTGGTGACAGCTCTTTCCTCATTACATGACACATTCATAAGAGTTCATTATTTGGAATCCAAGGATTCCAGAGCAGAGAAGTTGGATTTCAAGGGACTTCCTGCTCCAGATGACTCCCTCCCAAAGTCTGAGAAACTACTAGCTGAAGCAGCCGAGGTGCCCTCTTCTCAGTAGAACTATAAATCTCAGCAGATGTGGGGAACCCTTGCTGTCCACAACCATCCTGCTTCTATGACTGGACATGCTGTTCATGTTTCTGTGTTTCCTGGCATTCTTGACCTCCTAGACTGGCTACATTTAGTGACTCCCTTTTTTCATTCTTTTTGGGGAGGGTTAGATATCTGGACTACTAGCTTCTGCAATGAACTTTCTCTGCTTCATCCATACAAAACTATTAGAAATAGGGTTTGGAAACAATAATTGAAAATATTCTAAAATGCATTCCTTGGATCATCTGAAACTCTAATTAGAAGAATGCTAGATGTGTGGGAGGAAATTTGTTCTTCGTGATATGTTACATAACAGCAGTATTGCATTCTCAACTGAGCTTTGTGAAGAGTGGTGCAATCATTTTTAACAGCACGAGCATAGCAAAGCCTTTTAATTACATGCAATGAATGACCTATGATGGAGACCATTAAGAAGGCAATCAGAAACAAAAGTGACAATGTTGTAATGTAACAAATCCTGAAAAGCTCTGCAATCTCGCTTCTCCCCAGAAAGCACATTGCAGAGTTGGAAAATATTGGGAAAGGAGTGGTATCCAACAAAATTGTGAAAGCACTGGATGATGCTGATGGAAAGCTGTGAATTAATTAAAAACCTGGGTGTCTTGTCCTGACATAAAGAAGGAAAGTTCAGAGGAAACATCCAACCTCATCAATATTCTACCATTAAGGAAAACCCCACTACAGATTAGAAGATTTTAAGTAGCTCAGTAGAGTTTAACCCCATCACCTGTGTCTTCCTCTTTTTTCCAATTGGATGCTCAATATCAACCCAAAATCCAAGATATTGTGTAAAGAACAGAAGAATGTTTTTGTATGTGTTGTTTATGGACTTTGCAGAAGCTGACTCTGTAGATTAGATTTGGTCTGATTCAAGAGACTTACTATGTTCTTATGAGTCAAACTGAATCACCCATGTATATGACACACTACAGACACCTCAAACTATATTTTCTATCCATTTATGGCCTTAATTATATATCTTTATATCAGTATATCAAGGAAATTTTAAACTATGATATTAGTACTATTTTTCATAGTACTCTGACTATGAAGCTGAAATTGTCATGAGACCATGTGATTCAGAGGGAAAAGAAAATTAAACCCAGTAAAGAAACTCTAAAAATTCCTCTATGCACAAATCTCTGACTTCATATGTTCTTTGGCTTCACATGTTATTACTCTGAAGTCATCTGCTGAGCAATGCCCATTTTTAGTTAGAATGGAAACAAATTTGTCCCCATAAATTCCAATCACTTGTTGTTATATTTCTTTACATCCTGCTTCTCTCTCTTCAAGGAAACTCAACATGGCTTCATGATGTTGCCATGAATTGGAGGAAGAGGGATAGGGTCTTTCTACAGTTACATTGGGCTTTGGAGAGACATGCAGTTGGCATCACAACCAAGATCCCCTACTTTTCCCCCTTGTAAGGATGGTGATGAGCAGAGATTGAGAGAGGCAGATATTTTACATGTGATTAGTAGTTGATGATGTATTTTATTTATTTCAGCACTTGATATTTGGTCATTTACATTGAACAGATGTCATGCATTAATGTTTCATTGTGTCTTACACTGAACTCAATCGTCTTCAGTGTAAGACCACTAAGATAATAGCATTTAATATTTGACTATACAGAAGCTGAACATTTCACTTAGCTTCAGGGATTTGGGGGTGGTAAGAAAACTGCATTGGTGAATTGCAACATTTTGACCTTAGACTTTTTGTAGACTTTAATATCACTGATGGTGAATGGTGGTGTCACCTACAGCTTGGAAAGAATAGAGAGAAGTTTCTCAGCCATCATGAGATTTCTGAAACTAGAAGTCAGTTGAGATTTCAGTGAGTGGAATAGTCCTTTTTAGTAGATGGAGCAAACCAAGATGTTTGGGAGCTGAATAGCCATTTTCCTTTTTTTTTTTTTTTTTTTTTTTTTAAATTTTTTTTTATTGTTGTTTTGTCATCTTATCCCACTCCCACCCTCCCACCCTCCCCTCCTTGTACATACACTTTATACAACAAACTACAGAAGTTACATTTGAAATATCAATCTCAATCTTAATTTTTCCACTCCACATCTTAGTACATTCTCTAAATAGTTCTTAACTGGTTCCCACATCCCCTTGATTATTGCAATATTTTCAATTTTATCTATATTATTCCATTTGCAATTTGTGATTTCTACATTTAACATATCAATTATATACTTATACCAATTCGTCAGAGTCCATTTTGTTTTATCTTTCCAACCGCTCACTAAAACAATTTGTGCACATGCTATTAATTTGTCAATCATTTTTTCTTTTTGTATATTCTTCACTTCTGTTATCCTTGCATGTAGTACATTTCTATTAACTATTACTATTTGTAGATTTAGCATTCTATTGATTTCTCCTTCAATCATTCTCCAGTATTCTTGCACCCGATCGCACTCCCATATCATATGATTGAACACCCCTCTTTGTTCACAACCGTGCCAACACCTATCTTTCATCCCTGGTAAAAACCGTGAAAGTTGTGCAGGAGTTCTGTACCATTTTTGTAACATTTTCCTTCTTGCTTCCCTTAATACATTGTACTTTTCTTTTGCTATATTACTTATTTCCCTTTGTATATCTTCCCTCTCAATTTCCATGTCCATTCTCCATGTTTGGAAAATTTCCTCTACTATTTCTTCTTTTACCGTTATAATTTGTTCATACAGATCTCCTGCCACCTTCTTTTCCTCTCTCAAACATTTCCTAATCGCCTTCTCAAATGGACTGTCCTGTTCTCTAATTTTTTCTCTCAATCTAAAAATTTCCTGTCTTATAGCCCAGCTTTGAATCCAATTCCCTGATCCTATCCAATTCTGAATTTCTTTTTGTTCTACAGGGTCTCCATCTATTGTGTACAAATCCTCCACTAACCTTTTCCCTCTACTTTCAATTGATCTCAATGTTCTGCCTATAATTTCGTTGTTATTGTAATTAATTTGCCATATAGTTGCCATCTTATTCTCATTGCCTGGACTTAGCTTCTTCTTTCTTTTTTTCCACACTTTTATTGTTCCTTTAAAAGGTTCCTTAAATTCTGCTTCTTCTCTCCTACTCCATTCCCTAAATATTATTTCTTTTTCTTTAGTATTATTTATTATCTTCTCCATATTTGCCCATTTTTTTTTAGTATACTGTATTTCCAATAATCTTTGGATTTGAAACGCATCGTGATAGACTTCTAAACTTGGAATCCCCCAGCCTCCCTCTTCCTCTTTTGCATTTAACCATTTGTCCCTTATTCTGGGCCTTTTTCCTCCGACTGCCCATTTTCTTATTCTCCTGTCCCATGTCTTTAGTGTCTTCCTATCTACTGTGTTCGGTAATGTTTGAAATAAATATGTCAATTTTGGTATTATAAACATTTTTAGTGCCCTTATTCTGTCCACTCTTGTTAATGTTTTTCCTTCCCAATTCTTAAACTGTTTCTCTATTACCTTCCATTTTTGTTTATAATTCCCCTTGACTATACTCTTTGGGTTTTTATATATCCATACTCCTAAGTATTTCAGCTTCTTTAATCCTAATCTTAACCCTGATATTTTCCTAATCTCCAGTTGTTCCCTTGGTGGGGTATTAAGACATAGTATCTCTGACTTTTTAATATTAACGAATAGTCCTGATATATTTTTAAATTCTTCCAGTTTTTTAATAATATCTTTTACCATAATTAACGGTTGACTTGTAATAATCATTGCATCATCGGCAAAGAAATTAAGCCTTATTTCTTCCTTTTGTCCTCCTCCCTTTTCTATTTTGTACCCTGTCCAATTGGTGCTATTCCTGATACTTTCAGCTAGCATTTCTATCGCTATTACAAATAAAGTGGGGGATAATGGACAACCTTGTTTTGTACCATTTAAAATTGGTATCTCTCCTGTCCTTCCATTATTCACCCTTATTTTTGCTTTACAGTTGCTGTACAATTGTTGCAGCGTTTTGCAAAAGTTTTCCCCCATATTCAACTGTTGACATAATCTTAACAGATAATTGTGATTGACTTTATCAAATGCTTTGTAAACATCCAATTTGAGAATTCCCATTTTTTTCTTATTCGAATTTGCATGATTCATTGCAATTACTACATTTTTTATTGGATCCCCAATTTTTCTTCCCTTCACAAATCCATATTGATCCTCTTTGATTATTTTTGGCATTATTGTTTCCAATCTTTTTGCTAAAATTTTTGTAAATATTTTATAATCTTGATTGCATAGACTAATGGGTCTGTATGACCCTGGTTGTGTTAAATCTCTCCCCTTTTTGGGTATAGTTATAATTTCTGATACTTTCCATGTTAGGGGGACTTTTTGCTTAGTGTATATTTCATTGAACAATTCTGTTAGGTGTGGTGCCAACTCTTCCATAAATGCTTTATAATATTCTGCTGGAAATCCATCTGGCCCTGGTGACTTGCCTCCCTTTAACCCTTTAATTGCCCTTATTGTTTCCTCTTGCGTTATTGGTTGGTTTAATAACTCTCTGTCTTCCTCTGCAATTTTTTCTCTGATATTTAAGTTCCCTTGCATTACCCTCTCTTCCTTATATAGATTTTTATAATATTTTGCCATTATCTCCCTAATCTTACTTTGCTCCTCTTGTTCTTTCCCATTTTCGTCTTTCAATCTCTTTATCCATGTTTTTTCTTTTTTCTTTTTCAAATAGTAAGCCATCCTCTTCATTGATTTTATATTCCAACTTTGGGAATAGCTTTTAACGTATAGATATTTATTTATTATATTCCTTTCCTCAAATGCTTCTAATTGGTTTTTTTTCTCCTTTAGCTCTCTCCAAATCTGTCTATCCTTAGTCCTTTTATGTTTGTCTTGCAGGGTTTCTATTTCTTTTATTCTCTTATCCTGTTCATTCCTCCATCTTCTTCTAAGATTTACCTCTAAACTTATACAGTGACCCCTTATCACTGCCTTACTTGCATCCCAAATTATATCTTTAGTTACTTGTCCATTGTCATTGGTCTCAAAATACTTATTTATTTCTTTCCTAATTGTTTCATATTCTTCCTCTCTACTGTTTAAAACTGTGTTATATCTCCAGGTTCTTTCTTTTCTTTCTATTTCTAATTTTACTTTTACTCTTAATGGTGCATGATCCGATAAATGTATTGGAAGTGTTTTTGCTTCTAGAATCACTGATTGGTTTGTATTTTTCCCCAGAATATAATCTATTTTGCTATATGTGTCATGTCTTCCCGAGTAATATGTCCATCTATTATTCTCTGGTTCCCCTTCTAATAAATCATTCATGTTGTATTCCCTTATATTTAACTTTCTATTACTATTTTGCCTTGTTGTTACCAATTCCAGGTTATAATCTCCTGCACAATACACTTCTCCTTGTGCAAACTTATCAATTTCCCCAAATAGCTTTTTTAAATACTTTTTTTGATTTTTGTTTGGGGCATATATACACACTAAAGTGATTCTAATTTTTTCAATTTTCCCTTTAATCATTACCCATCTCCCATCTGAATCCCTTTTTACCATTTCCACTTGGAAGTCTATTGTATTTTTAATTAAAATTGCCACACCCCGTGCTCTATTTGAACCTCTCGATTCATACACCTGTCCCCAAATCCTATCATTAAATAATGGAGTATGGTCCTTTCTCTTATGACATTCTTGTAAAAGCAGAATGCCAACTTTATAATCCTTTACCATTTTCATAACTTTTGCCCTTCTTTGTGGAGTTGATAAACCATTAACATTATGAGACATTATTACTACTTCACCCATAACCAGGTATTATTTGCATTTACCCTCCTGTAGTTTCTTTCCCCTGTCTGCTTGTCTTCCCATCCTCCCCCATGCCCCCCAGAGTCCAGACCTCTCCCTCCTCCCATCAGAGGGAGACCTGAAAGAGTTTTCCCTTTGTTCTCTTCCATTCCCAGACTCCCTCCCACCGGTGACTGCGTTGCCATCCACTGCTCTCCCCTCCTGCATCATCTTTTACCCCTTTAACCCCATTTGTCCAAATTTCATTATTCCACAAATGTTAGGCTGTTCATTCTTAAGTCTCTGTACTAGATCTCGTTTCAATTCTTCTATTCTCCTCTCTAATTTTCTGTTTTTTAAGATCTCTTAATTGTTTTTCTATAGATTTAATTTGTTCTAAATCCAGGTCCTTCAAATTCCTTAAAGTTCTCTTTTCTTCCCTGTCCTTTGGATCTCCCATTGCAAATAGACTCTGAAGTAAGTCTGTCTCTGTTGGTCCGCCTCTCTCTGCAGTCTCCAGCTCCCTCGATGCTTCTTGTCCAGTCGGCTTGTCCTTGGTCTTATCTGATTCCTCCTCCAGACCGTCTGTTTCTTTTCCGTCTGTATCCAGTTTTAACTGTTTAAGCATTTTCCTCCCACTTTCCAAGTCGGAAGCTTTATATAATTTATTGTCTTTATATACAATTAGGGTGGCTGGAAAAGCCCAGGTATAACGTTGTCCTTTCCTTTCCAAAGTTCCTGTAATTTCCCTCATTTCTGCTCTCTTTCCCAATGTCTCTGAAGATAAATCCAGGAGTGGCCATACTTTACTGCCAGCCAAGGTCAGGTTCTTCATTTTCCTCAATTTTCGATAAACAATGTCCCTTTCAGCCTCCCTTGTGAACCGTATCAAAATATCCTTGGGTTTCCTGCCTCCTCTGAAAGCCCAATGTATCCTCTCGATTCCTTGCGATGGGACCTGAGCATTTGTTGCAAGCCACTCAGCTATAACTCCCTTCAGATTCTCCTTTATCTGAAGACTCTCTCCTGCTGCTCTCAAACGCAGATTGGCTCTTCGGGATCTGTCCTCGAGGTCAGCAACTTTATCTAGAAGTTTTCTATTAATGTCTCTCAGAGTGATTAATTCACCTTTTTGTCTTCTGATCTCCGCTGCTGCCTCCTTAAACTTTTCTTGGCATTCTTCCACTTTATTCTCTATCAGCCCGAGTTTGCTATTAATTTGTGTGATTTGCTCTCTTGTCTGCTCATTTCCCTGTCTTAAAATCTCCATGTTTAATTTAAGATGTTCCAATGTAGTTATAATTTTGTTCAATTTTTCTTCCTCCCCTTCCTTCTCCTTTCTGTCCGCCATACTCACAGTTGTCCGAACTTCTGTTTGGATTCTGAGATTTATGGCTTCAGTCACCTTTGATTGTGACCTCCCAGCCTTCTCTCTTTTCTCCTTTGATCCGGACTCCAGTTAAGGAGAGATTTATGACCCTTTATGGGCTTTTTGAGGCTTTAATTGCCTTTATAGTTAGGAGAGCAATTAGGCACGTCTACTCTCGTTGACGCATGCGCAGCTCCCCGAATAGCCATTTTCCAACCTTCTCCACTCAACCAGGCTGCCAATCCAATTAGAAATGAAAATGTAAGTACAGTGATACCTTCACGTTAGAATTTAATTTGTCCAGTGACCATGTTCTTAAGTCAAAACATTCTAATCTCAAAGCAAATTTACCCATTGAAATGCTATTCATCCATTCTGGCCCCCAGAAAACTACCACAATTTTTTTGTTATGCATTTTTAAATAAAATGTACTTTATAAATAACAAATAATGAATAAATGCACATTCACATGAAACAATAAAAGGGAAAGATAGAATCAT
Source organism: Anolis carolinensis (assembly GCF_035594765.1). Classification (NCBI taxonomy): domain Eukaryota; kingdom Metazoa; phylum Chordata; class Lepidosauria; order Squamata; family Anolidae; genus Anolis; species Anolis carolinensis. The sequence goes on from NC_085843.1 coordinate 94,195,569, forward strand.
TGAATCATTGAATAATAGAGTTGGAAGAGACCTCATGGGCCATCCAGTCCAACCCCCTGCCAAGAAGCAGGAAATTGCATTCAAAGCACCCTCGACAGATGGCCATCCAGCCTCTGCTTAAAAGCCTCCAAAGAAGGAGCCTCCACCACAGTTCGGGGCAGAGAGTTCCACTGCCGAACAGCTCTCACAGTGAGGAAGTTCTTCCTGATGTTCAGGTGGAATCTCCTTTCCTGTAGTTCGAAGCCATTATTCTGTGTCCTAGTCTCCAGGGCAGCAGAAAACAAGCTTGCTCCCTCCTCCCTATGGCTTCCTCTCACATATTTATACATGGCTATCATGTCTCCTCTCAGCCTGCTCTTCTGTAGGCTAAACATGCCCAGCTCTTTAAGCCACTCCTCATAGGGCTTGTTCTCCAGACCCTTGATCATTTTAGTCACCCTCCTCTGGACACATTCCAACTTGTCAAAATCGCCCTTAAATTGCGGTGCCCAGGATTGGACACAGTATTCCAGGTGTGGTCTGACCAAGGCAGAATAAAGGGTTAGCATGACTTCTCTGGATGTCGACACTATACTCTTATTAATGCAGGCCAAAATCCCATTGGCGTTTTTAGCTGCAGCATCACATTGTTGGCTCATGTTTAACTTGTTGTCCACGAGGACTCCAAGGTCTTGTTCACACGTACTGCTGTTGAGCCAGGCACCCCCCATTCTGTATCTTTGCATTTCATTTTTTTTTTGCCAAAGTGGAGTATCTTGCATTTATTTCTGTTGAACTTCATTTTGTTAGTTTCAGCCCATCTCTCTAGTCTGTTAAGAACGTTTTGAATTCTGCTCCTGTCTTCTGGAGTATTAGCTATCCCTTCCCATTTGGTGTCATTTGCAAACTTGATCAATTTTAAAATGGTAGAAGCACAAAATTGTGGCAAGGAAGCATGTTTCAGGCAACAAAATGTGTGTTGGCCAGTGTAACAGCAAGACAAAACAGCATAATTTTCTTCATACTGTACAGTACAGGAATAAAAAGCACACAAAGTTAAGTAACCCAAACTGCCTCAGTGATTCAGCAAGCTTCCAAAACAGAGAAGAGCAGTGGTAAGCAGGGAAAGGCAAGCAGGCAAAGGCACTGACTCACAAGGTACAATGTCTGCTCTGGTCTGCTGGAACTCTGTACTGTTGCGTTAGGCTGAGGCTCTGCTGCACCAGGGTGGACTGCAATCTCTGGAGTGGAATCTCTGGATTAGACTCCTTCCAGAACGTTCAGGGGAAAATCATATGGAGCTGGAGTTTCTGCCTTGCAAGAAGAGTAGCCAAAGCTACTCCATCTAGGAATACAGTCCAGGTTTTGTTTCTCTGTGCCCTCCTGGTAGAACCAGTTTAGGGGGCAAAAAAGCCTCTTTTTCACTGTTCGTAGGTTAAAACAGCATTTGTATGTCAAAATATCACTCTAGACCAAGTGAGGCTTCATAAATATATTTATGCTGGGACATTCGTATGTAAAGGTTCTACTTTATTTATTTATTTATTTATTTATTTATTTCGTGTCAAAAGCATTGCATAATAAATAAGTTTAAAAGTGATGAAATAAAGAAATCACAAGCAGCTAAATGGTTTTAGACCAAAAATGGGCAACAGCAACCACATTGTCTGTAGCTTTAAACAATTCCTCCTCTGTACATGAGGCAGGACATTGTGGGCAAGCATACATATGCGGAATTGTTTGTTCTGCTCCACAGTCACACAAAGTGGAGGATTCCTCCAGGAAGTGCCATCTTGCCAAGTTGTCTTTTCATCTGGTCACTCCGCTTCTGAGTCTGTTTAGGGACTTCCAAGTTGCCCATTCTTGGTTTGCCCCTGGAGGAAGACCCTCATGGGGGGCCATCCAGTTGGAATTGTCCGGTTTAGCTGCCCAGAGGGATACTCTTGCTGTTGCTGGAGGAACATTAAGAGGAGTGGTGGGTCTCATGAAGCTTTTCCTTGATTTGAGTCTAATGGGGGGAGGCTGATAGTCATGCAGTGGATGGCTTTCACAATGTTCAACCTTATTTCTCTCACAGTTAGCAGCAACTTCCCATCGCACATCGGGGAGGGGGGAGGGGCAATACCAGCTAACTTGTAGAGTTTATCTCCAGCGACTACAAAGATAACCACCTGAAACCTAACCCTGCCAAAACACAAGTGTGTGCTTTCCACCTACGTAACCATGAAGCCAACAGGAAACTGAAAGTTACTTGGGAAGGCCAAGAGCTCAAACACTGTTTCCATCCTAAATATCTTGGTGTCACCTTAGATCAAACACTAACATATAGGAAACACTTCATGAACACCAAGCACAAAATAGCTGTATGCAACAACACCCTGCGGAAACTCACTGGCAGTGCATGGGGTGCAGACCCACAATTAATAAGAACATCAGCCCTGGCCTTGTCTTACTCAACTGCTGAGTACGCCTGTCCTGTCTGGCACAAGTCTGCCCATGCAAAGCAGGTGGACATAGAACTGAATGAAACATGCAGAATAATCACAGGAGAGGTTCTATTATAACACAAAGTCACTTATTTTAAAAATGGTTTATTGCTATATTAATAATAAACTCCATTGGTACTTCTAAGGCTGGATATACACTATCATATAATCTAGTTTCAGAATGCAGATTAACTGCTTTAACTGGATTATGAGTCTACACTGACATAGAATCCAGTTCAATGCAGTTAATCTGCATTCAGAAACTGGATTATATGGCAGTGTAGATGGGGCCTGTCACCTATCTTTCTCTGCGGATGCCAATACATAAATTCAGTTTCCAAATGAATACAACAACATGAATGTATAGTAGAAAAAGTGACATTCCGATATTGCTAGAAATTTATTGCTTTTCATTTTAATCAATTATTAACACCTGTTTTGTTTTATTTTAATTCTAATGGTGCAAATACTATGGTCTCTGAATCATACTTGGAGTTCCTATGTTGGAAAGGGAGACATGAGAGTAGACTTGGTGTGTTGCACTTGTGTTGTAGATCTAGAGTAGAGTGGGTGTGTTGTAGATCCAAAAAACTCAGTTTTTGGATCTACAAAAGCCAAAATGCTCCCAGCTCTTAATCAAGCCTCCACTCCAAAAGAAGGGGAAATACTGGGAAACTTACAGCTGGCCTAATTAATTTCTTCCTATTGCATATAATATGAGAATAGTTCTTTAAAAAAAAAAAAAGCCTGGATGAAAGAGAGACTGACATCACTTTTCTTATTTAATAAGACTTTAGATGCTGCAGGGATTCTGAGTTTGAGCCCTGTATATCAAACATTAACATTGTTTCTTTATATCCTATAGATTAGCAAATACAAATTAACTGCATAAGTACAGACTTATCGAACTAGCAAAGCTCACCACAGTTGTATTTCCTACTTCCAATTGTGTATTCCAAAAATAGGATAAACATAGGATAAAAATAGGTAGCTTTTCCCTTGGGCTCTAATGCATTGTATTCCAAAAAATATAATTTGGAAGAAGAAACAAGGGCCTATGAAACATATGTTGTTCATATTAATTCTGGAATAGTCTCCTGGAAATATAAGGCCTGCTTTTAAAGAGGAAGTATTATTTTTAAAATATCATGTGGGTCATTTTTAAGTGTGATACAGCTATCAGCCCCTAAAGAAGGGAAAAATAAAAACAAAGATTTTTTTCAGAATAGAGCTAATGTTAAAAGTAACATGGGGCTGCTACTGAAAATGGCAGGCATACTTAAGTGTGTCATATTCATTGGCTTTCAGAATCCTTGCAATTTTGTGGATATCAACCCACTTCTTCAGATGCAGTACATAATTATTTATAATATATGCATTTTCAAACTGCACCTTTTAAAAAATGTATGCATAATCATGTTTCCTTAAAATGACACCTGAGGCTTCACAAACATCTGGATTTCTGAGGTCTGGCCCTGACACTTTACTGCCTGCCTGTTGACAATAATGGGTTAAATGAAGCAACAATCACTGTAAAGCAGTTTCATCTGTTCATATATAATAAAGTCTATATAATCCTTATATAGTTTATTTTAAGCAACTCTTGAGTGAGATTGACCCATTCATCTTTACTTCTCACCATAAGTGGGCAACTCCAGGAGATCTGGGACTTATTTTCTGCTCCAGAAGCCCCCTGAGAAATCTCAGTCCACGCCTGGTGTGTTTTTTTTTTTAAGTAGAGATGTTAAAAGATAGAACTGCTTTTTTTAAGCCTTAGGAACAGTAATTTATCTTTTTTTGTCCAATACAGGACCCTCGAATCCATACTCTGCCCAAGTAGATTTTGTGATCTACCCTATACTATTATTTTCTATCATAGTTTTCATCCACAACCCCAGCAAGATACATTCTCTTCCACAGAGATATGGAATGATTACTTGAATACATAAATGTGAATACAACAGATTTATTTCTCTTCCCTAGCTCTGCCAGTTACCCAGTCCACATTATATTTATTGACAGCAGCTTGTAGGACAGGAATCTCATAATGATGTCAGGATATAGACAGAAGAAGTGATATGCTCACCACTAGGCTTTCATTTTCTGAAACAGCTTATGTGTGTCTTCTAATGTTTAGTTCTGCAGTCAGTCTTCCATCATCCCCCTAAGAAAAGAAGTAGAGGAACCAGCCAATGTCTTTTCCTTCCAAACTAAAGAAGGTAAGGATTGTGTAACTGGATTTCTATGACTTTGAAAAGAACTGTAACAGAAAACTCTGTTATAAATTACTGTAAGAGCAAGATGCAAAGGGATAAATCTTCCCCTGGACCACTTCACCTGATAAAATTACCCTATAAACACATGTATAAGTCTTGAAATTTAAGTCAAAAAATCAACCCAAAAAATCTGGGTCGACTTGTCCATGGGTCAATGTGAGTACTATACCTCAACTCTTAACAAAAATGAACCATTCCCTTTTCTGAGTAAAATGAGAAAAGGCAAGAGCTTAGGGAGAACCTAAAAGAAGCACCAATCCCCCTACTGCTTTTTCTGTAGTGCCACTTTGGACCTTTTTGAATGCCTGGATAGGAAAATAATTGTAGCAGTCAGGACAAGATGCCCCTGAGTTGGCTTGGGGCCACTATACCCCTTTCAATGGAATGACCTTTGATTTATCCACGGATTATCTCAAAATCCATAATTCTGACCCCAAAATCTGCCTTCAATTTATATATGAGGCCAACTTTTAAATGAGTATTTATGGTACCTCCTACTCAGACGCTACTTGAGAGGGAAATAGAATATAGCTTCTTGCTAGCTGAAACATCCAGGTTTTGATTGAGTTTCACCACTGCTGTTTTATATTCTTTTATTTTATTGTGCTTTCATCTAGATTGTTATATTTTACTATGCTCTTGTTTTGATTTTTTGTGTTTTAATGGATTATTTTGTATTTATGTCTTCTGGGTATTTTGTCTCATATGTAAGCCTACTCGAGTCCATTCAGGGAGATGGTGGTGGGGTATAAAAATAAAGTTATTATTGTTGTTATTTCTTCCAAGTAGTAATTTCAGTGCCATAATTTTATTAAAAACAGAGCTTGGAATGTTAAGTTTGAAAGTTGTTAAGACAATAGAAATTGGAGTAATATCAACATTAACAATAGATTTGAATCAAAACATTCAATATTATTAATAATAGAAATGACTAATAACTAATAATAATAAACAAACACCATTTCATTTTTAAGATATAATTCAGCCCCTGCATTAGGTGCATACCTTGTGGTTTTGAGAAAAGGCACAGAGATTGACACTGCTGACCCTAAGGGCACATTATGTTATTAGCTTCCCTAAAGTGTCTTTTTTTTTTTTGTCCTTTTAAAGCTGCCTTTGTCCAATTTGGACCATTTTCCTGTACGGACTATAAAATACAGTTTGTTGACTGAGATCATTGACTTATGATAGCACAACATGTCTGCGAATTGTCAGGCTGAGAAAGATTGTCCCACAGCATAGGATCTCAACTTATAATCTATTCAGTTCATCCATAGATCTCCTTTCTTTCCACTTCCAGCTGACACATACATGTTAACTTTCTTGAAATGCCTTGTTTGTTAAAGACGAATACAGAAAGATGTGTTGTACTTTGAGGAGACTGATTTCCTTCAAATGCATCACATTTCTCATGGCAATATACAGACAGTCCCCAAGTTACAAACATCTGACTTACAAACTACTCATAGTTAAGAATGGGGGTGAGACAAGTGAAAAAAATCTACCCCTTAAAAGGGAGATTTACTCCTGAAAGAGTTATCATGAGGAAAAGTGTTTCATCTGAAACTTTATCACCATTCCTTGTTCTGTCTTACAAACAAATTCATCTTAAGAATAAACCTACAGACCCTATCTTGTTCATAACCTGGGGACCTCCTGTATATATTTATAAGAAAAGAGATTCCACCTAAACATTAGATAGAAGGGGGTTATGTTACCAGGTGAGAGTATAGCGGAATCAGTAGCGTCCAGTTAACACCATGTGCAAAAGACTCAGACCAGGCAGAGGAATTTAAAAGAACAAAGGAAACTTTACTCTTGCTCGTTGAGTTGAAATACAAAACAGTTCTGCAATCATACAGAACTCTTTAAACCAGTGTTTTTCAAACTGAACTCCTCCAGGTGTTGTGGACTTTAGCTCCCAGAAATCCCAGCCAGTTTACCAGCTATTAAGAATTGTGGGAGCTGATGTCCAAAACACCTGGAGGAGCACAGTTTGAGAAACTCTGCTTTAAACTGATGTTGGAATGACCTCTTTCAGAGGTTCTTTAGTTGTGTATTCTTTAATGGTATGGAGTTGAACTAGATGGCCTTCATGGTCACTTCCAATTCTAAGATTCTATTATTCTATCTATCTATATACCAGATTATATATCCAATTATATGCAATTAACAGCAATACACATTTATATATAATCTGAAATTAAACTAAAGCCAGTGTTGAAATACGAATTATCCAGGCATTTTCAGGGGAAATAATAGATTATCTGTCTATGATTTCCCCAGGCTTTAGCACAGCAAGTTAATCACCAAGCTGCAATAAATCTTGTCAACTGGAAGGTTGAGAGTTTGAAGCCCGGGTCAGGGTGAGCTCCTGTAAATTACTGTAAATAATAAAATAAATAATTAAGTAGATAAAATTAGCAGATAAAAAAGAAATGTATTTGGTCTGATTTACTTTTAAAGCTGTAAACCAGGGGTCCCCAAACTAAGGCCCAGGGACCGGATGCGGCCCTTCAAGGTCATTTACCTGGCCCCCGCCCTCAGTTTTATAATATATTTTTATATCAGTTTTAATAATATAATATATTGTATATACATATAATATTGATAAAATATCATAATGTTATACAATATAATACTAATAATACCATATAATAATATTAATTATATGTTATATATTACATATAGTATTACAGTATAGTGGTATAGTTCAATATAGTAATGTATAATGCTAATATTTTGCTATGCTAATAATATAATATACTGTATGTACATACAGCTACTCTGAGTCCCCTTTGGGGTAAGAAGGGTGGGATATAAATGTAGTAAATAAATGTAGTAAGTAAATAAATAATTAATTTTAGACAGGCTCACCCAAATTCTGAAATGACTTGAAGGCACACAACAACAACAACAACAACAACAACAATCCTAATTAACTTGACTATCTCATTGGCCAGTAGCAGGCCCACACTTTCCATTGAAATCCTGATAGTTTTATGTTGGTTAAGATTGTTTTCATTTTTAAATATTGTATTGTTCTTTCATTGTTGTTGTTGTTGCTGTTTTGCACTACAAATAAGACATGTGCAATGTGCATAGGGATTTGTTCGTATTTTTTTTCAAATGATAATTCGGCCCCTCCATAGTCTGAAGGATTGTAGACCGGCCCCTTGCTTTAAAAGTTTGAGGACCCCTGCTGTAAACTGTAAGCCGCCCCGAGTCCCCTTCGGGGGAGATGGAGGCGGGATATAAATAAACTTATTATTATTATTATTATTATTATTATTATTATTATTATTATTGGCTTAATTAATTTTGGAAGAATGACTGACAAATGCTTCACTTCTATTTCAGGTTTACAGCTGCAACAGGGAGAACTTTACATTTTTAGGAGTTGCATCTGGGACAGATTGCTTCCCTGGTGCATTTAGTTGCAATGTTTTCCTGCCACATCTCTGTGAATTTCAGGGTCTGTGTGACATGCACTTCCAGCAATATGAGAAATGATTCACATGGTACAGACCCATGAGGCAAAGAGACATATGCAGCCAATTTAGCGGAAAGAACCCATACAGTCAATCCCACCTGCTTGGTTATATTATTCCCTACTCATACATTGTCTTGGTTGAAAACAGGTGAGTTATTTTTATCTTGTCCCTTCTGCTGTCTGCTTTCTGTGCCACTTATGGCAATTGTGATTGTTGCCAATGCACTATCATAAATCGTCTTGCCATTGTAACTATATGTACCATATTCGTGGCCCCCCGGCTCTGGAACTCTCTCCCCAGGGAGATCAGGCAGGCCCCTACCCTCCTTACTTTTCGGAAGAGCCTGAAAACTTGGCTCTTCCAACAGGCCTTTGGCGACTGATCTCCATAGTAAAGGATTGACCTGTTGCCTATTTTATCTTTGTTGCACTCCAATTTTTTAGCCGGAAATAGTTCCTTGTGTACGCCTTCCCCAGTACTTTAATGGTAACAATAGCTCTGGTATCTACCTCTCCCTGATTGTAACTGACACTACTTGCAATTTTTGGCCCAGTTCTTTTTGGAGCCAACGCAGGATTTTATCAGTATATTTATTGTATGTGACCTGATTTGTTTTATTGTTGATTGACTTGTTTTATTGCTATGTTTTTATATTGTCTGATGTCTGGGCTTGGCCCCATGTAAGCCGCCCCGAGTCCCTTCGGGGAGATGGGGCGGGGTATAAAAATAAAATTATTATTATTATTATTATTATTATTATTATTATTATTATTATTATCATTAATTATCATTAATTGTATTCATGAAACATGTAGGGAGAGGATAGCATTAGCTCTGAATTAACAAGCGAAGAATTTTGTGCTAAATGCAATGCCTAAAAGATTAGCCTGGTATACAGGATTGCCATTTGAAACAATGAGGAGAAGCTGGGCTGCGGACGCTTCCCCTATGAGATGGGGCCAAAGATAAGTTGAACAATATGGGGTGTGGGAAGATGGGTTCTCCACCCTCCTCACTGAGACCCCATAGATTTGCCACAATGTGATAAGGTCCCTAATCTTCAAAGATTCGTAATTGTTTTAAAATTTGTTCCATTAACAGCAATGGAGAAAATGTCAAGGCTTGTTTTGCTCTCATTTTTATGGGTATCAGAATGAAACTATTATTATATTATATTATAATAGTTTCATTCTGATACCCATAAAAAGAGAGCAAAACAAGCCTTGAAATTTTCTCCATTATATTTTTATATATGAATATATATATATATATATATATATACACACACACACACACACACACACACACACACACTTTATTTTTGTATCCCGCCACCATCTCTCCAAGGGGACTTGGGGCGGCTCACATGGAGCAAGACCCAACAATACAATTAAAATGAAACTTACATAAAATGCAATTCATAATAAAACAGAATAAAAACAGAATAAAACACATTGTCACAATAAGTAATAACATCCACCGGTAACCAGACACTGTTTCTGTTTTCTTCATAGGTGGGTGGACTAAGTGCAGCAGTACAGGATACGATAGGATTGAAACTAAAGTGCAGGATCATATGGTAGCAGATTAATGTAAAGATAAAGTGCAAGGATAGATTATTGATCTCATTTGGGGCTAGCTATCTAAAGTACTGTCTATTCAAAAGCACAATGGAATATAGAATCTGTGTAGATGATAGACTTATATAACAATTTTTTAAATATGTATTACTAACCTATTATCAAAAGAAATTAACTCTCGGATGTACAAATGGATGGATATTATTAAACTAGGGAGGAAATAGAATATGTATAAGTAAACTGATAAAATAATTAGAAGGAACACTTACTATGCAGACTTGGAGGAGATAAGAAAAAGATAAGAAAAAGATGGGATAATATAAGAAGACAGATTAACATGAATGCCAGATGATAAGAATTTATTTGTTCTTGGAATAGAAGATATTGTAGATGGAATTGTATCCTCTTAAATTGTGGCACAGTGAAACAACATGAGTAGGGCAGCCAGCCCACCAAGTTTCAGAACAATCAGGCTATATACTGATTTTAAAGATTGTTTTCAGTTTAAGCACATGTGATTAACCTAACTCCGTTACCACACTGTGGCTTTAATGCAAGAAACCCCATTCTTCTGGTGCAACCAGAATTCTGGTTTAGGGGACAGCCTTTTAAATACCCTGCTACAGAGGTCATCACCTTCCCAAACAACATTTCCCAGAATTCTGCTCATGCCAGAAGAATACAGCTGCCCGTGTTACAGCCCCATTGTGATACGGCTAAATCACTTTCATATCTATGAGACTTATAAGCAATAAGCACACACAGTTAGCTGATAAAACAGCTAAACAACAAATTTTTACGAATCTCTCTGAATTGTTTCGGAGCCTTCTGTTTCACAGGAGTCCCTTTCCAATTAGTAATTCAGAAATTCATTAATATGAATGTCAAAGACAGAACGCCACAAGATCAAAGATAACAGAGTTTATTGGATAACAGAACTCAAAATGCCCGTAAAATACAAGGGCCAGGCAGTATTAGCCTTTAAAAGCAAAAAGGGGCAAGGAAAAACGTTCAAAAGATAAACCGGATTAAACCGGAGTTTAATCCGGGTAAAAACAAAACAGCTTGCTTCAGCCTGGGGATAAACAAAACAGAAGCCGGGGAACAAAGTGTTCAAAAGAATGCAATTAAATGGCAGCAGATTCCTCTCTGCTGCCAGCACTGTGCTTTGAGTAACTTGAGTCACTCCTCCACACAGCAGGCAAGATTTCCAATACACACAGATCAGCCGAGGATTGAAGCAGTAGAGTAGACCCAGTTCCTTTCCGTAGTTCAAGCCAGAAGCAGACGTTTGTAGTTTTCACCAAGTCCGAGTAGGGGGAAGTCAAGCCGTGGTCAGTTCAGTCCGAAATCCAAAGCAGGAGATGGCGTCCGTCAAGAAGACGACGGAAGGTCAAAGCTAATGAGATTAAGCACAAGTTTGCACAAACAAAAGCCCACACAATTCCTCCCGCCGTCTGACCCCAAATTCCAAAACAACTTACGTATCAGCACACGAAAACACACCAGTCTTCAGGAAAGCGTCCCACACAGATCCCAAGCGTTCGTCCAGATTACCTTGCCCAACGCAATTTGCAATTGCTCCCAAGCCCCATTTTATGCCAGTTACAAATCCTCATCACTATCAGCTGCCCTCCTTAACCCGGGCGTTTCCTCATCACTTTCCTCATCAGAGCTGGAACACCTCTGACTACGCCCCACAGCATCCCCAGCTGTGGATCCCGTCCCATCCCTCCAGCTTGTCCATGGGTCTAATCCTGAAGGTCCCCATTCATCTTCCATCCCATCATTGCCAGTGGCACCCAATTCCTCCCTCACCCGAGTCCAATCCATCTCATCCTCCTCCGAGCTAACCAGCCCCTCCTCCATTCTCTCCGTAAACCCCATTTAAAGAATCAGGAAAACAAATTCCATTCAACTTCTGTCCAAGGTGCAAGCAGAATGATGTTTCCCATACACACATTCTTCTACCAATGTGTGAGGCAGTGACCCCTTTCACACAGCTGAATAAAATCCCACATTTTCTGCTTTGAACTGAAATATATGGCAGTTTGCTCTCAGATAACCCAGTTAAAAGCAGATATTGTGGGATTGACATTCTGGGTTGTATGGCTGTGTGGAAGGGCCCTGAGATGTGTGGAAACAGGCTCCAATAACACATCCCTGTCACACTCTTGCTTGCTAGTGGAAGAGTATAAATGTCATCTGTCTTGTATCCCAATCAGAATTTGAATGAAACAACTTCATTGAATCCAACTGTTGACTCTTAAAGTGGGAGGAGGGTCAAGCCAAGAGATGCCACTTAATTGTGCATACATAAGTTGATATGCATTGGCATACTTTGTATACCTTGACATATATTACTAGGTAGTTGATACAGAATATCAGTGATAGAGCTTTAGCTATTACTATCTGAAATGTAATTGAAGTATCACTTTGTATGAAAAAATATGGATCTAACAAGAAAAACCTTCTCTACCAGTGGAATTTTCCACATGAATTTGGACAAGTTAAACATGAGCCTACAATGTGATGCGGCAGCTTAAAAAACCCATGGGATTTTGGCCTACATAAATAGAAGTATAGTGTCTAGATCCAGGGAAGTCATGCTACCCCTCTATTCTGTCTTGGTCAGATCACATCTGGAATACCGTGTCCAATTCTGGGCAATTTTGACAAGCTGGAATGTGTCCAGAGGAGGGCAACTAAAATTATCAAAGGATTGGAGAAAAAGCCCTACGAGGAGCGGCTGAAAGAGGTGGGCATGTTTAGTCTTCAGAAGAGAAGGCTGAGAAGGGACATGATAGCAATGTATAAATATGTGAGAGGAAGTCATAGGGAGGAGGGAATAAGCTTGTTTGCTGCTGCTATGGAGACTAAGACGTGGAACAATGACCCCCTCGATGGATTGTCACCTTGACGTGGTGAGGGGGCTTGCGTGTTCCAATGAACCTGCGGGCACAACCATAGGAGGCACACACTCCCAGGAGTGGCCACAGGGGAGGATCCAGACCAAGAACAATCTGAAGACCCAAAGACCTCAACGGCGGAGCAGGCGAAGGATAACATGGTACATGTTACAACGGCTGTGAAGGCGGAAGAAGGCTGCAACAGACTGAGAAGCCACTCTCATTGTGTTAATCACACCACTGCTGGGACCTCAATCTGTGAAGACTGTGTGTTGACCGGCCATGCACCGACCTCCACACATTAAAAAAAAATCATGCACAGGCGTCTTCCAAGAAATGGAGGGCCATCATCCTCGAACTACGAGGGATCGCCTAAGTAAGTAAGGAACAATGGCTTCAAATTACAGGAAAGGATATTCCATCTGAACATTAGGAAGAACTTCATCACTGTGAGAGCTGTCCAGCAGTGGGACTCTCTGCCCCAGAGTGTGGTGGAGACTCCTTCTTTGGAGGCTTTTAAGCAGAAGCTGGTTGGCCATCTCTCAGGAGTGCTTTGAATGCGATTTCCTGTTTCTCGGTAAGGGGTTGGACTGGATGGCCCATGAGGTCTCTTCCAAGTCTATGACTCTATGATTCAAATAAGGAAGGTCCACTTAACTTCTATGGTTCTTTTGGAGAGACTGCATGGACATTTCCCCAAAACACTTTATATGACAATGCAGGGGACAGATTTAGCATGTCCCTCTTCTTGTATGTCAGACACATGTGATTAGGAATTTCTGAATTGCCCTAAGAGTTATCATGTATCAGTGTTACTGTGCCACAAGTGGACATCCTCTATAAAAATCCTACATGGTTCTTTGTTGAGAGGTTGAGTTGTTAGTCAGAAAAATTACTAGTGGTGGAAAAGAAACCATTAACATGCTGTTTAAATTACGTAGAAGTCCCCAACAGCTTCTTTGCTTGCTTTGTAAATCTTTTTCTGGCCAACAGTGGCTGGTAATGTTTAGAATTCTTCCATCAGAGAATGATTGGTTAGCCATCCTCATCATTCTTCATTGCTGACTATATTTGGCTAAACACTCTGTGGCTGTTAAATCCCAGGCATCAGATTTTTCTCAGCTCAATAGGTATTACTTGAAACATTGCCAACCTACAGTAATTATTGTACTTTTGGACCCTCTGCTGACGATGGAAGCCCAGGTCTCCGCCATTAGTAGAACCGCCTTCTTTCACCTGTGGCAGGCTAGACTGCTAGCCCCCTATCTGTCAAGGGATGACCTAGCTACAGTGATCCAGGCCACAGTCATCTCAAGACTGGACTACTGTCATGCCCTCTACATTGGCCTTCCTTTGTCGGTGATCTGGAAGCTCAAGTTGGTACAAAATGCAGCTGCTCTACTTCTTGCGGGAGTCCCGATGAGATGTCATATAACACCAATCTTACTATAGCTGCGCTGGTTACCAATTGAGCACTGGATCACTTTCAAAGTGATGGTGCTTACCTTTAAGGCCTTACATGGTCTAGGGCCAATGTACCTGAGGGATCGCCTCACCCCCTACCAACCCCAGAGATCCCTCCGCTCTGAGGACCAAGATCTATTGGAAGTTCCCAGTTTTAAGACCTTGCGCCTAACAGCAACTAGACGTAGAGCTTTTACATCAGTGGCACCATCACTCTGGAACACTCTGCCGCCTGAAGTTCATGCCTTGAGGGACTTATCAGTCTTCCGCAGGGCTTGCAAGACACACCTGTTTCGGCAGGCTTTTGATCTCCGTTATTGCTGTTTTTAAATTGCTTAGATTTTAGCTTGTTTTTGTAAGCCACTCCAAGCCCTGGGGGAGTGTTTTTAAGATTTTTAAAAAATATATTTTAAAGATGTTTTTAAATTGTTAGATTTTAGCCTTTCTTGTAAGCCGCCCCGAGCCCTAGGGGAGTGACGGCATATAAGTTTAAATAATAAATATATAAAAATAAACTTTGAAATGGAAAAAATTACCTTTGAAATGGAAAAAAAGTTACCAAGCACTTCTTCTAAGACATATTTTGGAAATGCCAAGACTTAGGCTTGTTTTGTTTACATCTGATCACTCTTTCATTCATTGTTGTTGTTGCTCTTGAGATGGATCCATATTGCTTCGTGGTCTGCAAAACCAATGGGGATTTATCTAGTCTCTCTAAACACTGTCCCTCCCATATTCTAGCTAAGCTGTCTACTTGCCTTTAGCCATCTCACAACTACCGCTTGATTAAAACCATAAAGAACAGCTAAGTTTTATGAATCTTAGCAATGTCAGGGTTTGGGGATGTGAATAAAATATGAGACAGACACAGTGAATGCTTTTGTCGGGTGATGCATTTCTCAAATCACTTGGACTATGCACAGGGAGCCATAGTTTAAATTATGTTCTGTCAAATATGTCTGTTTTATGGATGCTTATACCGACATTTAATATGCAACTTTAGAATACAAATACCAGTTGCAATTTCAGTTGCTGTTTGAAGCAGATTTGGTTTTACTACTAAAATAATAATGTTGACTAAAAAAGTCACCATAGCTTTATTTTCCTTTTCTTTATTTCTCTTTATTTTTCAGCAGAGGACATACCAAGAGCTTAGTTCACTTGTATATTTCATTTAATTTTCAACATTTAGAACCACAAACAAGAATGATACGTATTTATTTTTTATTTTTGCAACATTAAGAGGATTACTATTTCTTTTGTGCGCTTTCCCCTAGACAGTGTAATTTGGAGCTTGTTTTTAAGGATTTACTTGTCTGGGATGGAAATTAAAAGTCACAATTTTTCTAACCCAGGGAGGCATTTAGCAGTCAATATATTTCTCCTCCCTGTACTGAAACAATTCCATACCAATGAGAGAGAAATGTTGTTCTTGCTTATAATGATAGAGGTTCAAAGTAATGGAGTCTTGCAAAACAAATTATAAATGAAGATCTTCTGGAAGGATCTGACCATTCATATTTCTCCTGTGTGACAGGAGGCATTGGCAACACGTGCAGGAATTATACATCTTGTTATGAGTCACAAGGTTTCTAACTCCTTCACGTGATGCCTATGCCTCTTGTCATACAGGAGAAATATGAATGGTGAGCCATGAAATGCATAAGTTTTCCAAATCCCTAGAAAGCAAAAGTTACCATCATAATATTCATTTTGAATTTTAGTTTGATCACTACAAGAACTGAAGCCCTTGTTTTGATCCAGCTCTTGTAAGAGCCTGTCCTTTCTTAATTCATCTTAGTCACAATGTTTCATAACTCATTTTGGTTTTTTCAGGGCAAAAAAACAATGGTTAGGAAGTGGAATCAGTCAGGTTATTGTCTGCATTCTTGCCATGCTGAATCCCTTGGCCCCCTGGTGATGGATGCAAATGACCACAAAAAATTAAGCCAAATTTTCAACTGCTTCAGCTTTACTTCATCTACTTTTATTATCGTGGCATTTCATTGACTTCTGGTCACATTTTTATTTTATCTTATTACCAGAACAATTCCAGAGGTAAATACTTCAGGCATGAAACAAGATAAAACAGGGCAAAATAATCCATTTGCTTCCAATTTTGAATCTGTCTTTTCCCAAAGTAGCAAGGAAGAAATAGATAGTGACACTGGAGGATTGAACAAATTTCCCATTTTCTATAAAGTTCTTCCAGAGGCTCTAGAGATGAAGTGTGGGGTGAATGAATGAAATCTCAAGACACGTTATCTACTAATCTTAGATTACACATTATCCTAAATACTTGGCCCATATGTATCTTCTGTGTATTACCCAGTAACACTTAAGCATTATTCAGACTTTCAATCACATATATGAGGGAGTTCCTGCTATCTGTATCTATATCCGTATCCATAATAAAAGTGAAAATCCATATGTGTGTCTGTGGCACAGGTGTCTGCTCACACAGACAGCCTCCGGCCTCCACAAACAGGCTATAGTTCCCAGTGCTAAGGAGCCACCAAGTCACTCCCATCCACTCACATTGTAGTTACAGCGAGCTCCATGAACATGTAGCCCAAACTCTGTCAATGTCCTCCCCAAACACTATGGCCTACCACCCAAGGAATGCTTTCATTTGGGAACTATTTCATCCTAGATTTTGCATTTTCCTCCACCACAGGCAGGCATCCCAGGGTTCTCCATTGGTGTGGAATTTGCATGACCCCACCTACTGCCCTTCTCTTCTGTCTGCATAACAAACACAGCAGAACTGTGCAGCAACTATACTTACTTGAGGAGTTTGGGGGATTGACTCCACATGGTGGAAGTTGTAGTTCACCCTGCATCAAGTCAGAGGTCTGTGACTCCTACTGGGGAACTTGGAGTTGTAGTTCACTTACACCCAGGATGCTATGAACCCAAACAATGATGGCTCTGGGCCAAACTTGCCATATATACCTGATATGCCCAGATTTGAATACTGCTGGGTTTTATGGGGAATTGGCCTGGACATTTGGGAATAGTAGGTGCTGGGATTTATAGTTCACCTGCAATGAATGAGCACTCTGAACCCCTCCGATGATGGACCAAGACCAAACTTTGCACAGAGAAGCCTCATGACCAACTGAACATACTGCAGGGGTTTGTGGGAATGGGTCTTGATTTTGGGAGTTGTAGTTCACATACATCCAAAGAGCACTGAACCCAGCCAACGACGGATCTGGACCACACTTGGCACACAGACTCAATGTAGCCTGCTGTGGATACTGACAGATGTTTTGGGACAATTGCCCCTGGAATCTGGGAATTGTAGCAGTTCACCCCCATCCAGAGAGCACTGCAGCCAGGCGATGAACAGCCAATGAGAGACTTGGTACACAGACCCAAAATTGCCAACTTTGAATACTGGCAGGGTTTGGGGAGGATTGACCCACAATTCTGGGAATTGTAGTTCACCCACTCCAAACTGAGAATACCTAACAAAGACAAATAATTCCTTTATCAAATAACCCGGGCTTCGCCAGGTCCCCAAGCTAGTCTATATAAAAGTCAGTGTATGTGCCAGCGTTTTGATTGGCTGGCCGGAATATGGGCCAGCTTTCTGATTGGCCGCCACTGTCACAGGCCACTGGAACCCCTGAGGCAAAAACTACCACAAACAGGCTTCGGCCTACTCTCTCTCCTCAGAATGACGCTAACTTTGCTACCCCAACATGGCCAACTGTGCATACTGATAATAAAAAACTTTGGGTGCTAGGAATTACAGTTCACTCACACATTCACAGCATTCTGAATCCAACTAATGATGGAAAATCATTATGTTTTATGTGTTGTCGAAGGCTTTCATGGCCGGGATCACAGGGTTGTTGTATGTCTTTCGGGCTGTATGGCCATGTTCCAGAAGTATTCTCTCCTGACGTTTCGCCCACATCTATGGCAGGCATCCTCAGAGGTTGTGAGGTATGGATAAACTAAGTAAGGAAAGGAAAGAATATATATCTGTGTAGAGTCCAGGGTGTGGCAAGAGTCCTTTGTCACTGGGAGCCAGCATTGATGTTTCAGTTAATCACCCTAATTAGCATTGGAAATGTTTTGTCTCTTGCCTGGGGGCATCCTTTGTTTAGTCAAGCGCGCAGATTGTTGGTTCCCATCTACTGTTTTGATTTTGGAGTTTTGTAATACTGGTAGCCAGATTTTGTTCATTTTCATGGTTTCTTCCTTTCTGTGGAAGTTGTCCACATGCTTGTGGATTTCAATGGCTTCTCTGTGTAGTCTGACATGATAGTTGTTGGAATGGTCCAGCATTTTTGTGTACTTAAATAATATCCTGTGTCCAGGCTGGTTCATCAAATGCTCTGCTATGGCTGATTTCTCTGGTTGAATTAGTCTGCAGTGCCTTTCATGTTCTTTGACTCTTGTTTGGGTGCTGCGTTTGGTGGTCCCTATGTAGACTTGTCCACAGCTGCATGGTATCCGGTAGACTCCTGCAGAAGAGAGAGGAACCCTCTTGTCCTTCGCTGACCATAGCATTTGTTGGATTTTCTTTGTGGGTCTGTAGATAGTTTGTAGGTTGTGCTTCTTCATCAGTTTGCCTATGCTGTCAGTGGTTCCCTTGATGTATGGTAAGAACACCTTTCCTCTGGGTGGATCTTTGTCTTGACTCTCATGGCTTGTTCTTGGCCTTGCAGCTCTTCTGATGTCTGTGGTGGAGTATCCATTGGCCTGTAGAGCCCAGTTTATAGGGCAAACATTCAATGCCCATATACACACAGAACCGACAGAGACAGACGCAGAGGCAATTTAACCTTCTCCTGAGGGGATGTTCGATTCTGGCCACAGGGGCGAGCAGCTGCTTCATCATCCACTGTGATGGCACTTCCTCATTCCAACGTCGTAAATTAGTTAAATTTGCCTCCCCACTTTATAAGTGGTACCTTATTTCCTACTTGATGTGGTGCTACTTCCATCAGCCCAAGATCAATCTATTTACGTACTTGCTGCCTTACCTTATTGAAGGAGAGTGCTGTATCCCAAAGACCCAGGCAAAAGCTGCTCTGTTTGGAACCATGTTGAACAGGGAAGATGGCCCCCTCTTTTGCGGCCTAGCAGAATGGAGCCAGCCTGTAAGGCCTGAAACGTGTTAGCAAAATGATCAAAGGAGGCTGGGATTGGGGCTGTGGAGGCTAGAAGTGTTCATAAGCATGAAAAGCCATCATTAAAAAGATAATAACGATGTTCTCTGCTGTCTTTGATAGATGCAACTATCTTTCGGGTTGCTAGGTCCTTTGGCTCTGGGAGTTATAGTTCACCTTTACATAGACAGCACTGAACCCAGCCAACTTCGGATCTGGACAAAAGTTGGCACACTGCCTCATCATGTCCAACTGAGCATACAGGCAGGATTTTGGGGTGATTGTCCTTATGCTCTGGGAGTTGTAGTTCACCCTTATCTAGTTAGCACTGAACCTAGCTAACTTCGGATCTGGACCAAACTTGGCACACAGCCCTATCATGCCGAACTGTGCATACAGGCAGGGTTTTGAGGGTGATTGACCTTTGGCTCTGGGAGTTGTAGTTCACCCTTATACAGACAGCACTGAACCCAGCTGATGACGGATCTGGACCAAACTTAAGTGATATTTCCTCACATCCCCAAAAAACTCAATGCCGTCTACTAATAACCCGGGCACCACCGGGTCCTCAAGCTAGTATATAATAAAAGTCAGTGTTTGTATGCGGGAGCTTTCTGATTGACCGCCACTTCCACAGGCCACTGTGACCGTCAGGAATGACGGATACGGCCCAAACTTGACACATTTAACCCCCATGACACACTTTATGGCTTGGTGCCATTTGCGGGATGATGGACCATGGATGATGAGATTTGCAGTATTTCAAAAGTTTCAACTCCCACAGACTACTGCAATGCCCACCAATGACGGAACTGGACCAAACTTGGCACACAGAACCCCTGTGACCTCCTCTATGTCCTGGTGCAGATGGGGGGGACAGACCAAGGATGATGGGACTTCCAGTACCTTCACTCACTTCTTGAGACCACTGCTACTGCCATGAATCATAGAACTGAATCAAACTTGGCACACTTATCCCAAATGACACACTTTACACACTGCCCACCAATGACCAAACTTGGCACACAGTGTTGGGAAATCATCCTGGACAACTCAAGTCCAAATGTAGTTAGATAGATGATAGAGTTAGATTGAGGGAATCCTTTCCCTGTTTCCAAAGCATGCCCAGACAGGCTTTACTGCGTTTCACTCTATCCTGTTTACGTCACATCCCTTACTTTGAAGTTAGTAGAAATGTGAATCTTTAGGGACACTAACTTCCCATTGTTCAGAATGTCTTTTATGGCCCCAATGAACTGGACCATGAGGTCAGAACCATTTTGGGTCTCTCTTCTCCCTTTGTTCTTCAAGCTAACAAGAAGCATCCTGCCATCTCTCCTGGCAAGATGTAACTATGTAGATGTTTGTTATTTTTCCTTTCTTATTTTTTTCCTTAGAAACCAGTCTATAGTAATCTAGACAGCTCCCAAGCCTTTCTATCAACAATGGAGTTCTTTTTACCTGAATAAATACTTTTGAACTTTTATTGAGACTCTGCAGTCCATTGCAATCCTAAAGGCTTTTCTTGCTCGCCAGTGTAAGTAACTGTTGCATTTGAAAGCTTTGCTTTTTGCTACTCTGCTGATTTTGGTGGAATCTCCCCCAGAGAGGGTTAAATTGAGTCTAACCGCTCAGAGATTACCACAACACACAGAACCCCCATGACCCACTTTATGTCCTAGTGCAGATTGGGGGGAAATGGACCATGGATGATGGAATTTATTTATTTACAGTATTTATATTCCGCTCTTCTCACCCCGAAGGGGACTCAGGGTGGATCACATTGCACATATAAGGCAAACATTCAATGCCATAACATAGAACAGAGACAGACGCGGGCATGGGCTGACCTCAAACTCATGACCTCTTGGTCAGAGTGATTTGTTGCAGCTGGCTGCTAACCAGCCTGCACCACAGCCCAGATTTACAGTACCTTCACTCACTTCCTGAGACTACTGCGACTACCAGGAATGACAGAATTGGACCAAACTTGGAACACAGAACCCCCATGACCACCTTTATGTCCTGATGCAGATTGGGGAAAAATGGACCATGGGTGATGGGATTTGCAATACCTTCACTCATTTCCTGAGACTACTGCGACTACCAGGAATGACAGAATTTGGACCACACCAAATTACACACTTTACATGCTGCACCACATTGGGGGAGAATGGGCCAAGGATTATGGGATTTGCTGTACTTTCAAACACTGTGTCTCTGACAGACCACTGTTACTCTAACTCATGACAGATCAGGACCAAACTTGGCGCACATACCCCCCATGTCCCAATTTACGTCCTGGTACAGTTTAAGGGAGGACATACCAAGGATAATGGGACTTTCAGTACCTTCACTCACTTCCTGAGACCACTGCAGCTGCCACAAATGACTCATCAAGACCAAACTTAGAACACAGAGCACCCATGACCCACTTTATACCCTGGTGAAGTTTAGAGTACAATGGACCATGGATGATGGGAATTGCAATACCAATGATGAATCAGTACCAAACTTGGTACACAGTGGCCCCATTACCCACTCTACATCCTGGTGTGGTTTGGAAGAGTTTGGACCATGGATGAGGGGACTTGCAGTAGATGCACTCACTTCCTGGGACCACTGCAACCCCCACCAATATCTGATCAAGACCAAATTTGACACATACATTCCCCATGACCTATTATACATCCTGGCACTGTTTGGAGTGGGATGGACCATGGATGATGGGACTTGCATATGGGAGTTGTAGTTCACCTGCACCCACTGAACCCAGCTGACCCTGGACCTAGACTAAATTTCGAACACAGGCAAACAATGCCTTTCTCAAATGACCCGGGCACTGCCGGGTCCCCAAGCAAGTGTAAACATATATTTGAATATCTGCATTGTGTGTGCATGGATAGTGATGATATGCATATAGGCACACTGTGGGAACAGTAAATTGGTTCATAATTTATGTGTCAGAAAGGGTTTTTAATAGGATTATAGTTTTATATTGTTTTATTATTTCCTACCTATGTGTTTCAAGAACCCAGCATGGAGTTGTGGTTTGAGTGTTAGACTATGACTCTGGAGACTGGGGTTGAAATCCCTGCTCAGTCACAGAAACTCACTAGGTAACCTTGGGCAACTCTTTCTAAGATGAAGTCACAGAAAACATTTTCTGAATAATTGTTGTCAATATAACTTTATGATGGGGTCACCTTAGAATCATCGTTGGCCAGAAATTACTTGATGGCAAATAACAAATGTGTATTTTTTTCATATTCTGTTTGTAACTGAACTGCCAATTTTAAGCTTTCTTTTTAAAATGTTGTTAAGCCACCTTGAATCCTATGCAGGGAGAATAATGGGATAGAAATAAAATACATACATATATACATACATACATACATAACCTTGTGATCAGGCAAAATTTACCTATTCAGCATCACCAGCTACCACTTTCAAGAAGCTGGTTATTACGATGTCACATTTCAAACATCTTTACCAGAGTTACTCAAGTCACAGCAAGAAAGGCAAGACTGTTGAATCAGCACACAAAGAAATGTAGCATTCGATGGGAAAGGTTGCAGCATTGCAAATTTTCATCTTCTGCGCAATTATGCTATATAATTTGTTCTATTTTGCTTCCGATCACCCTAGTATCAATGGCTTCTAAAATACAGGAAAGGCTTCTGTACTCACACCGCAAGTACCTATGTATAATTCATTTAATGAAAATTAAAGACCGTTCTTCAAAAATCCCATCACTTGAAAGCTAAGGCTTGGGGCAACTCTTTTTCTCTGTGATATGTCCTTCATGAATCAAAAGTATCAACGATCTCTCTCGTGAATCAGGGTAGGATGTCTTCCATGTCTATTTGAAGGTGAAGCCTTCTAATTATTAAAAGTGTTCCATCTCACATTTCCTAATATGACTTTTAATTATATGCCTCTACAGCATATATCATTCACCTATGAGATACAAGGCGACTTCACCCTTCCTTTTTTAATTAGCTGGTCTGGGCAAGATTGCTTCATTATTTTAGGCAACCATCATATTCTTTCTTTTGCATGGATTTCCTATGGAAGGTTCTTTCCCCAGCTTTCTTATTTTTAGGTAAACATCCCCTACACTTTCCTCTTGTTTTATAACCATTTTTTATTTATAAAGGATAATAAACTAGAAAAGCCTTTTTATAAGCCCACCTTAGACCTTCCAGGTAATCAATATTAGAAAGCATAGTCAGCTGTCAGCAAATATTATTTTTCCAGACAATAATTATATGGAAGAATGACAACTCCTCATTCATCATCTTAAGCAGTTGTCTGGGAAAGACAGAAAAATATTTTATATAGCACAGGTTTTGCAGCAGAAACATTGTTTTTGACACATACCCATTAGCTTGGCTGGATTGCAGAAGGTTTCTTGCTGTACAGCAAAATGTTGCCACGATTAGCAGAAAGTGGCCTGTTCTGTCAGTTCTTTCTCAGTGTAATTGCTCCGCCGATGACAAATGATTTCTCCAACTATTAGCACAGGGTTTTACTGTCTTCCTGCAGTGAAGTGGAATTTAAAAGTGAAATAAGACAATGCCACCTCCACTTTTATTATAGAAAGAGGCATAAGGATTTGAGAGGGAGATGCAGGGTTAATGTTCCTGATGTGACTAATCGTCTGTTTACATAGGATCAGACTGACACTGTAAGGCAAGGGAGGTTACACTGGTACAGATTTTAAGAGTACTTTAGTATGGCAAATGTGTGCAGAGACTAGTTATCTTTATAATCCCCAGCTGCTCCAAATAGAGTAGCTCTTACCCTCAGCATTTGACAGGGATGAGGCGGTTCAGTGGTTTCGGTCAGAAACCTAAATGGGCCCAAGGTATTCCAGTTACAAGTTGAATATGTTTTAAAGCCAAGCAGTCAGGTTCAGAACCCCTAGGGAACCTTTGCAGTTGGCAAGCCTTACCACAAAGATTAGCAGATCGATCAAGGAATCACTTTAGTTAAGTACTTAGGACCAGCAAGTGACTTCAGTATCATGTATATGTATATCTATGTATGCTGCTTTGAATGAGAAAAAAGACAGCGGGAAACTAAAATAATTATTAAGCTATCTTTATACTGGATTTGTGAGAGCTTTTATGGTTTGTAGGCCATGTGGTAGATCAATGTGCCATCTCAAGCACAAACTATGAGCTAGTCTAAGACCTTTATCACACAAACCAGTGTTGCAGTTGGACCATCACTACTTCCCAGTACCTACCACAGTTCCTTCTGCTTCTGTGCTGGCATACCAGCAGTAACATCATGTCAGGGGGCAGGAGTCTCCTCTTTTATCTCCCTGCCTCCCACACACTGTTTTAAGCTTGCTGTTTTCCTCTCTATCTGTACCCCTTTTGTTTTTAATGTGGATTGACATAGAGCCACGCAGACTGTGTTTCTAAACATCTATAGTTCACTCTCAGCAACTATTCTCTAGCAATAGAAATATTAAAGTTAGAGGGAAAAGGCCCCTTTAACTAAACAGCTAAAACAAACTTATGTTAATTATGCTTACATTAAATGGGGCATTTTTCTCGTTAATTCTAATCAAGTATTCACCTTATGTTACATTTCCTTATGAAATGAAGGTGGAAAATCCTGCCTCTCATCTTTTGAACATTGGCAAGAAAGAAACGACTGCATAGATTTTGGAAACTCCCATTACTCAACCACCCACCCATCTACTGACAAAAAATGAGTGTGGTTAGAAAGAAATATGCAAAGATATAAAGATGGCAGAAAACATAAACCTTTAATCTAGAAGTATAAATTATAAACCAGACTTACGCCACCCCACCCATCAATACAACTCCATAATAAATATCAAGACATTGCATACATGATTGGTGGGTGTCATTTTCAGTATCTGGTGTTTGGGAGAAATCATTTAATTGCCCTCTTCTCTATTCCTGTCTTCCTCCACCGACCTTCTGGATTTTTCTCCACTTTTATGGGTGTACTTTCTGAAAGACAATGTGTAAGGAAAAATATCCTTATCCAAAATTGCAAAGAAAGACACTCCATATTCACAACACTTTCAAAATAACAAATGGATGGTCATTTGTTCTGCAAAAAGGGAACACAACATAGTAGAGGAGTGTCATGCTAAGTAAGACTTACACTGAAATGTTGTTCCACATTGCCTGAGGAAATTTTATCTGCCCAAATTGCCATACATAGAGAATTGTACATTACCAGTAGTACATTTCCCATTCTAGTTAGAACTCTTACCACTGTATCATCCCTATGTCATGATATTACATTCTTCGCTCAAAAAGTAAGCGTTTGATGCTTGGAGAAACAGAAAGTCATAGCAGAAGACAAAACAAAGCATCAAGGAAGATGGAGGAGGCATCTAATTTTTCTAAAAATTACTTCAATCATTACATTACATCTTTTGTTGGGGAAAAGGTGATTTACATCCTGATTACATTGTAAGTAAGTAAGTAACTTTATTTTTCTACCCCGCCACCATCTCCCAACAGGGACTCAGGGCGGCTACATAGGACACAGGCCTAAAGATACAGAACAAGTAGATCAGTTAAAACATACTGCAATAAAAACACAGTAAAAACAGCATTTATACAAAACAGTTACTTTAAACAAAACAATACATCTATATATATAAAAGAATAATGGTGTCGCCCCCTGCCTCTAAACAACAAAACTACAAGCCGCAGAACCTAGAAATTTGCCAACACAATCCCGCATCCTTGCCTCTAGGTTCCTACAACACAATAAAAGATCAACAACCTCCATGGGGACTACAAATCCCAAAAAACAAGACCACTCCATCTGCGCCTGCGCCAAATGCCACCGCTCGCGCAGACAGAAAAAACCCCAACTCCCCCACGACTGCTGCCACGCAGTCACTTTCTCAAACACCGCCGACATCTTGCCCACCATCCATGTCCCCCTCACAACAAGCGCTAATCTCTCACCCACCAAAACCACAAAAACAGAACGAACCATCTCCTCCCTCACAAACCCACACATATACACACCAACACCCATTCCTCCCATGCAGGCCCGCTCCTCCTCACTCCAGCTTTCCTGCCGCCTCAGGCGCTGCCATCTTGGTGCGGTACCACCACATGCATGCACACAAGGACACCCACCCGTCCCCTCAGTGCCTGCTCCGGTGCCCTCCCGTTTTCCTACTGCCAAAAGCGCCGCCATCTTCGGAGACACAAAGCACTCCGTCGCCCAAGTTATTCGACACACGGAACAAATACACGGCGGGGAAAGCCACCCATCTACCCTCACCTTCCCTTCACCACTTTTCTCTTCCTCAACTGTCTCCTCACCCCCCCCCCCCGACCAAAAAGGAGGACAAAAAAACACAAGACAACACAGCTCAAGCAAAAGTTACATACCAAATGGCGGCCAAAAGGAACTTCCCAAAGTGGAAGGAGACGGCTCGGCACAGCAACATCCCATCAGAATTGAGCCTGCAGGGAGGGACAAGAGCTAGATCCGCCTCTCCGGCTTTCCGACTTAATTTGAACCGGATTATCAAGCTAGATAATCCGAATTATTTTCCTGTTCCTGTTTATTGCCTTTTCTTGAAGCAAAGACATTTACTTTTGGTTGAAACACTGAAGTTAAGTGTTTCTAAGTTTAAAATATCATTTAATAAATATTTGTTAACTCTCCTTATTGTGTGTGGCTCTTTAAGAGGAGTCTGTATTGTGACATTGCCCACCTTGCCATTCACCTCATCTCACCGGGGCGGGGCGGGGGGGGGGGGGGTGTCACTGCCTGGCTTCTCCCTATTGTTTTTTATGCAATAAAGGAAGCCTTCCATGTTGCCACTGCTGCCTCCTGCAATGCCTTCAGCTGAGGCATGGAGCTCTGCCAGAAGCTGACGTACATCGTGTGATTGGAGCCGGAGAACTCCATATCTCAACTGACACCCAAGCATCCTAGGATGGGCAAATCTTCCCATTTAATGAGGTCCCTAGCGATTCCTAGAGAAAATATTTCTTCTCCGGGGATGTATTGGCCCTACAGAATGATTCTGTAGGAAATTGACCACAGAATCCTATTAGAGGACCTAGAGATTCCTAAAGTTGTGTTTTCTCAAGTAAAAATAAATATTTTTCCACTTTCACAGTTCTCTTGGACCCTAACCCCAGCAAATGTGAGGGGATAACTGTATTTTCCCATCTAGTTCAATTATTGTCTTCTCAGGCTGGCAGCATTTCTGCAAAGTCTCCAGTCTTTCAGCTCAGATCTTCCTTTTTCTAGCCAGGATGCCAGAAGAATGCCATTGGCTGTGATATGATGTCCAGATATTTTTGGGAGCCAGAACAGAAGCAGCTTGGCGATATTGCTCTTTCATATTTCCCCCTTTATCTTCACAATACAGATTTCACAGCACTTGATGGAACAGTGGCATGGTCCTTAATTCTCTATGCTGCTACTCAGAATAGCATCAAGCACCTATCAACAGCCAATGCCTATTTTAATTTAAGAACATGCTTGTCAACACAATGTTGCTTCAAGAGATTTTCTTCTCACTTTTTATTTAAAAAGCAAAGCAGTGGTTCATTTTTGTACTTGTAAGGAACAAGGAAGAACTTGTGGACTCCTGGGGCTTTGGTAAGGAGTGCCGCAATGTAACTATACTAATTCAGGATTTTGCCAAGACTGCTATTAAAGTGGAACCTGACAGTACTGCTAAGCCCTTAAGAGCTTCATGACAAAAGTTTTCCAGTTAAGTGTACCATGTACTTGAAAGTGTTGAACAGCTAGCTGAAAAATATGAGAAAAAGTTATCTAATACTGTGGTGCTTTGGGCTGTTATCATTTATTTTATGTACCACACATGTATCCTGCTTTTACAGCAAAGGAAGTTGGGCAATGTAGGTGGCGTGAAGGTTATAAATGTTATCCTCACAAGTGGTCTGTAGGTCAGTTTGCACAGGGAATGGAAACTCCTTATTATGACAATGTTTTTGGTCACCATTCTATCTCTAGACATAATTAAAAGTGTGTGTTATGTTCTATAAAGCCCCATATGGCTATATGCAAGCCAGTGTTTTTCCTATATACACCTGCCTGAGCTTAGACTCTCCCAGAAAAAGATGTTCTCTCAGAGTTTGCCAAAAATCCATACCCACCTCAAATGGAAAGTCGGCTGTTTCCGCAATGCACAGCTGCTTTTGGTGAGATCGCAAGAGAGGTCCTTTTTGGTGGCTACTAGGGGGCTAAGGCTGCTATATTCCGTCCCCTCAGATGCAGGTTATTATTGTATAATTATGTGTGCTATTAATTTGCATTCCAATTATACAGTTATAACATTAACTGAAGGAGTACCTATTCATATACTCTCATTTGCATGTTTTTGAACTTTAGGGTTGGCAGAAGCTGGGGCTAACAGTGGGGGCTCTGTCCACTCCCCCAATTCAAACCTGAATGAATGTTGTAATTAGGAGAAATGATTAGCATGTAATGGCCTTGCAGCTTTAAAGCCTGGCTGTTTCCTCCCTGAGTGATTTTTTTTTTTGGGAGGTGTTAGCTGTTTCATGTCTGGAATTCCCTTGTTTTCAGAGTGGTGTTTTTGCGATATTTTATGTGCTTCTACTGTCTGTAGCCCTCAGAAAACAGGATTTGCCAAAATTTGGTGATGGGAAGCCTTTGTTGGGAGGTGTTAGCTGGCCCTGATTGTTTCCTGTGTGGAATTCCCCTGTTTTCAGAGTGTTGTTCTTAATTTAGTGTTCTGATTTTAGCGATTGTATTGTTCTGTTTTATTATACCACATTAATTTTTATATATTCTGATTTTAGTGTTTTTGAATACTTGGAGGCAATTGTATTCATTTTCATGGTTCACAGCAACACAATAATAATAATAATAATAATAATAATAATAATAATAATAATAATGATGATGATGACTTTGGTAATACACATGCTTCACTCCATTGTCAGCTTCCTTTCTGGAAGAATCCTTCCTTGGGAGGTGTTAGTTGGCCCTGATTGTTTCCTTTGTGGAATTTCCAATTTTCCTGCTTTCAGAGTGTTGCTCTTTATTTACTGTCCTGGTTTTAGAGATTATATTGTTCTGTATTATTCTATCATAGTAATTATTTCATATTACAGTAGAATCTCACTTACCCAACATTCACTTATCCAATGTTCTGGATTATCCAACGCAGTCTGCCTTTTAGTAGTCAATGTTTTTGTAGTCAGTGTTTTAAATTCATTGTGATATTTTGGTGGTAAATTTGTAAATACAGTATTTACTACATAGCATTACTGCACATGGAACTACTTTTTCTGTCAAATTTGTTGTATAACATGATGTTTTGATGCTTAATTTGTATAATGATTACCTAATTTGATGCTTAATCAGCTTTTCCTGAATCCCTTCTTATTATCCAACATATTCACTTATCCAACATTCTGCCGGCCTGCTAGAACTGGATTATATGAGGCCCCTTCTACCCAGCTGGATAAAATGCACACTGAAGTGGATTATATGGCAGTGTGGAGTCAATATAATCCAGTTCAAAGTAGATAATATAAAATTATACATAGGTTATATAGCTCTGTGGAAGGGCTTTGAGTCTACACTGCCATATAATAAAATCTGATAATCTATATTTTATAGGCAGTGTGGAAGAGGCCTAACTCTGCCTGTCCCCTGGGCTGAGTAGGTTGCTAGAAGACCAAGTGGGCAGAGCTTAGCCTTCTAAATGGCAGCAATTGGATAAAAACAATTATTCCTTTCCCTCTAATTAGGACTTTATTTTTCTTTTCTTTTTGTTGTATCAACCTAGAGGCTTGGATGATGGGTTGTGTTGTCAAATTTTGAGGTTGGGGGGGCCTGTAGTTTTGTTGTTTTGTCGGTCACCAGGATTCCATCACTCTTTTATATAGATAGATTGTAGAATTTTTATATGTGTGCTTATTGTAAGCCGCCCTGAGTCCCCTCTCGGGTGAGAAGGGCAGGATATAAATGTTGTAATAATAATAATAATAATAATAATAATAATAATAATAATAATAATAATGTTTAAACTACTGACTGGCATCATAGCTGACAAAATTCAAGACTATCTTGAAGAAAAAAACATCTTGCCAGATGAACAGAAAGGCAACAAACAGAAAAGCAGGGGCACAAAAGACCAGTTATTAATTGACAAAATCATTCTGGAGAACTGTAAAAGCCGAAAAGCTAATCTTCACATAACATGGATTGACTACAAAAAGGCCTATGACTCACTCCCACACAGCTGGATCATCAAGTGCCTGGACGCCATCGGGATTTGTAAAAATGTTGGCACCTTTATTGAAAACATGATGGAGCACTGGAAAACTGAACTGTTTGTTGGAAATGAAAGCTATGGACTTGTCAACATCAGAAGAGGAATTTTCCAGGGAGATTCATTGTCCCCTTGCTTTTCATTATTGCCATGATCCCTCTGTCAACAATCTTACAAAAAACAAACCTCGGCTATCAAACATCTAAAAAATCTCACAAAATTTCGCATCGGATGTACATGGATGACCTGAAGCTATATGGGAAAATGGAAACAGAAATCCAGTCTCTGACTAACACTGTCCAAATTTTTAGCACTGATATCAGCATGGAGTTTGGTTTGGACAAATGTTCAACAGTGGCATTGAAGAAGGGAAAAATCATTGAAAGTGAGGGCATAAATATGCCTAATGGCCAAACAATAAAGTGTCACCAGCCAGAGGCCTATAATTATCTGGGCATATTACAGTTGGACAACATGAAGCATGAACATGTGAAAACTGTGGTCAGCAAAGAATACACACAAAGGGTCAGAAAAATTCTCAAAAGCAAGCTCAATGGAGACAACACCATCAAGGCCATAAACGCCTGGGCCATACCTGTCATAAGATATACTGCTGGCATCATAAACTGGACACAGGCAGAACTGGACAATTTCGACAGAAAAACAAGAAGACTCATGACCATTCATCATTCACTGCACCCTCGCAGTGATGTTGACCGGCTATATCTGCCTACAACAGTGATGGCCAACCTATGACACGCGTGTCAGCACTGACACGCCTAGCCATTTTTGCTGACACGCTGCCGCATGCAGATTGATTGGATTACTAATGTCTTTTGTGGCCAAATTTGGTGTGATTTGGTCCAGAGGTTTTGTTTTACTCCATGGGAATTATGCACATTACATTATCATTATGTCATTCTATTATTATTCTATTATTATTGTAGTATATTAGTATATTATTACTATTATATTACAGTAGAGTCTCACTAATCCAAGCCTCACTTATCCAAGCCTCTGGATAATCCAAGCCATTTTTGTAGTCAATGTTTCTAATATATCGTGATATTTTGGTGCTAAATTCGTAAATACAGTAATTACAACATAACATTACTGCATATTGAACTACTTTTTCTGTCAAATTTGTTGTCTAACATGAAGTTTTGGTGCTTAATTTGTAAAATCATAACCTAATTTGATGTTTAATAGGCTTTTCCTTGATCAGTCCTTATAATCCAAGATATTCGCTTATCCAAGCTTCTGCCGGCCCGTTTAGCTTGGATTAGTGAGACTCTACTGTATTATTATTATATTATTCATTATTTATGACTACATTGAAACTACAATAGAGAGAAATCAGCGTGGAAATTGCAAGAGGTACCATAGATTGTTGTACATGGAAATAATGGTAGTAAATAGTTTTTGATTTATTAAATACAATTATGTATTACAATTATATATTTTTGTTATTTAAACTATACACATTGTGAAATTATGGGGTTTTTCTCGAAGTGACACACCACCCAAGTCATGTTAGGTTTTTTGGTGAATTTTGACACACCAAGTGCAAAAGGTTGCCCATCATTGGCCTAGAAGATCAGGTGGCAGAGGACTCTTACAAATCAAACAAGCAGTCAAAGAAGAAGAACATGCCCTGGCAGAATATGTAAAGCAAAGTGAAGAACCTGCTTTGACTGAAGTAAAAAATCAGAAACTTCTCAAAGCACAGCAGACAAAGACACAGCAATACAAGAAAACCACATTACAAACTAGAGCTGGCAGCTGGCACAACAAAACATTGCATGGAAAGTTCCTTGACAAAATTGAAGGAAAAGCTGACAAGGAGAAGACCTGGCTATGGCTCACGAATGGGACACGGAAGAAGGAGACAGAAGGCCTGATCCTTGCTGCCCAGGAGCAAGCCATCAGAACAAATGCAATTAAGGCCAAGATTGAAAAATCAGCTGATGACCCAAAATGCAGACTGTGCAAGGAAGCTGACAAAACCATTGATCATATCCTCAGCTGCTGTAAGAAAATCGCACAGACAGACTACAAACAGAGGCACAACTATGTGGCCCAAATATATTTTTATATTGTTGATGTATCCATTCACAGTGAACACACCCAAAACTGAAGTGTTGTAGGACATTTCCCTGTATGAGGCAACATGGTGTCACTCACGCTCCCAAGAAAAGTCACATAATACCCAAATCCACATAGTTTAACTCTTGATACAGAAAAAAAACCACAAATACCTATATTCCGAAAGAAAAATGCAAAATCAGTACCTACAACAATTTGCTGCTATTTTCTGACACCTAACATCTACTTGGAGCCCCTGGTGGTGCAGCGGATTAAACCACTGAGATGCTGAACTTGCTGACCAAAAGGTTGACTGTTTGAATCCAAGGAGCGGGGTGAACTCCTGCTGTTAGCCCCAGCTTCTGCCAACCTAGCAGTTTGAAAACATGCAAATGTGAGTAGATCAATAGGTACTGCTCCCGCGGGAAGGTAATGGCACTCCATGCAGTCATGCTGGCCACATGACCTTGGAGGCGTCTATGAACAACTCTGGCTCTTCGGCTTAGAAATGGAGATGAGCACCAACCCCCAGAGTCAGACACAACTAGACTTAATGTCGGGAGAAACGTTCCCTTAGCATCAACTACCTGGGAGGGGCACCTCATGCTGGCCAACCTGCTAATGAGTATACATACAATTCAGTCTTCAGATGGTTGAAAGGAAAGAGGAAATTAAAGCAAAATAAAAATGCTATGTTAGTGGGAGTGAATTGAGGTTGCAACATCTTTTTCCTTACTTCACAAGAAATGTAAACATATGACAAGATCCATTCAGTAGTTCTGATACTGAATCTAACCAGTGCAAACTCCCAAAAATGTCACTTGGTTCATTTTTACTAAGAATTTGAGAAAAATCCATGCATTTCTTCTTAAATGTATTCAGTAGGCATGTGCAATCCAGGAAAAAACATGGATCTAAACTCAGTTCGAAAGTAAGGGGCGTTAGCGCTTCATTTCTAAAGTCATTTCCGAATTTTGAAGGAAAAAAATTGAAACTTTTAGAAAATTCGTGATTACTTTGTTAATGACATGTGCAATAGTGAAAAACAACACTAGGGAGAACTTTAGGGGACTCTCCTGCCCTCATTTTTTAGCTATCCTGATCAAACTTGCTACAGTGGTAGAACACATTTACCACTACTAGCTCACCAAATATCAGAATGTTTCCCTTATCCACGGATTTTTGGCAAATTTTCATAGCTTTCATAGAATCATAGAATAGTAGAGTTGGAAGAGACCTCATGGGCCATCTAGTCCAACCACCCCGCTAAGAAGCAGGAAATCGCATTCAAAGCACCCCTGACATATGGCCATCCAGCCTCTGCTTAAAAGCCTCCAAAGAAGGAGCCTCCACCACAGTCCGGGGCAGAGAGTTCCACTGTCGAACAGCCCTCACAGTGAGGAAGTTCTTCCTGATGTTCAGGTGGAATCTCCTTTCCTGCAGTTTGAGGCCATTGTTCCGCGTCCTAGTCTGCAAAGCAGCAGAAAACAAGCTTGCTCCCTCCTCCCTATGACTTCCCCTCACATATTTATACATGGCTATCATGTCTCCTCTCAGCCTTCTCTTTTGCAGGCTAAACATGCCCAGCTCTTTAAGCCGCTCCTCATCGGGCTTGTTCTCCAGACCCTTAATCATTTTAGTTGCCCTCCTCTGGACGCTTTCCAGCTTGTCAACATCTCCCTTCAACTGTGGTGCCCAAAATTGGACACAGTATTCCAGGTGTGGTCTGACCAAGGCAGAATAGAGGGGGAGCATGACTTCCCTGGATCTGGATGCTATAACCCTATTGATGCAGGCCAGAATCCCATTGGCTTTTTTAGCAGCCGCATCACATTGTTGGCTCATGTTTAACTTGTTGTCCACGAGGACTCCAAGGTCTTTTTCGCACATACTGCTGTCAAGCCAGATGTCCCCCATTCTGTATCTTTGATTTCCATTTTTTCTGTCAAAGTGAAGTATTTTGCATTTGTCCCTGTTGAACTTCATTTTGTTAGTTTCGGCCCAAAATGAAGGTTTTATAAAAAAAAAAAAAACTATTTTTAATAATTGCTGAATTTTGTTCCTGGTTTGAAAATCTTATTTCCTGTTTCATTGGGTTGTCTTTACTTTGAAAGACATTGTTCTACTTCAGAAACTATGTTTTTGTGGCTAAAACTCTGTGAAATTGGTGGACACCCAGCAAACCATAATGTGCTATTATAGCACGATGTCCCTAGCGCAAAGTCAAAGTTCTGGCAGTGTCATAAAGTTTTGCCATGTTTTTGTGACAGAACCAATTAGGAAATGACAGTTATCAACCAGGAACAGAAATCATAGCACACCATCAAACCACTCCCGACAGATGCCCATCAGCTTCAGAATAAGGAAATCTGTTCCTGGTTTGAAAGAGTTATTTCCCGTTTCATGGGGCTTTTGGGGGCCAAGAGTTGGTGACTGAAACCCTGAGGGCTTGAACCCAAAGGATTCAACTATGTGTAATATGCCTGGGGTCCCCAGACTTAGAGCACCCGGCAGAGAGGGATTCTGTGAGTGGTGGGACATGCAGTGCCTTGAGACCAGACAAACAAACAAACATAAAATAAGCCCTTTCTCCTAGTACCAAGATACCACCCCCACTTTTTTATCCAAAAAAATAAAAGCTTCTTCTAGGTGGTAGTGCTGGATTTTAAAATGAAATGCATCAGATACTTAAGTAACTTTGCCCTACCACCACCAAGCACCAACCCTCAACACTCACTTTTTTATCCAAAAAATAAAAGCTTCTTCTTTTTGATTAAGTTCTTCTTTCAATGTCTGCCCCACAACAACAGGCCAGGCAGGCAATCAGTGAGTCAAGCAGCAAAAGGAAAGACCAGCTGGCAGCCTCAGCCAACCTCTCCCTCCAACCTCCCAACCCAAAATGTTCCTTGTGGCTTGCATCAGGCACTTTTCAGGAAGGACATCAAAACCCCTCCCCTTGCATGAACATGCAAAATGATTGGTCAAGGAGGCAAGCCTAGGCTAGGCTGATCCTCCCTGAAAATCAAGTTTGGTTGCATCCAAAATACTTCCTCATATTTCCGAACATATTTCTGAGCCTATTGAATAAATTGGCTCCAACGCTTTGAAATCGCTGTTTTTTTCCGAAGCGCTAACGTTTCTTCCTGGACACTTGATTACTTGTTATGCACAGCAAAAATAACTATGAATGATGTATGAGTTAAGGATTTATGGTCAAAAAAGTAACTTTGTAAAAATAGAATCTTATTTAGTCATGCGGGCATCCAGAAATCCAACCTGCTTACTCATACATCGAAAATGATTCCTTTCTCATCTGAACTCCCAATGGAACTGAATGCACAATGCTGCTATGGCAGAGTGAACTTAATCTATTTCTAGCGGACCTTCATTTGTGAGTTTGCTAACTATACTCAAGCTCTGTGTGTGTGTGTGTGTGTGTGTGTGTGTGTGTGTGTAATTGATGATGGCAAGTAAGCGAAAAAGAGCTCACACATCTTGAGTTTCAAAAACAAAACTGAACTTTGCAACTCTTGGGATTTTTTTTTTTTTACATCACCAGGTCATTCACATCTGAGAACATCTGTCATCACTGTAGGAAACTGTTGATAGCAAAGCTATATGAGCTTCTAGTAAACTAAATTATTCTTTAATTTCACTTAACAAGGGTACATATTTTATTCATTAACTTCAGCTAATCTAAAACTCCAGTCTATCCATACTTACATATCAGTTAGCTTTCAGGTAAATAATATATCAGATTTTTCCAGTACATTGAAACACTGATTAAATATTGGAGAGCGGTTGACTTCCATGGCTGTTGCAAGGTTGCGGAATTTCCTCCATTGAGAATCTGGGCCTTCTCCCTCTCTGTCGTCCTCTCACTGACAGGTCAAGACCTTTTTTTAAAACAGGAAATTGGTGAATAACGGTTCATGGAAAAGACTCTTAAGGGGGTTGGTATGTTGCATTTTTATCTTTATAGTTATATCATCTAAAAGCTTTTATGCTGTTTTAAAGTATTGGTGTGTGCATAATAGCTAATTTAATAGGGTTTTTAAAAGTAAGTTTTTTCAGTTGAATTTTGTTTTTTAACTTGTTGAAGCCACCTCTTTTGAAGGAAACAGGGAAGGAAGGAAGGAAGGAAGGAAGGAAGGAAGGAAGGAAGGAAGGAAGGAAGGAAGGAAGCAGTGACGGTTCAACCGAGAGGCAAACTAGTCATTTGCCTGTGGCGCCATCCTGTAGGGGGCGCCATCAAGGCAACTCCTGCCTGCGCTGCTGTGCCTCTGCTCTGCAGAGCCCAGTGCCTTCCTCCCTAGAAGGAAGACGTCGGGCCATTTGCAGACGTGAAACAGCACTTCTCCAGTCTGCAAAGCACCCAGGAGAATGTTGGGCAGTTTGCAGACTGGGAAGCCCAGCACCTCCCCCCCCCCCTTGGCTGCAACTTGCCTTGCAGCAGCCAAAGAGAAGGAATCAGGCTCCACATGGAGCTGGCTCGGGTCCCTTTGATCCTTTTGCCTCCCCTGTAAAGCAAGCAGTGGGATTGGGGGGAAAGGAAGAAGGGGGAAAGGAGCGAGGGAGTGTGGGGAGAAGCCAAGCCACTGTGACCCACTCACTGCCTTCCCATTTTAGTAAGTATTTTTCTATTTGTGAGTCCATTTAAGGGGATTGTTTTGCTTGGGGGGGGGGGGCGGGGGGGGGGGCCTTTGCTAATGGGGTTTATTGTTGTTGTTGGAAGAGGGACCAGGCCTTGGGGCCTTGGATCCTTTTTCCTTTGGGCCCTCTCTCTGTTCTCTTTCCTCCCAACCATTCCTACTACCTGCTGCTCTTTCTCTTTTCCCTTTGCAACATAAATGAAGGGGATCCTTTTGTTTGCAATGTGTGTGTGTGTGTGTATACATACATACATATACACACATATATACATAATATTGGGATTTACTATGGGAAGAGCGATGGAGATTCCCCCATTTTTGAATGTAAACAATCCCAAAAAGACTCCAAAGGCTTTGCATTAGCTCCTGAAAGTATCTTAGATTGGAAAGGGGGAACCCCAAAGGACATCTAGTCCAACCCCATGAAGAAAACCACAAAATCCAGCCCTGGTTAAAGAGATATATATGTGTGTGTGTGTGTGTGTGTGTGTGTGTGTGTGTGTGTGTAATAAACACACTACTGTGCATATTAATATACATATTAATGTAATAAACACAATACTGTGCATATTAATATATATTTTAATGTAATAAACACTATAATGGGAGTTTATTACATATTGATATACCTATTAATGTAATAAACACAATACTGTGCGTATTAATATATATTTTAATGTAATAAACACTATAATGGGAGTTTATTACATATTGATATACCTATTAATGTAATAAACACAATACTCTGCATACTGACATACATATTAATGTAATAAACACTATAATGGGAGTTTATTACATATTGATATACCTGTTAATGTGATAAACACAATACTATGCATATTGACATACATATTAATGTAATAAACACTATAATGAGAGTGTATTCATTATTTATTTATTTTATTTTATTTACTACATTTATATCCTGCCCTTCTCACCCCAAAGGGGACTCAGAGCAGTTTACGAATAATATTGACATATTTACGTACAATGTATTATATTATTAGCATCGCACAATATTAGCAGAGCATAATGATACCGTAATAATAATACAGATTTTCAGAACATAACACAGGAATCATATTCTATATTATATTCTGATTCTGCCAACTTTGCAGTTCAAAAACGTGCAAAATGTGAGTAGATCAATAGGTACTGCTCCAGCCAACCAGGAAGCCGCCCTGAGTTCCCTTTGAGGTTGAGATAGGGCGGGGTAAAAATGCAGTAAATATATATATATTACCCTGAGAGGTTGTGAGATCTGTTGGAAACTAGGCAAGTGGCGTTTATGTATCTGTAGAATTTCAACAGAAAGGAAGAAACCATGAAAATGAACAAAATCTGAGTATTAAAAAAGCTAAAATTGGGACAGTAAAAAAAGAACAACACTCAGAAGACAAGAAACAATCAGGGCCAGTTAACCCTTCCAAACAAGGGATTCCCCCAGGCAGGAAGCAGCCAGTTCTTGAAGCTGAAAGGCTTTTCCATGCAAATGGAACATGACCAGACAGCCTGGAAAACTCACAGCAACCCAATGATTCCGACTATTAAAATATTTCATAACACATATCCGTGGAATGTTCAGGGTGGGAGAAAGAACTCTTGTCTGTTTGTTGGAGGCCAGTGTGACTGTTGCCATTAATCACCTTGATTAGCATTGAAAAGCCTTGCAGCTTCAAAGCCTGGCTGTTTCCTGCTTGAGGGAATCCTTTGTTGGGAGGTGTTAATCAATCAGGAGAGAATACTTCTGGAACCTGTTGTCAAAAGCTTTCATGGCCAGAAACACTGGTTTGCTGTGGGTTTCCCAGTCTGTATTGCCATGTTTCAGAAGCAATCTCTCCTGATGTTTCGCCCACATCTATGGCAAGCATCCTCAGAGGTTGTGAGGTCTGTTCGAAACTAGGAAAGTGGGGCTTAATTATTTGTTGAAAGTCCAGGTTGGAAGAGAAAGAACTCTTGTCTGCTGGAGGCAAGTGTGAATGTTGCAATAGGCCACCTTGATTAGCATTGAATAGCCTTGCAGCTTCAAAGCCTGGCTGCTTCCTATTTGAGGGAATCCTTTGTTGGTAGGTGTGAGCTGCCCCTGATTGATTCATGTCTGGAATTCGTGTGTTTTTGTGTGTGTTGTTCTTTATTTACTGTCCTGAGTTTTTAAATACTGGTAGCCAGATACTCTTCATTATCATGGGTTCCTCCTTTCTGTTGGAATTGTCCACATGCTTGTGGATTTCAATGACTTCTCTGTTGTCTGACATGGTGGTTGTGAGAGTGGTCCAGCATTTCTATGTTCTCAAATAATATACTGTGTCCAAGTTTTACCCCTTATCTTAAATGGCTATGGGGGGGAAAGCAAGGGGCTTGAGGCTGTTAGGAATTGTGGGAGTTGTAGTCCAAAACACCTGGGGGGCCAATGTTTGTCCATGCCTGGTAGGTAAGTGCACTTGCTGTTGCATCTTTGCTGGAAAATAATTCTGTGTACATTTAGAAAAGCATAAATACTACATATTTCAAGTAATGCATCATCATTTGATCATTTCATAGAATTCCAGCAGATTCTCAGAATGTGTAGGACGCATGGGGGTGGGAATTTATGAGCTGTCACACAGCCATATAACCCAGAATATCAAGGCAGAATAACCCAAAATATCTGCTTTGAACTGGGTTATCTAAGTCCACACTGCCCTATATCCCAGTTCAATGTTTGGTGTTAAATTCGCAAATATAGTAATTCCTACATAACATTACCATGTATTGAACTGCTTTTTCTGTTAATTTGTTGTATAACATGATGTTTTGGTGCTTAATTTGTAAAATCATAATGTAATTTGATGTTTATTAGGCTTTTCCTTAATCCCTCCTTATTATCCAACATTTTTGCTTATCCAACGCTTTTGTTTTTCAGTTATTGGTTTTGGGGGGGGGGGGGCGCCAAAATTCTATTCGCCTGTACTTGAAAATTTCCTAGGGCCGGCTCTGGATGGAAGGAAGGAAGGAAGGAAGGAAGGAAGGAAGGAAGGAAGGAAGGAAGGAAGGAAGGAAGGAAAACTTCTTCATGGACATAGACAGATATAATCCTCAGTTACACTTGTGTATGTATTTTTGGGATCTTGTAGAGGATGTATTATGTACCTTGTTGTGCAGTGCCGCTTACCTTCTTGTGCAACAACAAGTACTAAAAGGTATGCAGGTGCCGATCAACACTTCAGCAACCAACTAATTATGGACTATGTATTAGAATTTTAGAATAACACTGAGACTAAAGTGTGAATTTGTATGTGTGTGTATGTGTGTATACACACACACACACACACACACACACACACATATACAGCATCTAGGCTGAATATTCTTACTAAATTTTAACCATCCTTCATAGGAATCATGGATGACCTGAGAATAAGTATAAAGGATTACCTCACTTTTTCAAATGTAGGATCGGGCTTTGTTTCATTTTCATACTTACACATTTTCTTCTTAGCCTTCTCACATTTTAAAGATTTTGTGATGCTTTGAAAACATATCTTGTTTTCTACATACTTTTGAGAGAAGGTAACTAAATAGCTAGATAGAAAAATGGCTAACATGCAGTAGTTCCATGAACATTCCAGATTAACTCCAGTCTCCCATAATGTTCCTGGATGGGTGTTGTTAGCAATTCCACTGATTTCTCAGTTCTTCATATGTAGGTGTGAATTTGATGTCTACATTTCTTTAAAGGAATCAGCACTTTAAGAAAATGGCATTTTTCTTGTGGCAAAAGTAAAAAAACAGCAGCACCATCTTCTGGAGGCAAAGAGGAGAGAACAAGAAAATATGAACTATCGTAAAGGATAATGAGAAGGAAAAGATATATTTGGTTTCCTACCCAGTTCATTTGTGCATATTTTTCTTTAATGTACCTTCTTAGCTCTATTTAATTTATTTCATCTAAAAGTATATGTCATGTTCCCCCTTAGATTTAAGCATGAAAGCACACACTTTTTTGCTTCCTGTTTTATTTCACCAAGGGAAATTAGAGATGTACAAACCCTTTCGGTTTATTTTGATAGATATTTTTATTTTCAATAACCCAGACATCAGATGTTCAAGGTACACAAACCAAGCAAGATTGACAACATTTTCTCACTATCTGTCTGTACCAATGACACAATAATGCATTCTTACATTCAAAAGCACTGATTGGCATTTTGTTCAGTGTTGGACTACCTCCAATTATTTCCCAGACATACACGTAAACCTCTTGCTGTTTAAAACAATATGTTTTATTCATTTGTTTATTTGTCTTTAATTTCTGTATTCCTAAATGAATGCCAATACACTGAAAATAAAAATCATAGTAAAGTATACAAAACTCTATTAAAATCAATAAATAACACGATCAAATGATCATCCGAAAGAAAGTAGGAAACCTGTGACACTCCACTTTTGTACTCTAATTCCCATCTTCTTTAGTAAGCATGGCTAGTTGATGAAGTGAATGGGAGCTGTAATCCAATAATTCTGGAAGGCCACAGATTTCCATCCCCCATGTAAAACAACAGCATTACAAAGATAATAAATTGAATAATAATACATTATTCCAATATCTGCAATATCTACATTAAAATCCCTAAAATAATTAAAAGGTATCCAGATCCCTAAAAGGTGATGTATTTGAAAAAATGGAGAGAAATGTTCATACTTAAGATGTCTCAAATTAGAAATTATCACAAATGTAAAATCTCAAATCTGTAGTCTTCACATGAAAAGATGAATAATTAAAATATTTATCTATCTCCTGTTGTAGAAAATTAATGTTCTTCCACAGTATTATCCCCATATTTGTGTGTTGCACAGGAATTGTCCTGTAGATAAAAACCCATGTGTGAAACTGTGCAGAACGTAGGAAACAGTGGTTTCTATGCAGAAAATTCATTTTCTGCTCACAAACAATTTTTGTATTTAAATTGTTGTATATTTTCTTTACAGAGCAACTCCTGAAAAACATTGTGGGACATTGAACACCATGAGAAAACTCCTCCCAGCAGAGAGTTCTTAATGATTGGGAAATCTGGTTTTAATGATCTGGGAATGTATAATCATGTATATTTTTTCCATCCCTAGATAATTGTTGCTAGACTATACTTATTCAGCAGATATTTCTGTTTGTATCAGTTTAAATTGGTCAAATGCACTAGATGCCAATGCACCACAAGTGACACAGTTAGATCAGGGACTGCTCCAAACATATTTTAGAGGAAATACAAATACATCTGAAGATACTGAACCCTATTTTCATAAATAGATATCCATCCATCAACAAAACTTCAAATTTTCAGGAAGGAGATTCACTTTATTGGCTTTAACCACAACATTGCTGAGCTCTGATAATGATCTATTGTATTTCTTCAATTCTAAGAATCATTTTTTTTTCTAGATAAACATCTCTAAAAATTGGGTTCATCTTAGTTTTGCAGGTGTATCTTATGTATTTTTGTTGGTGGTGGTTGTACTGAAGTTGGGAAGACTTACATATTGGCTGTCACCCAGTCAAGACCTTCCTAAGAAAGAAACTAACTGGGACCGCGTAAAAGAATATCTGAAACAGAGGAAAATAAACCTCATTTGTTGAAAGTATGAAACCTTAAGGATAAGATGAAGACAGAGGGGAAGTAGATCCAAAACAATATCATGCTAACTTAAAACAAACTTTAGGGCTATCAAGAATAAGAAGTCAACAAACATTTCTTTTTTTTTACATTTTTACACTATTTTCTTCTTCTTTTTCTCATTTTTATTATTATACTTATATAGACTTTTTTTTCTCTTCTCTCTTTTTGATTCATTCCTCTTTTAGATTTCCTACTTTCTATATAACCAAATGTTCTCACTCTTTCGATGTTAACTTACTCTATCTCATAAGGTAAAAACTCCAAAATTACTTTTAAAAAGGTTGGGTGTGCCTTACAACCAATGGCTCTTATAGTTAGATAAATACAGTAGTTCTAATTTCCATCTGATTTAGATAAAGATGTTTTTCATTAACTGATATACTTAAACCTAACTTCCTGGATCATAGAATCATAGAATCATAGAATAGTAGAGTTGGAAGAGACCTTATGGGCCATCCAGTCCAACCCCCTGCCAAGAAGCAGGAAATCGCATTTAAAGCATGACCTTTCTCAGCTAGAAGTTACACCATATAGGAGATAAAATGGAACTCTGTGTATCTCTGCAGCACTATTTTTCTGGACAGCCATTTTCCAAGATGAAAAACAATGGAAATACAAGAAAGGTCGAAACATTCCGTCTTCTAAAGAAGATTTACTTATCCCCTTAGTTCAGCCAGAATAAGTTAACAAGGACAAGGGCCAAATGCACAAATTGTTTTCTTTACACCTTGTTGAATCTTTTCTAAATATCAAGGCCTTAACCATTGATAACTCAATATAACACAATTTTTGTCCCTGGGTTATAAATGTCATTTCCTAATTGGTACTATCAAAAAAATGGGAAAAGTGTATTAAACTGCAAAAATCATTGTTTTTGCGGGACATCCTGTAGCACATTTTGCTATAGTTTTTCAATGACTATCTCAGGGGTCCTCAAACTTTTAAACCAGAGGGCCAGTCCACAATCCTTCAGACTGTGGAGGGGCCGAATTATCATTTGGAAATAATAACAAAACAAATTCCTTATGCACACTGCACATGTCTTATTTGTAGTGCAAAACAACAACAACGAAAGAACAATACAATATTTAAAAATGAAAACAATTATAACCAGCATAAACCTATCAGGATTTCAATGGGAAGTGTGGGTCTGCTTCTGGCCAATGAGATAGTCAAGTTAATTAGGATTGTTGTTGTTGTGTGCCTTCAAGTCATTTCAGACTTTGGGCGAGCCTAAGTCTAAAATTATTTATTTATTCATTTACTACATTTATTTATTACAT
The DNA here is from genome assembly GCF_035594765.1 of Anolis carolinensis. Taxonomy (NCBI): domain Eukaryota; kingdom Metazoa; phylum Chordata; class Lepidosauria; order Squamata; family Anolidae; genus Anolis; species Anolis carolinensis. The sequence continues at coordinate 94,239,865 of NC_085843.1, forward strand.
TTATATCCTGCCCTTCTCACCCTGAAGGGGACTCAGAGCAGCTGTATGTACATACAATATATTATATTATTAGCATAGCACAATATTAGCATTATATATTACTATATTGAACTATACCACTATACTGTAATACTATATGTAATATATAACATATAATTAATATTATTATATGGTATTATTATCAATATTATATGTATATACAATATATTATTAAAATGATATAAAATATTATATTATAAAACTGACCTTGGAGGGCCACATCCGGCCCCCGGGCCTTAGTTTGGGGACCCCTGGACTATCTGATGGAGTCTCGATCAATTCAACATAGTTTGTGGCAGCCACAAACAACAACAACAACAACAACAACTTTATTTTTGTATCCCTCCTCCATCTCCCCAAAGGGACTCGGGGCGGCTCACATGGGGACAAGTCCAACAACACAAGTTAAAACACAGAACAATCAATTAAAAATATTATAACTACATAAAACAATAAAACACATCAACAGGATTAAAACCAGGACAATAATAATAACTAAACATTCAGAGGGTAATATTATGGAGTACTCTGATTAGGGCTCCTAGGAGGTATAAGGGCGATCAAAAATAGGGGCAGAGGAGCAATCTCAGTAAACACTAAAACCATGAAGGATAAGCAACAGTGATAAAGTGCAATAACCAATAACGAGATGAAGCGGGCTGAGTATCTGGTGGGACTGCTTACTCAAAAGTGCACCGGAACATCGAAATCTTTAGGTCTTTGCGAAAGGTGGACAGGGTAGGTGCCAGTCTGATCTCCCTGGGGAGAGAGTTCCAGAGCCAAGGGGCCACCACCAATGAGGCCCTCTCCCTCGTCTCCACCAGTCGCGCTTGAGATGAAGGTGGAATTGAGAGAAGGGCCTCCCTGGCAGATCTTGAGGTCCACGTGGGTTGGTGGGAGAGAAGGTGATCGCGAAGATAAGCAGGTCCTGAACCATTTAGGGCTTTATAAGTGATAACCTGCACCTTGAATTGGGACCAGAAACTTATCAGTAGCCAGTGGAGTTGCTTGAACAGGGGGGTTGACCACTCCCTGTAACTCGCTCCAGTTATTAGTCTGGCCGCTGATATTTGTACCAACTGTAGTTTCCGAGGCATCTTCAAGGGCAGCCCCACATAGAGCATGTTGCAGTAATCCAGTCTAGAGGTAACGAAGGTGTGGACCACCAAGGCCAAGTCAAGACTTCACAACATACGATCGCAGCTGGTGCACAAGATTTAACTGTGCAAAAACTCTCCCGGACACTGCCAACACCTGAGCATCAAACATCAGTGCTGAGTCCAGGAGGACCTCCAGACTTCTGACCTTCTTCCTTAGGGGGAGTGTGACCCCGTCGAGCACAGGTTGCCACCCTAAATGAAGTTTATGAGCAACTACTTTCAATATAAGTACTACGCAATTAAACAGGAAATAACCCTTTCAAACCAGGAACAGATTTTTTTTTTTAAAAAAAGAAATGTATTACATAGTGTAATTAATCCCATAGACTGTTGTAGCCCAGCTTGAGAGTGGGCCATTCAGTCAGTGATTGTCCCTGCACCAGCTTTGCCAGAGAACTCTGGGTTTGGGCCTGAGATGCAACCAGCTTTGCCAGATGACTCTGGGTTTGGGCTTGAGATGCAGTCAAAAGTGTGTTCCAGTGGATTCTGGGACCAGAGACAGAATAATTGCAAGCAGGCATTTTGAACCACGTTCCTCTCCAGATCACTAGGTGTCAGATAGACATTCTAGTTTAAAGGAGGATAATGAGTTTGACAGGAGAGCAGCAGTAAGTCACTGGAGGAGGGAATGAGAATGTTTGCGAAGAAGCAAACGGTTGTTTTTGAAGCACTCTAATGAGTAGTTTTCTCATGAGAGAAAGACCTTGGGTTTTCCTTAAAATGCCTTGTTTTCTTGGCCACAGCCAGAGGTGGCAACTTTGTCTATTCAAGAAAGAAGGATCTTTGCTCCGTGTTCCTGTATCTTGCTTCAAATATCAGCCTTAGCATGAATCCAGGGGAATATTCCAGTGACTTTGCTGTTTGGGTTTTATTCCAGTCAAGACCTTTGCCTTGTGTTTCATCATTGACTTTATACCTGGACTACCTTAGAACTAATCCTGCACTTGTGTCTTGTTTTCCTGTGCCTTGTTTGTGTATTATCATTGACTTCATACATTGGACTACCTTGAAATCAATCCTGCACTCCAGAGTTGGTTTCCTGTGATTATCCTTGATTCATGTCTTGGGAAATAATCCAGTTTTGGACTATGCTCTTTGAGTGGTTTTTATAGACTCTTGTTTCATGAACTTCAAGTACCTTGCTCTTGTGGATTTAAACCAAATTTACTGACTTTGAACTATATTTTGCTTTTGCGTGCATATAATCATCAATAAACAACTTTCTTGCTTATATTCTGGGGCTTCAGTGTGGTTTTGAGGTGCCTATGTAGCCTAGGGGTGCAACATAGATAATCTCAAACAATACTTTGAACACATTCACCAATTAAATTGATCTCTTCCAATACTTGTGTCACAACTAATATCTTTTGTTAACATGTCACAATGTGCTTTAACAGAGGATTCTCTCTGGATCATGAATACTAGAATAAATTAGACTTGGCAATATTTTTAAAACCAAAAACTGAATTATGCACTCTGAAGATCTGTCTGAGACTGAAAAGTGCTATATCATAGCCACTACTAACACCACTTAGCAGACTCACTCCAAAACTGCTATCCCTTCTTTCCATAATTTACATTCCATCCTCTACATTTTCCATCACGACATTCCATCATTGTCCCTAGCAGATACATTCACTAGAAATCTATTGAAATAATTGAGGTCCTCATATTTGTAGAGGATAGTTAGGTGGAGACCACCTGGATTCCATCAACTTCCAAAGTTGGACCATCATGCCAATAACTGTATGGGGCAACTGTGGTTGTCATGACAACTATAAAATTCGGATCTGTTTCTGACAAACTAATTTCAGCCTATATATCAAAGTCCTCATGTCAAAACTCCTGAGGGTCTTCAACATACCAACAAATGAGGCCACTTCTGCAAGTTTAGAGAGGAAGACTGCTAGAAAGTCAGTGTTCCTATGAGAAAGGTAATATAGAAAAAGGTGTGAAATGTTGCGACTATGCTTATGAATAAATGTCAAACTTTCTTTTATTTTCAATCTGTACAAATGAATACAACTTTATGATCTAATTGGATGTTTGGCCATAGGATTTCCATAGTGTCAAATTAACATGCAGATTAAACTAATTCTGTTGGTGTACTTTGAAAAATATGCATGACATAGCTCCTCAAAAATTTTAAATAATAGTTTTCTTAATAGTTAAATCTGGAAATGTAATTCAGAAACCAGAGAGCTTCTTAGTTAACATGCAAAAATGTGTTTAGTAACATACAGTCAAGCACCATCTGTCTGGATATTTGGATGAACCAGGCATTTCAGTTCTATCTCACAAAGTCATAATTTTGAAGGATTTGTTTCCAACAAATCCATAAAGCATATGCTGCTCATAAGATAAGCTCTTCAGCAATACTCTGCCCTTTATAAAACCCCAAGAGCCAAAGCATTTGGACTCAGAGTTCAACTGAGTACAGAAATAGCTCCTATCCAGGGGTATAAGTGTCTATCACTTAGGTGGTAACTCCTCCTATGTGAGAGGAGTTCAGGTGTTTCTAAAACATAAACATGCATTACCTCAATGATGCCCAAGTATACTACTCAGAACAATAAAACAAAAACTAAGATGTTTACCTGACAGCAGCCAAATCTAAGATATGTTCATGTGTTGAATCATGAACAGACTCCATTGTAAATAAATTGAACTCAATAAGCTGATCTATATCAAATTTTTCCATCGGTCTGTCTAGCTCAGTATTGCCTGCCTGCCTGTGCTTTTCTGGAATTTCAGAAATGAGTTATTTGGGAATCAACCTACTATCAACTCTTCAGTATAAGTATTTCATTGGAGATGTTAGATACTAGTATGTTCATATTAATGATGGAGTCACACAAAATATTAAAATGAGATTGGGTGAAACAATCCAAATATCCATTATCTATATTCAGGCATAGCAGGTGGCTCTAGTATTATGGTCAGTGACTCCACCCTCAGTGTTAATAGCAGCCTACTCTAAACATAAACAGATCATCCAGGTGTTATGTGAGCTCTCCATGTGCTCCAAAACATTCCTGTTGACACCTAGGTATTTAACTCATTACTACATATTGTACTCTGTTGCACAGATATGCATCTCCTGATATGTACGAGGGTGGATGGATGGTCTGTTGAAAAATGAGCTCCTTTTAGGCAAGTGGATTCAAGAAATGAAATAGGATGTGTATAAAGTCAAGAAAGATAGCTGGTTCTCATGTTTTGCTAAGTTAAAAATATTAGTAACAAAGGGTCTTGTATAGATTGACTATGCTAAATTAACAATCAAGCTAATCTGTGGTTACCACATCACCCTTATACACATTCAGTATTTATTTATTTTACTGAGGACTAGGGAGTCGAACTATAAATTTCTACCGTGTCCCACAGCATAGTTAAATTAATAATAATAATAATAATAATAATAATAATAATAATAATAATAATAACAACAGCAACTTCTTTATTTGTATTAATAGAAGGCAGGGGTAAAATAGAAAAACATAACATTTATAGAATTTTGGTGATGGTAATCTAATTCCTAGCAAGTTTTTTTTTGGTCATACATTTTTATTTCATTTTCACACTTTTATACCACAAGGGTGGGGGAAAATGTCAAGGAAAGTATAATTAGTTAATTATGGAGTTTAGTTAGTAAGTTAGGTCTATCTGTAAGTCTAATGTACATCCAAGAATGAGGAAGGGAAGGGTATTGTTATACCTTCAGGGAGATAGGGCGGGCTACAAATAATTATTATTTATGTAATATATTATTGTTGTTGTTGTTATTGTTATTGTTGTTGTTTTATTATGACACAGCAAAAAAGATAGATATGCTGGATTTTGTATCACAAAATCACAAGTCGAACACTTCCCAAGTGTCTAGGACTGTGTGAAGTATTTTCGGATGATGCGCACAGATCCCAGTAGGGTGGCCTTTTGCAGTTGGCAGATCGTAATTTTGTCAATGTCTATTGTTTCCAAATGCCGGCTGAGATCTTTTGGCACTGCACCCAGTGTGCCCATCACCACCGGGACCACCTGCACTGGTTTCTGCCAGAGTCTTTGAAGTTTAATCTTGAGGTCCTGATAGCAGCTGAGTTTTTCCTGTTGTTTTTCGTCAATGCGACTGTCACCTGGGATGGCAACATCAATGATCCAAACCTTTTTCTTTTCCACAACTGTGATGTCTGGTGTGTTGTGTTCCAGAACATTATCAGTCTGGATTCGGAAGTCCCACAGTATCTTTGCGTGCTCATTTTCCAATACTTTTGTAGGTTTGTGATCCCACCAGTTCTTTACTGCTGGGAGGTGGTACTTGAGGCATAAGTTCCAATGAATCATTTGGGCCACATAGTTGTGCCTCTGTTTGTAGTCTGTCTGTGCAATTTTCTTACAGCAGCTGAGGATATGATCAATGGTTTCATCAGCTTCCTTGCACGTCTGCATTTTGGGTCATCGGCTGATTTTTCAATCTTGGCCTTAATTGCATTTGTTCTAATGGCTTGCTCCTGGGCAGCAAGGATCAGGCCTTCTGTCTCCTTCTTCAGTGTCCCATTCGTGAGCCATAGCCAGGTCTTCTCCTTGTCAGCTTTTCCTTCAATATTGTCAAGGAACTTTCCATGCAATGTTTTGTTTGTAGTGTGGTTTTCTTGTACTGCTGTGTCTTTGTCTGCTGTGCTTTGAGAAGTTTCTAATTTTTTACTTCAGTCAAAGCAGGTTCTTCACTTTGCTTTACATATTCTGCCAGGGCATGTTCTTCTTCTTTGACTGCTTGTTTGACTTGTAAGAGTCCTCTGCCACCTGATCTTCTAGGCAGATATAGCCGGTCAACATCACTGTGGGGTGCAGTGAATGATGAATGGTCATAAGTTTTCTTGTTTTTCTGTCCAAATTGTCCAGTTCTGCCTGTGTCCAGTTTATGATGCCAGCAGTATATCTTATGACAGGTATGGCCCAGGTGTTTATGGCCTTGATGGTGTTGCCTCCATTGAGCTTGCTTTTGAGAATTTTTCTGACCCTTTGTGTGTATTCTGTGTGAATTTTCTCAGCTATGATGCCAGTCAGTAGTTTAAATATAGTGGGCAGACACGTTATTGGCCTGTAGTTTCCTGGTGCTGCTCCTTTTGCTAGATCCTTTTGTATCAGGTATGTTCTTCCAGTTGTTAGCCATTCACTGATACTTCCTTTCATCTCATTGAATTGTTGGGTCATTTTTCCATGTAAACTAATCAGATATTTGAGCTAAAATCCATGAAGTTGATCACTACCAGGCAATGTCCAGTTCTTGACTTTTTGCACTCGTTTGCTGATCCATTAGCATTAAGTGTGATGTCCCCTGAACCCTTGGGCTGTGATCCTGCCTCCATTATGGACCAAAGTGACGAGGAAATGGGGTTTGTGCCGATTCAGCAAGATTCTGCCCCGTTCCAGATGCTCCCTATTGACAATTCTAGCACACAGCTCATTTAAAAGGCCCTTTAAACGGAGCCTTCTCCCACCAGTTCCCCTCCCTTTGATAGACGGATGTTTTGAGAAACTAGTAGGTTTGAGAAAGCTGGCAGGAGAAGGAGCATGCGATTAGCAGCTAGAGAATCTGCTGATTAACCTGTTTTCCCCTGAGAATTCTCAGGGAGGATCGCATCTGGTTGAAGTTGTTGTTTTAGCTCTTTTCCCTTGGGAAAAGCGCATTTGGATCTCTGCTCTGTGGAAAGATTTGAAGTTCCTTAAAAGTTCTGTGCGCTGGCTAGCCAGCGCGGAGTCAACGTGTCAGTTGAAGGATTAACTTCACTTCCAGCCAAGTGTGGACCATGTTTGGATCCACTACCTTCCAGCCTAGCCATACCTTGTCTAGCTGTGTTTCCCTGCCTTGCCTTGCCGTGATTTTAGCCTTGCCTTGTCGTGCCGTGAATCCAGTTTTGTCTTCAATTCCTTGCCTTGGACTAGCTTTGGAACTCTAGCAAAAGACTTGGACGTTTCCCCACTCAAACTGCTTGGAAGTTTGAGTGCATTTCGGGTTTTTGGATTTCGAACTTTAAACTCTAATATTGGACATTGGACAATATATTACTGGACTATATTTGACCTTTCCTAAAAGGTCTATTGATGAACTTCATCTTCTGCTTGTTTTTGTTTTATTGCTTCAATTCTTTAATAAAGATATTAGATTGTTTATTGGCCTCAGTATATTGGTTTCCAGTGCTCTCGCAGCCAGGGGTGTCACATTAAGGAGTATCAAACCAAAATGAAGTCTATACTGGCTCGGTCATTGCCCAGGATAAAAAGGACCACGGTGGATGCTGCTGATTCTGGACATTCATCGACAAGTGGGCTACGGAATCAAAATACAAATGAACAGTCACAGAAGCGGCAGAAATATACAATGCCAGAAAACAGCATTATTATTATTATTATTATTATTATTATTATTATTATTATTATTGACGGCTTTGGTCGCCTTGGTGGATGACCTCCGCAGGGAACTAGACAGGACTCCCATGCTTTTTAACATCTACATGAAACCGCTGGGCGAGGTTATCCAGAGTTTTGGGGTTGGGTGCCATCTCTATGCAGATGACACCCAGCTTTACTACTCTTTTCCACCAAATTCCAAGGAAGCCCCTTGCGTCCTGAACCAGTGCCTGTCCACTGTGGTGGACTGGATGAGGGTGAACAAGCTGAGGCTTAATCCAGATAAGACAGAGGTCCTCCTGGTCAGTCACATGGCTGATCGGGTATTGGGTGGTAACCTGTGCTGGAATGGGGTTACACTCCCCCTGAAGTCACAGGTCCGCAGCATAGGGGTTCTCCTGGATATGGCGCTGACAACTGAAGCTCAGGTGTCGGCAGTGGCTGGCAGGGCCTTTGCACAATTAAAGCTTGTACACCAGCTCCGACCATACCTTGAGAAGTCTGACTTGGCCACAGTGGTCCACGCCTTAGTTACCTCTAGATTGGATTACTGTAACACACTCATTGTGGGACTGCCTTTCAAGATGGCTCAGAAACTCCAACTAGTACAACTAGCGGCAGCCAGGTTGTTAACGGGAGCAAGCTATAAAGAGAGGATTACCCCCCTATTGAAATAGTTCCACTGGCTGCCGATAAATGTCTGAACCCAATTCAAAGTGCTGGTTATTACCTATAAAGTCCTAAACGGCTCGGGTCCAGTCTATCTTTGTGATCACATCTATTACAAACCTGCATGAACTCTACGATCCACCGGGGAGGCCCTTCTCTCATTCCCACCCTTGTCTCAAACCAGATTGATGGGGATGAGAAAGAGGGTCTTTTTGGTCGTGGCCCCCCGGCTCTGGAATTCTCTTCTGAGGGATATCAGATTAGCCCCTACAGTGATGTCTTTCAGAAAAGCTTTGAAAACCTGTTTTTTTTTTCAAGCCACCTTCAACTGAGATGAACAGTTGATTGAGTCCCTACCTGTCCCTACATCCTAGTCTTCTGCACCTTATTACAGTCATTTGGATTAGTTCTCCTAATACATTGCACAATTAAAATTTTATTTTTCTCCTCCAAGACTGAGGACTGAAGTGTTCACTGGCCATGCTTTTATTCTGTGAAGCTGTGTTGTAGAGTTTGACATATTAATTTGTTATGATTGTTATGTATTTTGTATTGTTGTATTTTATTGTATGTTGTTGGGCTTGGTCCCCATGTGAGTCACCCCAAATCCCCTCGGGAAGATGAGGCTGGATACAAAAATAAGTTATTATTATATTATTATTATTGCATATTTCTATTTGCAATACAGTTCTATTCACAATGTCTTTTGCTTAGGAATAACAAAAGAAATGTTTTTTCCCCTTCTTTCTTCTTATATTGTCCCATACTTATTACTTATTATTATATTGATGTTAAAATGCGGGTTTAATCTATGTAATGTTATATGTCTATTATGTTAGTTTTATTGTAAATGTATTTTATTTTGTTTATTGTGGATATTTGGGCTATGCCCAATGTTAGCTGCCGGGAGTCCCTGCAGGGAGATGGAGGCGGGATATAAAAATAAAGTTATGATTGTTGTTGTTGCTGTTGTTGTTGTTGTTGTTGTTGTTGTTGTTGTTATATTGTCGTTATCTTCTCTGGGCCTATACCATTATTATTTCTTCTAATTATTTTGCCATTCTACTTATACATTTGTGATGACTCATGGGCCATGTAGTCCTGTTCCTAGTACTGTTGTGACAGATGAAGAGGAAAACTTGGGTTTCCCACCGTTTCTGCTGGATTTGGAGCCCTTGCAGCTGCAGGATGTTTGCCCACAAGAAGTCAGCCAAACAAGCCTTGAACAGAAATCTCCCCCATTTTCTCGCCGGCTTTATTATAATCAAGATAGAAGCGCTCGGGAGGCGACTCGCCGGAGCTCCAGGATAGCTGCCAGACAATTAGATGATTAAGTCTGTTTCCCTTGGGAAAGTTTAAGGAGTCATGCATCTGGACACAGCATAGGTTTTGTTTCTTGTTCCCCAGAGAAAGTGTTCTTTGGCGGGAAAACAAGATCCTATATAGGTGTTTGGCCGCAAAGGAATCCTTGCGGAGTCAATTCGTCAGCTTCGGGAGTAGATTGTGTGTGGACTACGCTACTCCAGTTTCCAGGACCTTGCTCTCGTTCCAGCCCTGCCTTGTTCCCCGGACCTCGCCACGGATTTCGCCACGGACCCTGTTCTTGCTCCTCGCTTCTTGTTGCCTTGAATCAAGCCTTGTTTGCCAAGAATCTAGTTTGCTTCCCAGCCTTGCATTAAGCTCCATGGACTAAAGGACCTTGTCATTTCCCCTCACTTTGCTTGGCAAAGTGTGTGTTTCGGTTATTGGATTACAACTTTGGACCTTAATATCTCATATTGGACATTGTTTTCCTGGACTATATTTGACCTTTCCTGAAAGGTCTACTTCTGAACTATATTCTACACTTGTTTTTATTAACTTTATATATTTCCTTAATAAAGATATTAGTTAGATTCTGGTCTCTGCGCATGGTTATTGGTGCTCTGCAGCCTGGGTCCTGACAACATTACAATTTCTATTTTCCCTTACTTTTAATAATAACATTTCATTTATATTTCTTAGAGACATTTCATTTGTTAATGTTTTAGTAATACCTATATTAAATAAATGTTTTTAAATATATTTATTTCTTACTGTAAATTTGTTTTTATAGGTTATGTTTTACATATGTATATTGTTTTGTATTGTCTTTTTTTGTATATATCTTTATTGAGCATTTTACATTATAAAAAAGGAAAAAAAGGAAAAAAGAAATGCAAATCACCATATTTCGCAGCGAAAGTGGAGGAACACTTTTGTATAGGTAGAAAGTAGGAAGTAAGAAGAAAGATATATATATATATATATATATATATATATATATACACGTACATACCCATACCCATACAAACCTATATATATATGTAAATCTAAAAAAAAGGAAAAAAAGGATTAAAAAATTAAAAACAAAAGAGGAAAAATACTACTACTACTACTACTACTACTACTAATAATAATAATAATAATAATAATAATAATAATAATAATAAATTTAATGAAAAAAGGAAAAAAATAGGTTGTATACTTCCATCTGTCTTTTACTGGCTCTTCATAATCTTTTCCAAGGCAAATCATATTTATTGGTAAAACGCCATGTCCCTTCGTCCTCCTTAATCTCTAAGGTTGTGTCGGTTCAGCAGATAAGATCAAACTTCATCTGTTTTAAATAATCCTTTACCAGGTTCCAGTTCGTTTCTTTCTTTGGTAAACCTTGATTTGGGGATAACCAATAAGTAAGTCTATCCATATTCATTATCTCTATGACTCTGTTTAGCCAATCCTCCTTTTTTGGAATCTCCTTTTGTCTCCAAATCCTAACATACGTTATCCTTGCGGCTGTAATCAAATAATTGAACAGAATCTCTTTATTCTTGTCGTCCTCAATGTCAAACATTCCCAATAAAAAGTATTCAGGTTCCCTGTGAATCTTTATCTTAAGAATTGATTGTATAGCTTCATTTATGTCTTTCCAGAATGATTGGGCTTTTGAGTAAGTCCATCACATATGGTAGAAAGTCCCTGTCTGGTATTCGCACTTCCAACATTTATTAGAAGAATTTTTATAACATTGAGAAATTTTATAGGTGGTAATATACCACCTGTATTGCATTTTTAGCCAGTTCTCTCGCAAATCGTATGAATATGTGTATCTGAGGTCCTGATTCCTTATCTTCTCCCAACTTTTTAATTGAATCTGATGGCCGACTCTGATGGTTCTGAGCCCACTTTACCATACAATCTTTTATCTGGTCTTTTTCTGTGGCCTACTCTAACAGTTTTTTATATATTTTTGTAATCAGTTTTTGGTCAGTCTTCATTATATTGTCCCAAAAGCCATTTCTATCTGCGAAACCTAATTCTTTATCTTTTCTAAAAAGATCGTTTGCCTGTCTGTAATGAAACCAGGAACATTTCAGAAACAATAGTTTGATATCTTACTCCTCCTTTAATTCAAATTTCCCATTAGATTTTATTAACAAATCATCATAAGTAGGCCAAATTTGCCATCCCAATTCTCTCCTTTGAAAGGCCTCCAAAGGTGATACCCATAAAGGAGTCTTAGTATAAAATCTTAATTTATATCTATCCCAGATTTTAATCAGGCATGCTCGAACAAAATGATTAGAAAAATTTCTTTCGATCTTTAACTTGTCATACCATATATAGGTATGCCACCCTCTCCACAGATCGAAACCCTCAAGTGTCAGAATATTTTGCCTTTTTAAAGTCACCCAATCTCTAATCCAATTTAGACCAGCGTCTTCATAGTATAATCTTAAGTCCAGTAGGCCAAGTCCTCCTCTTTTTTTGTCATCTATCATATTCACCTGTTTTATTCTTGGCTTTTTTCCTTGCCAAATAAATTTGGAAATGTCTTTATGCCACATGTTAAAAATACTTTGTATTGTCTTTACATAATGTTGTGAGCCACTTTGGATCCCATTGAGGAAGAAAAGCAGGATAAAAATAAAAAGTTATTATTATTATTATTATTATTATTATTATTATTATTAAAAATACTCGTTAGCTTGGTCCATCATCTAGCCTTCTTTTATATCAATCTGTCTCTCTCACACACACATACTCTCTATATGCATACATAAACACATTCATATATATACCTGCATGTGCGTGTGTATGTATGTGTACTTCTATAATTTCTATATCATTGATATGGTGCATTTTTTCTATTACAGTTTCTTAAAATTGACCCATAAGTATTTTTAAACTACACTTATGATAAAAAAAAACCTTGGAAACTATTGATTCATTATATTATGGTTACAAAAAAGAGTTGTGGGTAAATTAAAAGAAATCAAATTGCAATGTTTTAAAATTAACTTCTTTTGCTTCTTTATGTGACTTTAACCACTAAGCACATGTCAAAGTGTTCTTTTGGTGATGTCAAGATGTGCAATGAATGTTCACATTTTCTATATCCTGTGGTTTTCATAGGCCTTGAACATCCACTCATAGTTTTTCAATTAAGAACAAATGGCATTTATTATGCTGTAAAGATTTCATCAAGGGCTATTGTCATGTTGGTAGGAAAATGTAAGAACATTATTTGGTTTATTTTGACCAGATTGAAAATCTTCATTTCTTTGATTTTCAAGAAATGTTGATCCCTGATTAATGAGAATTTAATACAAAAACAAAGCGGATAAGGTAATGATTTTAAATAATAAACTATAGGTAAATCCAAAGAATATATCAATGATTAATACATACTTTGCCAGCAATAAAAATGGATCTATTCAAATATATGGAGAAATATTTCCAGATGTCAGGGGAAGGAATCTACAATTGTTGTTGAACTAATACTCAGAACATCCTTCGCCATTGGCAATATTGATTAGCTACAGTCCAACATCAACATGTTTCCCACTCATGCTGTAAAGTAGGGGTCCCCAAAGTAAGGGCCACAGGCCAGATTCAGCCCTCCAAGGTCATTTACCTGGCCCCAAACCAATCTTTAGACTCTTGGTCTCCCTAAGTCTGAAACGACTTGAAGGCACACTACAACAACAATCACCATTAACCTGACTCTCATCAGCCAAAAGCAGGCCCACGTTTCCCATTGAACAACTGGTGAGTTTATGTTAGTTGAAATCATTCTTCATGTTCAATATCGTATTGTTCTTTCAGGATTTTTTGCACTTCAAATAAGATATGTGCAGTGCTCATAGGAATTCATTCCTGCTTTTTTCAAACTATAGTCCAGACCCCTAACAGTCTGGGGGACCGTGAACCGGCCCTCGGCTTAAAAAGTTTGAGGACCCCTGCTGTAAAGGAAGACAATGTTCTCATGTACATGTTTACACACATACACCTCATGTCTGGTAAACATTAACTTTACCTTACAACAATACAGCCAAGCCAGACATATTTTGCCCTCCCAGAATGGAAATCTATTTTGTGGATTATCAGGACACAGCAGAAAACAGCCACAATCACAAGCAAAATTCTTATTACAATACCATCTCCCACTGCAGCTCACTGGCAAGAATGGACTGGAAGCATCCTGCTGTGTCCCAATTGTCAAAGAAACCAACCTCCATCACTCCAATGTTAAGGTAGGTTTGAGGAGCCATTTGTAATTGTGGCAATAGTGCCACAATCATAAACATAAACATTGAACCATTTTGTTGTTTTTAACTTCTGTCAACTTTGACTTAAGGTGATAGCCTGAATGAGAGACCTCCAAGTCACCCTGTCATGAACAGTCCTGCTCAAGTGTTATAAACTCAGAATTGTGTTTTCCTTGATTGAGTCTATCCATGTGGAATGGGGTCATCCTCTTATCCTGCTGCCTTCTAGCTTGCTAAGCATCATTATTTTTTCTAGTGCATCATGTCTTTTCATGATATTCCAAATTATGGCAGTCTTAGTTTAGTGATCTTGACTTCTACGAAGACTCCAGGCTTTGGTCACTCGAAAACCCATATATTTGTATTTTAGCAGTTTATTCCAGCTTCTTGGCAGGTGGTTGGACTGGATGGCCCATGAGGTCTCTTCCAACTCTACTATTCTATGATTCTACTATTATTCTATCTGTAGAGCTCGTATTCAGTTAACTGTAACTGAACAATTAACAAAAGTGTAAGTCTAACTTTTGTACTCATAACTGCTTAAAAGGATGCCAGCCTGAGTAGCAAATTTGTTAAGGGCATCCTTCTTAACAGCTCTTAGAATCACAGAATCAAAGAGTCATAGAATAGTAGAGTTGGAAGAGACCTCGTGGGCCATCCAATCCAACCTCCTGCCAAGAAGCAGGAAATCGCATTCAAAGCACCCCCAACAGATGGCCATACAGCCTCTGCTTAAAAGCCTCCAAAGAAGGAGCCTCCACCACACTCTGGGGCAGAGAGTTCCACTGCCGAACAGCTCTCACAGTGCAGAAGTAATGTTCAGGTGGAATCTCCTTTCCTGTAGTTTGAAGCCATTGTTCCGCATCCTAGTCTTAAAGGCAGCAGAAAACAAGCTTCCTCCCCCCTCCCTATGACTTCCCCTCACATATTTATACATGGCTATCATGTCTCCTCTCAGCCTTCTCTTCAGCAGGCTAAACATACCCAGTTCTTTAAGCCACCCCCTTATAGTGCTTGTTCTCTAGACCCTTGATCATTTTAGTAGGGCTTGGACTAATTACTTTGCTAGAGAAGTCAGTTACATGCCACTACAAACACTATTTCCAAACACCAAAAATACTATTTCTTTTTTTTAATGAACATCCATTTATCCATGTATTTCATATTTATCTCATGAATCATCAATTTTCAATTCCTCTGTCACCTACACAATATTCTAGTCCTTTTTTCACTTTTTTCTTTTTCAAGGTAGAGGCCACTTTTCTTTTCTGATGCTTACCAATACAGCAGTATTATTATTAGATCTTCTTTTTTCTTACAGTTGCTTCTTCTCATGTTTAGATGAATAAAAAACTGAACAACTAGTGGAGACTAGCAAAATAACACAATAGATTAGACAGCAAAAAACCCTTTTAAAAATATTTAGAGTTTTGGATCTTGTAATACATTTATTTATCATGCGTAATCAAGTTCAGATTTCATTTCTTTTTCTATCTTTTGATTCTAATATGAATTTTCATAACTTCATTTGGTAAAGTATCTGGTGAAATTCAACAAACTATATTATTCTATTGTTGTTGAACATTGTAACCAAGCTTGTAATAGGACTTACTACTTGATTTCATGTTCACATATTTGATTCATTTTATGCACAGTGTAACCTCTTATTTCATTGTTTTTGACATTGCTAGCAACTTTGCTCATGGTAGCAATTCATTCTAATGTAGATGCTATTATTTTATTACATATTTAAATTAAATGAGACAACCAGCATAAAACAAAAGTACATCTATAATGTTCTCTATTTCTTCAGTTTCTATTTAATAAGGATTTATATTCCATACTTTGCCCAGATATGCCCTGTTTCTGAAACTATTGGAAGACATTGTGTAGATACAGTATTCAAGCAGAGCATCTGCAAATGATATCCGGTCTGGATATATGAAAGTATGACCTAAAGATGTAATTCTTCATTAATTTTGTTCTTGAACAAAACAATGAATAATTTTAACAATTTTGTTTCTGCTGTTAATAAGGATATGAAAATGGTGTGGATTTCAAAAAATATTTGCAGTTCAGAACTTATTCTGTGCAAAATTCACTTTCAGTTATTTTGCACAGATCTGTATTCTGTTCAGAAAAATTACATTTTCTATATAGATATAAGGTTTTTCTGTACAAAAAATTCTTTCTTGCACACATTAAAATTTTGATTTCCATACAAAAAACAAGTTTGATTTTTTTTCACAGATGCAAACTACACAGATTCTCATTAGCCCTGGATTCTTCTTGATTGGATTTCCTGATTCTTTAGGAACACTGTTTTTAACAATTTTTCAAAAAAAAATCAAATATCCTCTCTATCTCTAATGTTATTAAGGAATACCAATTTTGTTTTAGATTATCATCCACGAAATTGGAATCCACATGGATATTTGTGATGTTTTAATGGTTATATTCTATTTAAACATGTACCCATGTACATCCTTGACATTAATAGTGAAAGAAACCTGCTAGGAGTGTGAGGTGTGAAGGCCAATACTCACCCTTCCCCACAGCTAACAAGGCAATCCATGAATGCCCAAATCCAGCCCAAACTGACTATCCATATTACATTCCCTCAAAAATTACTTTAGGAGTTTTGTGTAGGTTAAATAAGAAACCATTAAAAAAAAACCATGGGAAACTGAGTGACAGACTTAAGATGGCATTCATTCCTGACAGACTTCCTGGATGCCATGGAATTTTCCACATTTTTTCAATGAAAGGCCCACCTTTCAGGAAAGTCTGAAGGTCCATAGGAGTTAGGGAACATTTTCTGTAAGATACAGAATATTCTGTACAAGAGATAATATATACCATCATTCAGAATGGAATTCTATCATTTGTTTCGCCTGTAACTGTATGCCTTTTGTAAATAAAACAGCCTAGATAATATTTTGTTTTCTCATTTGTTTGATAACCCAGTGGGTTCTATATAAGCATGAACAATTCTGGACAACACTATTTTGGATTATTAAAGGTGTCTTTCCAAGAAAAGCTCCATATGCAGATTACTGCACTGGAATTCTTAAAACTGAATAAAACTGGTTGTTCACAGCACTAACATAAAATTGTGGATACAAATACAGATAGAAAATTTTGAAACTTGATGCTTTTCTCTTTCTTGAATGTGTGTAGGTATTTTGAGGTATACATTTTAGTTATTTAATTAAAACACGTTTAGCTAAGGATTATTCAATAAACAGGAAGACTGATTCCTCATTTTGTAGCATACTTAGGCATTCAGGTATAATAAAATGATGCGCACAATAACAATCACAAAGATAATAAGAATAATGTGTGTTATTAGATAATCACATCTATGTCACACTTTATGCACCAGGAATTTAATTATCCCATGAAAGACATACCTGTTGTCTTCATGTTTTACTTAATTAATCATACAATTGTAAGATTATTTTGATATGTATTTTACAAGAGACTAACATCTGTATATATTAAAATTAATAGATGAAATTGATATATGTTAATTTGTAATTGCATTCCTATGTATAACATTAAGAAGTATTATAGTTTCTTGCATGGGTATACATGTTAGTGTGGAGATGAATAATGGCCTCATATCTGCAGAAGAGGGAAAAGGGTAATATGGTCTAAATAAATTCCCAACAGTATTTTTATTCAGTAATGTAGTGCAGTTATTTTGTAATTGAATAGCAATTACCCTTTTTACATTTGATTTCCCTTTCAGGTTTAAACAGTCTTATTGTTGCATCATATTGTGGTTTCTTGCACTCACCAATTATAAAACAGCATTAGAGTAATGAATGTGAAGTTGGTAAATAGGAATATAAATTCCACTTTGTGTGATCCCTCCCTCACGCCTCTACAAATCTTGCTGGCCCTTTCACAATTGTTGGAAAAGGTGATGTGATTACTAGGAACACTTTGGAGCTACTTGACTACATCCAGCTCTACTGGATGATGGGGACTCCCTCTCACCACCACAGCAACATGGAGGCAGCCAATGCAAACTAGCCCAGGACTGATTTGAGTATGCCAGTTCAGATCAGCCTCAGGATATTTGGGCATTATGTATAAACCCAAGGAAGTCTTCAAGTTTTTGGTAAAGGCTGTCAAGAAAACCAAATGTGGGGTTATTGAGCCCAAGATGTCTCCTATTATACCAATGTTTTTCTGCTTCCTAAATTGCTAACTCCTAAGAAGCATTCACCTGAATGGAAACAATGAAAGCATTCACCTATATGGAGTTACTGCAATCAATGGGGGTCTTTTCCCCTGTCACTTGGGAAGCACCTGGCTGCTGTTTCCATCCCCTATTGTGACAGGTAAATAGAATGCCCCTTGTCTCATCCCTACCTTTTCTAGAGATTTGTGGAAGAAATGGCAGCCAATTGCTTATGAAGTGACAAAGGAACAGACCTCCCTCAATCGCAGTGCCTGCTCCTTGCTAGGTTCATATCAGGAGATGGCTGCTTTTAAATAAGTGGAGATTAGGGGACTTTCACATTCCCTCCATAGTCTTTAAACTGACAGCTATGTAGGGACAATAAATACAAAACAGTCATGAGTATACAACTCCTGGGGCATTTCTAGACAGGCCAAAAATCCAAGAGAAACTGGGATTTTAAATCCCACTTTCTCTTGGAATTGAGGCCACACAGCTGGCCTACAACCCATGCTTTTGCAGGGGTGGTGCACAGATACTCACCCCTGCTGATCTCAGATCAGCAGGGGTGGGCATGGGCAATGCTAGCCTCCCCCTCCTTGCCCTCCACTTTTCCCTGCACTTACCTGAAGAAAGCCCTGTTTGAAACCTGCAGGCTTTTCCCCTCACTCCTCCCTCCCTTGGAAGAGCCGAAAGAGGGCTTTGGGTAGGGGAGAGGGGATTTCTCCCCAAGGCCCCTGTTGGTTCTTCTAGGGAGGAGGAAGAGAGGAAAAGGCTGCAGGTCTGCATCGGAGAAAGGCTCTTGTGTAAGTTGAAAGGGAAATGGGGGCTGGGCAGGGAGTCCAGACAAAGCGGGGGGGGGGGGGGGACATGTGTTTTCCATGACTGCAGGGAAACACAAGCATTGAAAGATGTGTGTTTTTCAGGAAGAATTGGGTGTAAAGGGCAGCTTTTAAACACATGTTTTCCTGTTTTAACCCAATTCCTCCAGATTCCTTTTGCATTCTGGCATATGTAGAAGGGCCCCAGAGCCCCAGATTATGCATTTGTAACTGCCATACAGGACTCCAGTCAACCTCTCTTAATATCCTCAACCTCCAATTTGTAGTGATGTGTAAAGATATATACTTCAAGATTTTGTAGCGTAGAAATTGACCTATTTTCTTTTTTGATTTAGCATCTTAAAGAACTTAAATGTGCTATATGCTTCACACCTTTCATCCTGAAAAATTCAAAACAAAAATAACAGTAAGTTTTTACTGAGAAGGAAAGAGCATAGCAAAAGATAATAGGGGCTGGAACTGAATTAAAACAAAATTAAGCAGAGTAGCTACAAAAATAACCAAACTACCTCCTCATTGAGTTCCTGAAATTGTCGTCATCCAATTAACAGTTTAAGGTAACAGATTGGTTAAAAAAATTATTTATTTATTCATCTGAGAAGGCTTGACTACATAAACTATTAGAAAGCAAGATTTTTTTTTTTACTATCCAGCTACTTCAACATATGAAAGGTTTTATTTAGAAGACTGTGTTTGGTTTAAATTTAATATGTGTATCATATTTGCTGATGAATATCATTATAGGATAGTTACTCCATCTTTTATACATCTGCTATAAGTCCAAATGACTGAGTTCCTTAAATTGCAACAGTTTCCACCTGTACAGCTTCAAATCTATACAGATTTAGAAATATCAAATTGCTAAAGGGAGTAAAAAATTGCATCAACTTCCCTGAGGTCTATCGTGATGACCTAAAGAAGAGACAGATAAAAAAATAAAATATGACATTTTGCATAGTTAATATTTGAAAACTGATAGGGTTGTATTTAGCCCAAGGATATATATTTCTGCAAGTATAATCACCAATCTTTGGTTTATGCAAGCAGAAAACAGCACCAAGAGGGATGCTGGAATGGACCTATGCAATGAAAACTAGGGCAGAGAAGATGTCGCTGTCTGCTGATTCAGCATGTATCCCATGCTGTTAATATGTCTTAGTGCATTTGTGTTTAAAATATACAGCAAATGTGGAAGGCTGTGAAGGGTTCTGAGGGCATATTCTTAGACATCTAAAAATGAAGCTTGCCATGGACAGGGAAATTGCCTATAATATGTTATATCTTTGAAGATAGACCCAAAGGAAAATATGTGTATATTGAATTAAAATTCTTTAGAATGTTATTTTTCACAGAGACAATTCAGCTGACTACTTTCTGTAGTTGTTTAAAGACACACGAGTAACATCTTTTCTTTAACATGCTGTCTTGATGCAAGTCTCTTTCATTGAGGCCTGTCTAAATGGACACAAAAACCATATCTCATATTGATCCAAATGAATTCAACTCTGTGTAGCTCACTAAGAAGTGGCTTTGCATTGAAGCTGGAGGAGGAATTAGAGGTGGCCTGAACTAGTTAATGAGAGGTAACAAGAGCTAGCAGGTCACTTGCTCATTCCCGCCAGGAAGTGGGCTGAATCACAGTTGAATTTTTAATCTGAAATTTGCTGTCATTTTTTAAAGTAACATGTACACAGATGAAAATTCATATATTCATCTCTAAGTAGTCATTTCTTTAAAAATCCCTATGAAATCTATGAATCAACAAGGGACTTGAAGGCACATATACACATATATTAAATCACAAATTTATATGGCCACACAGCATCAGGAATTAGTGTTTGTGCACGATTGCTTTCCACAGCTGAAGTCAAAAGGAGTCTCAAAAAGGCTGCTTGTGATATGATCGAGGATAGATCAATAATCCCGTGTTTAAAGGCCAGCAAAGGCAACCAAGTCACTTCCAAATTTCTCATTGAACAGGAATTGCGATTGTTTTACACCGACCTATTTCGCAGTGCCCTACCACAACAGCTTCACCCTCCTTTTCCATCCAACACCATCCTTCCCTTCCTCTCGTTTGAAGTTCATTCAGCTATCGAAAATATGCCAGCTAGAAAAACTCCAGGTCAAGATGGTATCACTGCAGAACTTTTTAAAGTGTGAGGACCTCCTCTTTACAAAGAACTCACCTGCCACTTCTTTCATTATCTAGCCATGTACCAAAGACTTGGAACACCTCAAAAACGGTCCTCCTATTTAAGAAAGGAGACAAAGAAGATCTGAGGAACTACCATCCAATAACTATCCTGCCAGTTATCTACGAAGTCTTCACCAGGTGTATTCTAGCACACATCAGGAGAATATTGGAGAAGGCACAGACAGTTGAACAAGCTGGATTCCGTTGCTCATTATCAACTACTGATCAGATTCTAACTGTTAACAGAATATTGGGAGCCACCCGCGAATACCAGATGCCACTCATGCTCACTTGTGTCTACTACAGGAAGGCATTCGACAGCGTGGAACCAGAATGCATATGGAGCAGTCTGAGGGAGCAAGTACAGGCAGGGTACATAAACATCATCCAAGCATGCTATAACGGATGTACAACAACACTAATGCCTTTCAAATGAGAAGTTGTTATACCTTTAGAAAAAACTTATACCAAGGTGATCCCATCTCACCTAACCTTTTTCTGATGCTCTGGAAAGTGTAATAAGAGGCTGTAATTGGTATACTCATCACCTGTGCTTCGCCGATGATGTAGTTTTAATCACGCATACAGCCTCAGAAGCCTGCAGCTTTCTTTGTGAGCTTTGTAGCACAAATCGGTCAATTGGATTAAAGATGAAAACATGAAAGATGAAGGTTGTCTGAAACAACTTCACAGATAGTGCTACAGTGACAGTAGATGGTGTCGACCTCAAAAATGTTGAAGAATACGTCTACCTTGGAAGGCTATTAACATCAAGGAATGAACTGAAGCCGGAGTTGAACAGATGCAGGAAAGCAGGATGGACCACTTACAATTCCATTAAAGCCGCTGTGGACTCAACTGGAAGTACATGTCTACAAGCTAAATTGTTCAACTCGACCTCGCTACCTTCCCTATGCTATGGTGCAGAGACATGGACAATGACGAAGGCTCTCTCGGAACAACTATGGGTTATGTATGCCTCCCTCGAAAGACAGCTCATTGCGATGTCTCTACAAACCCAGAGAGAATGCAGACTGCAAACCATAGAATCATAGAATCGTAGAGTTGGAAGAAACCTCACGGGCCATCCAGTCCAACCCCCTGCCAAGAAGCAGGAAAATCTCATTCAAAGCACTCCCGACAGGTGGCCATCCAGATTTATGCAATCCAACATCCCATTGGCTTTTTTTGCTGCTGCATCAAATTGTAAGCTCATGTTTAACTTGTTGTCCACAAGGACTCTAAGGTCTTTTTCACACGTACTGCTGTCTAGACAGGTGTCCCCCATTCTGTATCTTTGCATTTCAATTTTTCTGCCTAAGTGAAGTATCTTGCAATTGTCCCTGTTGAACTGCATTTTGTTAGTTTCGACCCATCTCTCTAATCTGTCAAAATCGTTTTGAATTCTGCTACTATCTTCTGGAGTGTTAGCTATCCCTCCCAGTTTGGTGTCGTCCGCAAACTTGATGATCGTGCCATCTAACCCCTTGTCTAAATCGTTAATAAAGATGTTGAACAGAACCGGGCCCAGGATGGAACCCTGCGGCACTCCACTCATGATGTCTTTCCAAGATGAAGACGACGCATTGGTGAGCACCATAGAATCATAGAATCATAGAATAGTAGAGTTGGAAGAGACCTCATGGGCCATCTAGTCCAACCCCCTGCCAAGAAGCAGGAAATCGCAGTCAAAGCATCCCCGACAGATGGCCATCCAGCCTCTGCTTAAAAGCCTCCAAAGAAGAAGCCTCCACCACAGTCCGGGGGAGAGAGTTCCACTGCCGAACAGCTCTCACAGTGAGGAAGTTCTTCCTGATGTTCAGGTGGAATCTCCTTTCCTGTAGTTTGAAGCCATTGTTCCGCGTCCTAGTCTTAAAGGCAGCAGCAAACAAGCTTGCTCCCTCCTCCCTTTGACTTCCCCTGACATATTTATACATGGCTGTCATGTCTCCCCTCAGCCTTCTCTTCTGCAGGCTAAACGTGCCCAGTTCTTTAAGCCGCTCCTCATAGGGCTTGTTCTCCAGACGCTTGATCATTTTAGTTGCCCTCCTCTGGACACTTTCCAGCTTGTCAACATCTCCCTTCAATTGCAGTGCCCAGAATTGGACACAGTATTCCAGGTGTGGTCTGACCAAGGCAGAATAGAGGGGTAGCATTACTTCCCTGGATCTAGATGCTATACCCCTATTTATGCAGGCCAGAATCCCGTTGGCTTTTTTAGCAGCCGCATCACATTGTTGGCTCATGTTTAACTTGTTGTCCAAGAGGACTCCAAGATCTTTTTCACACGTACTGCTGTCGAGCCAGGCATCCCACATTCTGTATCTTTGCATTCCATTTTTTCTGCCGAGGTGGAGCATTTGCCCCTGTTGAACTTCAATTTGTTAGTTTTGGCCCATCTCTCTAGTCTGTTAAGATCGTTTTGAATTCTGCTTCTGTCTTCCGGAGTGTTAGTTATCCTTCCCTGTTTGGTGTCATCTGCAAATATGATAAGTACACCCTCTACACCTTCATCCATATCATTAATAAAAACTGGGGCCAGGACTGAACCCTGCGGCACTCCACTTGCCACTTCCTTCCAAGATGAAGATGTCGCATTAGTGAGCACCCTTTGGGTTTGTTCGCTTAGCCAATTACAGATCCACCTAACCGTAGTTTTGTCTAGCCCACATTTTACTAGTTTGTTTGCCAGAAGGTCGTGGGGGAATTTGTCAAAGGCTTTACTGAAATCCAGGTACGCTACATCTACAGCGTTCCCTGTATCGACTCAACTCGTAACTCTGTCAAAAAAAGAGATCAGATTAGTCTGGCATGACTTGTTTTTGGTAAATCCGTGTTGACTATTAGCAATGACCGCATTTGTTTCTAAATGTTCGCAGACCACTTCCTTAATGATCTTTTCTAGAATCTTGCCTGGTATCGACGTGAGGCTGACTGGACGGTAATTGTTTGAGTCGTTCTTTTTTCCCTTCTTGAAGATAGGGACCACGTTCGCCCTCCTCCAATCTGCTGGGACTTCTCCCATTCTCCAAGATCTCTCAAAGATAATTGCCAGTGGTTCCGAAATAACTTCCGCTAGTTCCTTCAATACTCTTCGGTGTAGTTGATCCGGCCCTGGAGACTTAAATTCATTTAGAGCGGCCAGGTATTCCTGGACGACTTCTTTCCCTATTTGGTGTTGAATTTCCCCCAATCCTCCATCCACTCCATGTTGCTGAGGTTGAGGCTGGCTTTTTTTTTTTTTGTGAGAAGACTGAGGCAAAGAAGGCATTAAATAGTTTAGCCTCTTCCCTTTCCCCTGTCAGAATTTCCCCATCTTCTCCTCACAGAGGCCTTATCTCCTCCTTGCTCTTTCTTTTCATACCAAGGAAGCCCTTTTTATTGTTTTTAATGTCTCTGTCAAGCCTCCGCTCGTTTTGCACTTTAGCCTTGCAAACCTTTTCCCTACAGGAGTTGGCTATTTGTTTGAATTCTTCTTTGGTGATTTCTCCCTTTTTCCACTTCTTGTGCATGTCTTCTTTTTTAAGTCTTAGACCAGTTAGAAGTTCTTTGGACATCCATTCTGGCTTCTTTTCACTTGTCTTGTTTTTATTCTTTGTTGGCACTGTTTGCATTTGCACCTTGAGTATTTCACTTTTGAAAAACTCCCATCCATCCTTGACTCCCTTGTCTTTTAGTATTGGCGTTCATGGAAGTCAGCTTTCCTAAAGTCCAGAATGCGGGTTTGACTTTTTTTCGTTTTGGCCTTCCTTTGTATCACAAACTGCAGGAGCACATGGTCGCTTGCCCCTAAGGATCCGACCACTTTGACTGTATTGATCTGGTCCTCCGCGTGTGTTAGGATGAGATCAAGAGTAGCTGATCCCCTTGTTGCCACTTCTACCTTCTGGACCATAAAATTGTCTGCAAGGCAAGCAAGGAATTTGTTGGACTTTGTACTCTTGGCCGAGTCTGTTTTCCAGCAGATATCAGGATAGTTGAAATCGCCCATGACTATTATATCTCTTCTTTGTGCCTTCATCTGCTGACAGAAGGCTTCATCAAGTTCTTCATCCTGGTTCAGAGGTCTGCAGTAGACACCCACGATGAGATCTTTTTGAGTCCCAGTTTCCTTGATTCTTATCCAGATGCTTTCAAGCTGGTTTCCCAGATTTCCGTCTTGCATCTCTTCTGCAACGTAAATGTTTTTGACATATAGGGCTACTCCCCCTCCTCTCCCCTTTGTTCTGTTTCTGTGAAAGAGATTATAGCCTTCAATTGCTACATTCCAGTGATGGAAGTCATCCCACCACGTTTCAGTGATGCTTATGACATCATAAGTGTGGTGTTGTGCTAAAAGTTGGAGTTTGTCTTGTTTATTCCCCATGCTCTGTGCATTAGTGGAAAAACATGTAAGCCCCTGGGACCTTCCCCAGAGCTGTTCCTTTGGGATTATTGTGTTCTTGGCAATTGGTCCTTGTCTTTGTGCAACCCTCCATTTAGCCTTATGGCGATTCCCTGTGGTCATGGGTAACTGTTCGCAAGGCTATTGTCCCCCTCCCCCAGCTGACCTAGTTTAAAGTGCTCCTGATGAAGTTTGCTAGTCTGTGAGCAAAAAGGTGTTTTCCTACTTGTGTGAGATGCACCCCATCCCTTGCCAGTAGGCCTTCCTCCTCAAAAAACAGGTAATGGTCAAGGAAGCCAAAGCATTCCTCCTGACACCATTTTCTGAGCCAGTTATTGAGCTGTACTATATTTCTGGCCCTTGCAGAGCCACATCTTACAACGGGGAGAAGGGATGAAAAGACCACATGTACATTCCTTTGTTTTAGCTTTGTTGCAAGAGCTCAAAAATCATTTGTAATCTTTTGAAAGGTATGCCTAGCTGTATCATTAGTTCTTACTTGAATCAACATGAGAGGGGGAGGGGGAGGGGGCTTTAAGAGCCTGGTGAGCCTCTGAGTGACAGGGTGTATTTTTGCCCGCAGGAGGCAGCATGTTTCTCGAGCCATGTCATCCTGTCTGGAAATGATGGCTTCCATTCCTCTAAGGAGGGAGTCGCCTACTACCAAGATCTGTTTCCTTTGAGGATTGACAGGGTTTCTTTTGTGCAAGATAGTGTGTAGGTCCCCTGAAAAGTGTTCCTGTTGAAGTGGATTGTGTAAGTGTAAAGTGTTGTCTGTCACACCTCAGGCTAAGTTCACCTTGCTATAGATACCCAGTCAGACACACAGGTAGTCTTTTGAGATTTTTATTAAGCAAAGCAGGATATAAATCAAGCAAGCAATCAAAAGGTAGTTCAAAGTTGTAGTGAAAGAGGCAATAGGTCCAATAAGATCACAAGGTAAAGAAATGTCCAATAATCCAAAATGCAAAGTCCATAAGTTCAAAGAGCATGGCAAGAGCAATAATCCACAAGGCAAGGTAATAGTCCATAGAGTCCATAGAGTCCAAAGAACAAGGCCCAAGAATCCAAGAACACTGGCAAGGAAAACATCCACATAGATGAAGCGATGAATTGCTCTGACAAAGAGTGATCTGCAAAAGCACACTTTAATAACAACTCAGGAAGGCATTCCTTTTCCCACAGCTAGACTCCCGTTTACGCGCTAAACGCTCACTTCTACGAAACTGGGAACCCATCCAAGACAAACGGTCCTCTCTGGATAACTCATTGCTTATGCTACCGTTATCTTGCACCTGGCCTGGAGCTAAACCGTCTCCCTCATTATTTTCCAAAGCTGAAGTTTCTCCCTCATCATTTCTCAAGGGAAGAATGTCAGCCTGACCGTTATCTATCTCTCCTGGGGTCAGCAGTTCATTCTGCTCAAACTGAAACTGCATCTCTGAGCTGGCTTCAGCCTCAGACTGTTCTTGAATCCCAAAACCAGAATCCCCTTCATCTTCATCCTGAATCTGGCCAGCCTGTGGGTGGGATACAACATTGTCCTCCTCGACATCACTAGTGCATTCGTCAATGAAAATCCATTGAGATTCATCCAAGAGCCCATCACTCTCCCAAGGGTGTTCCTGTTATGCCTGGTCTACGATTGGGGATTGAACATCTGCATGATTGTGTAAGTGTGAATGTGGTGATGCATCGTCCCCATCAGGGCTATCCCCCACACATTGATCAAGAGTGGACCACTGAGCGGTATCTAAGTAACTGTGGTCCTCCACAAGATGTGCTTCCTGATCAGATGTTAGTGGTGTAAGAATTTGGAATCTGTTGTGTAAGTCAAGCTGAGCAGAAGAATTCTGAGGAGGCTGTCTGGTCCTGTGTCTCTTTCTACAGGTGGCCTCCTTCCAACCCTGAGGGTTGTCTACATTTGAGTTGATCTCCCCATAAAGTTCCTGATCATGGTAGTGTTGGTGTGATGTGGGTTGCGTATCTAGAACAGCATGTTGTGCAGTGTCCAAGAAGAGCTCGAGTTCCTGAATGTCCTTAAGGGTCTTAATACGGTCCTCGAGTTGTTGAATTCTCTGCTGCATCAGAGTCATCTGTTTGCAATTGGTGCAGATGTAATTGAGTAGTTGTGCAAAGAAGCTAAACATGCCGCAACTTGTGCATGCAATGGCAATTTTTTGCTTTTGTTCCATCTCAAACCGAGGATGTTCAAAAAATATCAAAAGTGGAAGATCCTGTACACCTCGTTGCCCAAATCAAACAACACTTTGCAGGCCACATGATGCGCAGAACAGATGGGTGCTGGAGCAATGTCACAGCAACATGGTACCCGCAGGGATGGATGAGACCTCTTGGTTGTCCTCCCACCTAATGGTCTGATTCATTCTATATGGTACACTGGTCAACTCATGCTTGAAATAGATACAAATTGAGATTATTAGAGAAGATGTGATCAACGCAAAAGCTGAGGAATGGATTGTCTAAGTAAGTAAAGTCATTTGTGAAGAGTTTAGATGGCCACCTCTCCAAGATGCTATGTTTGCCCCTTGTAATATAAATTGTACTGAACAATGGATTGAACTATGTGACTTTAAAGTACATTTCAATTTTTGAATTATGTGATTGGGTTCTAAAGATATCTCTTCAAGTACCAAACTCGGACTTAATCAGTCAGACCTGTTGAATTCAGTGAAAAATGAAAGCACTTGTTTTAAAATGGGGGAAGAAGTACACATCTGAGTGCAGGAGGACCAAGAAATGATTGTAGACATCCACCTTCTCCTGATTGTGTAGCAACCGAGTACTGCTCAATGTTTAGTGGATGATAAACTGCACAAATTTCCTGAAAATAGTATGGTGCTTAGGTAAATTACAAGGCAACTCCATCCGCAGCAAATTCTGCTAGTACCTGCCAGTCATCCATTAATTTTTGCCAAAGGAGCAAACCATATCCTACAATCCAAGATACATTTGTTCTATGTTAAAGGGATGTTTCTAATCTCTTGGCTAATCTCTTTAAATTGAAGTAGAGCATTTTTCCCAATAGAAAACCTTCATCCACTTAAAAGTAATAAATGTATGACTAAAAAATTAAGAGGAAATGTAGTTTCCCCTTCCCTTGGGACAATAAATACTCCATACAGTTGTCGCTGCATATAAATGAAGAGGGGAAAGTCATGAGCATTAGCTAGAGGTGCTTCCAATCATGTATAATTGCCCATGAAGATCTGAATCCAATCATCGGCAAGGTGAAATTAAGTCATTTATATTTAGAAAGACTTGCACTGTTTTTGTGCAAGTCTTCATTTATTACTGATTATGATGATTTTATTAGAATGCCAATAACCTTTGAACACTATCTTGAGCCATCTTTATAGGCCTCGTGTTCAGTTCCACAATATGATGAGCACCGTTATATATGGGTAGGGGTGTTCCAGTCAAACTGGGACTTTTGAGTTTATAAAAAAGAAAAATTCAAATAATGGAAACTGCATTTATTTTTTCAACATACTCCCCTGCTACATTTATATACTTATCCCAGCATTTAATTAATTGCTGGAAAGCTTTGGCATTGAAAGATTTGTCAGTACACCTGGACCATCCTAGAACAGCCTACTTCACTTCATCATCAATGCTAAAATGCTGACTTTCAAGGAACCATGTCACTGACAGATCAACACCCAACTTTGAAATGTTTAACTATTCAAATACCTTACTGCAGCTAAGTGTCTCATCATACAATGCTTGAAGTCGTCTATAGATATCTGCAGGTTTAACGCCTTCATTCACAGGAAATGTCATCACCATACACTGTTCCATGCACACACTAACACTGTTGTTTGCCATCTTGATTAACGGTCTCTCTGCACTGCCTATCAGTAATATGACACACTAACAACTTCCTATTGGGTGTAGTGCGGCCATGCATGCATCCATTTTATAGCTGTAACATTTAAAAATCTCGGTTTGACTTGAATGCCCCTGTTGTAGAATGAGCCATTCTACAACAGGACAATTTCTACCATAAGAAAGTTTCTAAACCTGTGTTAGGTAGGTGTACATTGCTATATGACAAAAGAAAGAGAAAACTTAAAGAGAAACACACACGTGTGTGTGTGTGTGTGTTAAAAAACAGAAATTATGTATTTGCATAAGCAAGCATATATTCTGTTTTCTGTATTTCTAATACACTAAATTGTTGTTAACTGCTGTCATGTTGACTTTGATTTACAGCAAACCAATGAATGACAAACCAACATCTTATCCTGTCATCATACATTAAATATCCTAATTTAATTTTATAATATTTTAGTTTAAAAGCAATACTGCTTTTGAACTGCTACTTAGAAATGTACTTAGGCTAAATATCTACCCACTACCATAACATCTAATTTCCTTGCCATATTCAACCCCAGGTAATTCATAAGTATAGCTTGGTAGTCTATGCTTGGCTGACCTTAACAATAACTAGAATGTCTCCGTGCTGATTTTCCCTCAGGACCAACACACTATATCCAACTCTTTCATTACTTTTAGGCTTTTAATTCTTAAAGACTACTCCCTTCACTGGTGTTCAATTGGATTTAAGGGGCCACAATCAAAACTGAACACTCCACATTATTCATCTTTCATTGAATGTTGACTGTGCTGTATAATTTGGATCCTCTCTAACCCCATAAATACTTAAATTAAAACCAGTCTGATAACTACTCTCTAAAGGTTAAAACACAGCAGTGGTCAAAATAACTACTACTTCTTTATAACAATAGATCTTTCCTAAACAAGAACTTCAATATACTTTTTTATTTCTATGGTTATTTGATTCTATCAATGCATATAATGCAACAGTTAGTAGAAACATTATGTACACATAAATTTACTCCCTACTAAGGTAGTTTTTCAGCTATAACACCAGGCTACCCTGACTGTCTGATCTCATCCAATTTTATAAACAGAGTTACATCTTGTTAGAACATTGGTGGAAAACAAAGGAATGCCAGATACAGATAACAGAGCCATTGCTAACAGTCAAAGCTAACAATTCTGAACTAGGTGGACTATCTTTTCTGTTTTCCACATGTGCATTTCTATTATTTTCTTACAGTTTGCTGGAAAAATATATTGAGCAATATCTAGGCGAAAAAATGTAGAATGTAATTCAGATTAACTCAGTGTTCTCTTTACTTTGACAGCACACTGAAAATGTCGTAAAAGCAGCTGCAAAGTTTAGAATCCCATTTTGATAATAGTGGTCAGGCTGCCTGGAAAATTGTCAGAATGGAATGGCTTTTGGTGAAGCTGCTGTCTCTTTAAAGATTGGCTTGGGTAAATCTCTGTCAATCAAAGGAAAGTCATTTGAAATAGTGAGACTTCTCCATGGAAAGTCACAGCTGTTTCTGGTTTCCCACAATGTTCTATTTACATTCTCATGCCCTACCTAAGAACATAGAAAGAAAAGAACTCAATAAAAGATATAGAAAAATGCTGTGTCCAAAGCAGCAGTCATGTTAGCCTCTTGCAACAAAATCTGCAAGAGGCTAACAACTTTATGATAGCATAAGCTTTCATGGACTATAGCCTCATTAGCTGCATGAAATGTTATCCAAATGTTCCCCACTTTGAACATGTTTGGTCATGGTGAATGGATGATGAGGTAAAATGAAAATGAAGAAAATAAAGACAGAAAGAATTTCATTAGTAATGCTATCTGTTTACAAAACAATGGCTGATAGTTTATTGGCACTGCAAAGCCAATAAACCAATGTAATGTGATAATAAGCTTTTATCCTTATTCTGGTGATATCCTGGAACTTCTTGAATTTCAGCAATCTCTTGCTGTAATCATCCTGAGAAATGTCAAAACTGACATCGAGGGACTGACGTCATCTGCCCCACATCACCACCTTGAAAACTCCTAAATCTTTCTGCAAGGAGACAGTGTTTAAAAGGTGCTTGTTGTAAAGAGACTGAACAATGTCAACTGTGATAACATGTTGGGGCTTGAAGGAGAAATGAAAAGGTCAGGGAGACAGAGACCCAGAGGAAAACTGACAGGAAAGCAGATGCAAGTAAACAAAAGCTAACCAAAATTTCTCAAACAGCATTCGTATATCAGCTGTGGATCAATGGCTATCTCTACACTGAAGAATTAATGCCGTTATTCCATAGCATTGGGCCACTGCAGTTAAAATAATGTCAAACATCAGAAAATCCACAGTGTATATCTCATTTACCTATCTATCTGTATCTAACTTTATTCTGTCTTCTCTTGAGTCAGATTTTTAATGTATGTTTATTTTAATCAGTATTGTATCAATGTGTTGTTGAAGGCTTTCATGGCCAGAATCACTGGGTTGTTGTGAGTTTTCCGGGCTGTATGGCCATGTTCCAAAAGCATTCTCTTGTTCCAGAATGCTTCTGGAACATGGCCATACAGCCCAGAAAACTTACAACAACCCTGTATTGTATCATTTAAATATTCTACTACTTTTTAAAAAAAAACGTAGCAAAGACCAACAAAATTCTTTTCATAGAGTTGACAAAAAGTTGCACTGGAGAAGCCTGCCACCAAAAGATAAGTGCAGCTGAAACCTCCATCTTGTGCTCCATAGCAACAATTGCCCAGAGGCACCTTGCTTCTCGTACCAGAGATTATTTGTAGCCAACTTCACTAGAAGCCATTGATGGCTCTGTCCTCCATGAATTTATCCAGTCCCCTTCGAAAGCCATGCATGTGCCAGCCATTACTATATCTTTGTGCCAATGAACTCCACAATTTAACTGTGCACTATGTGATAAAAATGTCACAATGGAGATGGAATCAGCTTATTTCCTGTTATTCCAGAGACTAGGGTACAGTGCAATGGATTCACACTACAGGAAAAGAGATTCCATCTAAATATTAGGAAGAACCTCCTGGTGGTAAAAGCTATTCCGTGATGGCATATGCTGCCTTGGAGAGTGGTGGAGTCTTCTTCTCTGGAGATTTTTAAACAGAGGCTGGCTGGCCATCTGTCAGGAATGCATTTACAGAGCCGGCCCAAGATAATTTTCAAGTGTAAGCGGACAGAAATTTTGGTGCCCCCCCCCCACCAAACCACATGAACGGGCCAGCAGAGCATTGGATAAGCAAAACTGTTGGATAATATGAAGGTCAAGTGTGAATAACTGCAGTTTATCACCTTGATTAGCATAGAATAGCCTTGCTAGACATGGTTATGGTTATTGAGCATTATTCCTAGCAGTGCAATAATTGAGGACTTTTTAAGTATTGACCACTGGACTGATTCTGGACTACGATTTTGAACTTATGTGGTTGTAATTGTTGTTTTTAGTAGTTTTTGTTTTAATGTTTGAGTTTAATTGTCATTATATTATTGGAATTTGTATGTCGGCCATCGAATTGTTGCCAGTTGTGAGGCCACCCTGAGTCCTCTTCGGGTGAGAAGGGCGGGACAGAAGTATGGGAAATAAATAAATAAATAAAATCAGGACAGTAAAAAAAGAACACTCAAAAACAGAGGAATTCCAAACATGAAACAATCAGGGCCAGCTAACACCTCTCAACAAAGATATACAGACCCCACTTGCTTAGTTTCCAACAGACCTCACAACCTCTGAGGATACCTGCCATAGATGTGGCCCTCCTCTGGACACTTTCCAGCATTATTTGACAGAGAAGGAGAAAGAATTTGGGCCCTTCCACACAGCTCTATAACCCAGGATATCAAGGCAGGATAATCCACATTACCTGCTTTGAACTGGATTGTCTGAGTCCTTACTGCCATATATCCCAGTTCAAAGCAGGTAATGTGGTTTATTTGTTTGAAGCCATTCTTCCCAGTTCTAGTCTCCAAGGCAGAAGACAACAAGCTTGCTCCCTCCTCCCTATGACTTCCTCTCACATAATTATACATGATGAGGAAATTCCCAGCTTGATTTCGTCCCCGCAGGCTATATGATTATGTGGGATGCAGGACTTCTTTGAGGTCAGAAACACCGTTTCCCGCCAAAGGGAAGGGGATGGGGTCTCAGAAACATAATGAGGCAACATAACACATGGGCAAGTAGAAACACATAGACAGAAACACTGAGCTTTTAGGGCAATTTTATATACATGAGAGATGTAGTTTCCCAAAGTACCCTAGCAAGCCAGACTCCTTGGCACATAAATCCTGGGGGACTATAAAGAGAGGGATGAAGGAAGGAATGTCCCCAAGTTTGGGAAGGCGCGGGGCCAAGATGGCCCCGATAGAGGGAAAAGATGAACTGATTGCAAGAGAGTGAATAAGTATAAGTTCCAAATTGCTATTGTTACAGAGCAGTCGGTGGCTCCCAGAGAGAGCACACCACACTCAGAACCAGGAGGCTGCGAGTTCGAATCCCACTCAGGCGATGAGGCTTGACAGCTCGATTTATTTATTTATTTATTTATTTACTACATTTATATGCTGCCCTTCTCACCCCAAAGGGGACTCAGAGCGGCTTACAAATTACATTCACATACAATACATTATATTATTAGCATAGTAAAATAATAGTATTAAATTACTATATTGTACTAAATCATTACATTGTAATATTATTAGTAATATTACATTTAATATATAATTAAAATTATTAAATTGTATTATTATCAGTATTATATCGTAATAATAAATAAATAAATAAATAAATAAAGTTTTATTATTATTATTCTTAGAAGATAGAGGGAAAAGATGAATGATTACAAGAGAGTGAATAAGTATAAGTTCCGAATGGCTGTTGTTACAGAGTAGTCGGTGGCTCCCAGAGAGAGCACACCACACTCAGAACCAGGAGGCTGTGAGTTCGAATCCCGCTCAGGGACAAAAATGTCAAAATCAGCTGGAAAAAGGCACAGAGGGTACGGGGCGCACGGAGGGCTGCCAAGGCACATGTTTTGCCCGAGAGCGCCCCCCGACGACGTGCGCCCAACTCCGAGGAATAATTGGCGTCCCATGTTGGACCGGCCCTGTGCATTGATTGTATATTCCTGCATGGCTAGGGATTGGACTGAATGGCTCTTGTGGTCTCTTCCAACATTATGATTCTCTTATTCATCAAGAATAATTAACTAAACAGTAGTTCAACATATAATGAAATATGTTAGATACAGAATCTTGCCCTCCTACCAAATGTATTAAATAAATAAATAATGATACCTGACACAAATGTTGGATGATATCAGGTCACACTTTATTGAACTTAAGACTCTGTAACATGACAGCAAATATAACATGTGGACACAGATTTGTATATGGCAATCTGGTTAAGCATGATCTCCCATTAAAAGACTTCTGGGGCTTGATACCCAGGATACAGACCCTGTGGCCTCCAGGTGTTTTGGACTTCAGCTCCTGGAATTCCTGGTGATTGGACAAGCTGGCTAGGGCTTTTGGGAGTTGGCATCCCAAACATCTAGGGGGTCACAAGTTTGACACCTCTGCCATAAAAGGATGAGAGGGTCCGAAGGGATTTGCCCAGGTGGTGCTGATTGGCACTCTTACCTGAGGAAGTAGTCCTGGCAGAAGAACCCATTACACATCTCCCCTCAAGCAAGTGAGCAATGATAGAAAAATGTGGAGTTTCTTTCCAAAATGTATCAAGCCCAAATAATTGAAAAACGAGTTATAGCACTTTGTTGGTTAGGAGTAGAATATTATGTATAAATCAAAACAATCAACATGTATCAAATCACTTTGACTGTCACTTGTCACTAACACGTCCACTAACTCCTCATAATCCTCGCTGAACCCAACTGACAGTCCTAACTGACTCAGAACAAAAACAGTTTCATTTCACTATCTTATCTCTTTCAGTCCACTCTTTACTATCTCTTAGGCTCCCTTATTCTGTACTAGACTCCCTTATTCTGTACTAGGCCAGGCTGTGGCGCAGGCTGGTGAGCAGTCAGCTGCCAGCTGCAACAAATCACTCTGACCAAGAGGTCATGAGTTCGAGGCCAGCTCGGAGCCTGTGTTTGTCTTTGTCTTTGTTCTATGTTTACACTAAAGTGCACAGAAATCTATAATACGTGTAGAGATACACTTGTCCTATTGCTAACTAATATACAGAATAGAACAATGGTAACAGACAAATTATAATCCTTACAGGCGCATGAGTAATGCACAAATGAAAACTGTTTACAACATTATATCAAACATTATATTCATGCTTGTATGTTTTTTTCAGTAACAGATAAGTATGCTCAGTGACTGAGTACAACACTTCGAATTCCAGTATTGTCCCATGTAGATAAAAGTCTTAGAAATGCATGGTCAAAGGAATAAACAACTGATAATTTCTTTTGTAAATTGTGGTTCACACTTTAGATAAATTCATCGTTGTCCCATGCAAGTTAATGTCTCGGACATGCGCAAAAGGAATGTAAAGCATATGTTTAGGCATTGAATGTTTGCCTTATATGTGTAATGTGATCCGCCCTAAGTCCCCTTCGGGGTGATACTTGTCAGAGCGATTTTGCTAGGCACACACATGCAGCAGAAGTCACTGACGAGAAAACACCAGATAAATGATGACGCTGGATTCTTCAGCTCTCTATCAAAAGTTTACTCACGAATGGAATTCCACAAGACAATACACAGCTCTCACACAGGCACACACAAGGGAAGGAATCCAGAGAAGAGAGAGAAAAGATAGGAAGCAGAGGGCAATTTATCCCAGACTCTGCTGTCTGATGCAATCCAAGTTTGCAGGCCCTTAACCCTTTACACACTGGCATAGTAAACAGTACACAGTGCATGAAGCAATCTCCAGCACACATTGCACCACCATGACTCAATTACATTTAAACAATTCTATATACAATCATTCCTACTTTAACAATACTAAATACTGTATATAAATACTAGGGTTGTCCAAATATTCGTTATGTTTCTCGTTTCATAATTATTTCGGATTGTTCTTGTTTTTTGAAACGAGTATTGAAACATTTTCCCTGGGCGCAACTGGCAATGTAATTCGAACCATCGTTGGCCCATTCTCTAATTGTTTCTTAAAATTTTCGTTAATTTTTTTCCTTCCAAAAATTTTTTTAAAATATTTTTTAAAAATTATTTTTTATTTTATTTTTTGTTTCTGCAACCTAACATGAATGGGAGCCTAGTGCAGCCTAACATGGCCGCTCCCTGGCCAATCAGAATCTTCCACGATGGCTGCCAAAGGTGGGGGCTAGCGTCCTCCATGTCCACGTGGAGGATCTCTATAAAAATCACCAACCGCAGTCGACCCAAGCCATTCTGGGTTGGGATACCGAGGAGAGAGGGTGTTTGGTGCGCGCTGGGAAGCTGCTGCTTGCTTGTTTGGGGGAGAGAGGGCTAACTGAGGGTAGAGTGTTTCTGTTGTTGCTGGTTCGATATTGTGGTTTTTTGGGGGGAAATTGGCTGGGGGCCTGGGGCAGAGTCCTTGCTGTGGCTGGCTTTAGGGAACTTTTTTTTTTCCAAAAGACGTCTGCGTCCCTGCTAGTGCTGAGCTTGGGGTGCTTTCCATCTACTCCTGAGGGAGACCTTTTGCCTTTCTGTTTTCTTTTTTGGAATTTAGCAATCACCACATCAGCCCTTCTTTGCAATCCTGAAAGGGGGGGGACTTGAAAATAATAGTTTCCAAAGGACGTGTGCGTTCCTGCAAGGGCATTGCCTCCCTCACGCTCCGTTTGTAATCCCAAGCCCCCGGGCTGAGTGTTATTGCAGCAATCACAAAGACACACATTGTTTTCAAACCTAAAGAGTACATTGGAAGAAATAGTTTCCAAAGGACGTGGGGCACCCGCCAAGGCATTGCTTCCCTCATGCTCCATTTCTATTCCCAAGCCTTGGGCTGAGTTTTATTTCTGCAATCACAAAGTCAGACATTGATTTGATTCAATAGGGGGTCCACAGCAATTTATAGTTTCCAAAGGACAGTGGCACTCCTGCCAAGGCATTGTTTGGCGTGTGCTGCATTTCTAATCCAAAGTCCTCAGCCAGAGTTTCATTTTTGCAATCACAAGGTCAGCCAGTGGCACCATTGATCAAAAGGTTCAAAGGCAATTTATAGTTTCCAAAGGACAGTGGCACTCCTGCCAAGGCATTGCTTGGCGTGTGCTGCATTTCTAATCCAAAGTCTACACAAGTAGAAGAGGGACTTTTACAGTGATAAGAACCCAATTGAACAGGAAATAAGACTTTCAAACCAGGAACAGGTTTCTTCAAATATTGAAAAATAGTGTATTATAAAAAGTTATGAAAATTCGCCAAAAATCATAGGAGACAGGAAACATTCTGCAATTTGTTGAGCAAAGAGTGTGGAATGTGTTCTCCCACTGTACCAAATTTGATGAGAATAGCTCAAGAAATGAGGGCGGGAGACCCCCAGAAAAGTCCCCCCCGGTTTCCTGTATTTTGGCGATTGCGCATGCGCGTCCGCCATTTTAGAAACATTTTAGAAACATTACGAATTTTCAGAAATATCCGAAAATTTTGGGTGAAACATTAAGAAATAATTTCTATATCGAAGAGCCGGCACCCCCTACTTTAGAAACGAGAATTGAAACATTTTTTCCATCGATCGGACAAGCCTAATAAATACTGTAAATAAATAAATAAATAAATAGACTCTCCTAACTAGACTATCTTTTCAGCAACATTACAGCACTCTCTGGGAGACCTGATTTAGTTGCATTTGGTCTTCCTAAATACCGAGTAGAAGCCAGAGATAAAATCTAACACGTCTGTGCAAAATAGAACAAGACAGGCTCAAACAGAGGCAAAACACCTCTGATGCTGAGATTTCCGTAAGCATTTATATTTGCAGGCAGAACTGCAAGCTTCCTTTGAAAAATCTTTTATTCTTGCTTTCCCATCAGTTTGCAGGTGGGTGGAGGCAGGACAGGAGGGTGCTATAACCATCAGGCAACTCCTTCTACTTGGTAGTTCTCAGCTCTCACAGCTGAGAAACTATCAACTTTTAAACACAATACTACCTTGGGTGCTGCTTGTTTCCACAGAGAAGCAATTTGCTGCAGCTCACTTTGAAGGAAGAGGTTAACTTGAGCCACTGCTATACTGAACAGCAGTACTTTCAATCAGAACACTAGCAAGGTTACTCTGCAGTGGATGCTCCCTGGTGGTGTCCTTGATCCCTCCTGAGCTCCAAAGTCTCAGAGTCCTTTAGCAGCTGCAAGTCCAAGAGAGCTAATTAGGCAGGAATTCACTTGTGCCAAATCCAAAGAGGATCTATTTGGAGTAAACATGCTTAAGATCAGATCAAAGAACACTTATCTGCATGAATGCTTGGTAGCCATCTCCTTACAGAAGTTTCTAATGCTGTGTTCTATTCCTCAAATTCATAAGAGATTTAGGGTTCCCCTGGATGTGATCACAAAAGATCTATTATGGACCTTATCACAGAGGGGTATACTCTTGTTTCTGAGACTCTTTGAACATGATTCTGAACAGGTCCTATCATATGATGTTTGCCCCATTCCATCAGTAATCCATTAGAATGTCGGCAAAACATTGCATAGACAGAGTAACTGCACACAGGATTCTGATTAGGGTTTTTCTTATTTACTACAATTGTATGGGTTGCTGAAGTGCCATGCATTCCATCAGCTAAAATCTTGTGAGAATGATAGTTTGAGACTTCCGGGCTACATCAGTGTGCAATATTGGGGGGGGGGGGGGGGTAAAAATGATGTAGGGAGGACTGGGAGGAGCTAGCCTTTCATGGTGTGATGAGTCAAAGTGCAGTATTTTCAAATTGTAAAAATTGGGTGTGATGCACCTGAAAACAGTATGTATTTAGTCCTAAAAAATATGGGATCTATACTGATATAAACGGATTACATCCCAATGTAATAAGTTCCTATTGGTTTTTAATGGTTAAAACCACTTCAATTGTAATGAAAAAAGCAAAGACATTCTTGCAAGGCAGTCAATTTTATTCCTCACATCAGATCCCTAGAAAGAAACCCTGTTTATCTAAGCTGAACTTGGAAAAGTTGATATTTAAAACTGCATCTTCCAAAATTCTTTGGCTGTTCAAGGTTATAGTGCAAAAAAGTACATTTTCCAAGCTTTGACCCCCCGATTACCTTCAGGTTTTACAAGTCATTAACTGTTTCCAGGCTGAAGATTCCCCATCTATCAGAAAATCATCTCTGAGGGGCAAGCTGATGGGGCAATTAAGGAGGACATCCCTGTCCATCTTGGCTGATTATCCATGAAGGGTCCTCATCCTGGAATGGAGATATGTCAACCAGTTCTAGATTGGGTTACACTCCCCTTGACTGGGTTCATGGCTTGGGAGCAGTCCTTGATCCGTCTCTCCAAATGTTAGCCCAGGTACATTTCTAGTAAGTCAGAGGAGTTTTTATTGAGATTTGCTTGTGGTTCCCTTTTGCAACTCTAAGTAGATTTGAGGGCCTACAGCCCTCCTAGGGTGCATCTACACTGCAGAATTAATGCAGTTATACACCACTTTTAATTGCCATGACTCAGTAATATTTTATTCTGGAAGTTATAGTTTGGTGAGGCACCAGCATTCTTTGACAGGGAAAGCTAAATACTGCCCCCATGATTCTACAGCATTGAGCCATAGCAGTTAAAGTGCTGCCAGAGTGCATTAATTCCAGTGCAGATTCACCCAAGAACTTTGTAATGCTCCTATACTGTAAGAATTTGTGCTGTTTGTTTGATAACACTTAGGGCCCTTCCACACAGCCATATAACCCAGAATATCAAGGCAGATAATCCACAATATCTGCTTTGAACTGGATTATCTGAGTCCACACTGCCATATAATCCAGTTCAATGTGGATTTTATACAGCTGTGTGAAAGAGGCCAAAGAATACCATTACGCGGTGCATGGAATCCTGGAATTTGTAGTTTGGAGAGGCACCAGCCCTGACAGAGAAGGCTAAAGAGCTGATAGAAGGACAACTCCCAGGATTCCATAGCATTGAGCCAGGCCAAAAAGTGATGCCAAGTGCATTCAGTGGAGGCTGGATCTACACTGCCGCATAATCCAGAATATCAAAACAGATAATCCAGATTATCTGCTTTGAACTGGGTTATATGAGTGTACATTGCTACATAATCCAGTTGAAAGCAGATAATCTGGATTTTATAAAGCCGCATAGATGTGGCCATAAATTTACCCAAGGAAGCTGGGGCAGAATAAACAATAGAGGCTCCTTGCCCAAAAGGTTACCTATTTCTCTGGCTTTCCTTTCAATTGCTGGAAGATTTGGTGTCCTAACACTTTGGTTTTTGTAATGCACACCTTTTTGGACCAAATTACAAAAATTTGTAATTTTTTTTGACACCGTGCATTACATTCCCCAGCAAAAAAAAATGGTTTCAGGGTTTTGAAAATTGAGGTGTGCATTATATATAATGACACATTAGATTTGAGTAAATATGGCACATTGAAAGTTAAAAGACACTCTAGTATTTATAAACATATTATTCAGATACAGAAAATCCAACTTTGGAAACA
This sequence comes from Anolis carolinensis, assembly GCF_035594765.1. Lineage (NCBI taxonomy): Eukaryota > Metazoa > Chordata > Lepidosauria > Squamata > Anolidae > Anolis > Anolis carolinensis. The sequence goes on from NC_085843.1 coordinate 94,280,852, forward strand.
AGTGTTGCATGTTCGTAATGAAGGGGTAATACAATATTCTATCATTTTTTGGTGTATTACAAATATTCAAAACAAAATAATTTTAATTGGGGGAGTTCAATTATTTTGCTACTAAATGTAGGAGAAATAATTTAACTTTTTCAACATGATTTGCCAATGCTTTTAAATGTCACTGATGTGGCTGCAATGGTGCTAGAGATATGCCTGCATTTCTGGATGTTGAAAAATGTAGAATGGCCAAATGAACAAATACATGTAAATTTCAAGTAAATCAGTGTAGTCCTAATTCACCATAAATGCTGAGACAAATTTAAGAGATTTGGAAAAGAAGAAAGGCTCTTAATCATGAGCCATGAATTTCTTGTAGCACTTTTGACACTTGTTGAAATTTATTGTCAACAAGGTGATTCAGCCAGCTGCAGGCTCTCCAGCTAGCTTTTAAATACTGCCATGCTCCAGTAGCTGTATTTCTTTTTCCATTATCAGGGCTAGATTTAAGATGCTAGCATTGAAGAACCAACTTTTAGATGCTGACATCTCAAACAACAAAATAATTTCACAAGTGGAGCAGATAAACAAACTGAAGAACTGGATTGTTATAGTGGTCTCCCAAACCAATGCCACCAGGAATAACAAAATACAATTTTTTTTCAGTGCAGAGCATGAAATAGATTATTTATTGCTATTGATTTCTAGATTAATCGAGCCATATAACCCAGAATATCAAGGCAGATACTCCACAATATCTGCTTTGAACTGGGTTATCTGAGTCCACACTGCCATATAATCCAATCCAATGTGGACTTTATACAGCTGAGTTAAAGGGGCCTTTGACAGAGATTTTGCTCTCAAGGACTTCCACTCCCACAGTTTTTGTATATAATCAGGGCAGATTATATCAAGAGCAGGCAACATAAAATTGGGAATATTGATTACAGCTAAATTTCACAAATGTAAACAATCTACTATCTATATATATAAAAGAGTGATGGCATCACGGCGACCGACAAAACAACAAAACTACAGGCCCCCCAACCTCGAAATTTGACAACACAACCCATCATCCATGCCTCTAGGTGATACAACAAAAAGAAAAGAAAAATAAAGTCCTAATTAGAGGGAGAGGAATAATTGCTTTTATCCAATTACTGCCAGTTAGAAGGCTAAGCTCCTCCAACTTGGTCCCCTAGCAACCCAATAAAAAATAATAAAAAAACACTAAAAAAATTAAAAACACTAAAAGATTAATACAATAAAATACTATAATAACAGAAAATAACTAAAAATAATACAAGAAAATAATAAAATATAATAAATAAAAAGATAACTTACAATAAAATTAATTAAAAAATACAAATAACGTCAAATAAAAATTACACAACAATTTTTAACCAATACCACCACCACTTTGCCACAGCAACGCGTGGCCGGGCACAGCTAGTAGGCTTATAATGGTACATGTATGTAGAGAGGCCTGTGTTAACAAGTTTAAATTGATGCTTGTGGTTCTGATCTACTATGAACATGTTTTCCTGCAAGTGATTTGTGTTCATTAAGGATACAAATCTTTGACTATTCAATAATTTTCTCAGTTTTCTTTTGACTGTGGGAGAAAAGCATATTCATACACCATTTTCATCTAAGTATAATTTACATCAGGATGGCCAGTGTTGGAAACCCCAGAATAATTTTCAGTCCCTGATAAACCCCTCATGAGGTACACTAGGTCCAAAATGTTCAACAAAAAATAACATCTGTTTGGCTTCTAGTGCTATTTTACAGGCGTGGGGTTCAATTATTGGAGCACATTTGGGGTCAAAACCACGAGTTCTGGAAACCTCCAGGAGATAGACTCAAGAGTTATCATTTTAATAGTTTATTTCATAGGGGGGAATAGAAACAGCAGAGTCTTGTAGGCCACCAAATATGGGGGTACACTTCAATTAGCATACAGTACATCTATACAGCAGTTTTATACATTCCATTTGTTAATAGAACAGACAGGCAGCTGCATTTATGGACTCTCTGTGATCCTATAAACGTTCTGCTCATCTGGTCCTAAAGGAGATTTGGAAATGCAAGTAGAGGCATGTAGGAGGTCACAAAACATCTATGATAGATTTTAATTTGGTGAGTCACTAGTTGTCTAGATTACTTTATAGAGCATATTTTTGCCCTTCCTTCTCTACTAATGAAACAGAAGTTGAAAAGTATAGAAAAGAGATCTAATGTTGTCTCTAGTTAACAAACAAAAAAGAATAACATTCTTCCCATTGTTTACATCCTAATTAATATCCCTGATACAGTTGAATATAATGGGTGATACTATAAGTCTAAAGAGTCTAGGTAAATTTAATGACAGAATTTTAACCTCAAATTGTGTTAAATAAATCTAGTCAGAAAACGTATTGTATATACATGTTGAAGTTCAAGAGATTAATCCTTGTGTTGTCGAAGGCTTTCATGGCCGGGATCATAGGGTAGTTGTATGTCTTCCGGGCTGTATGGCCATGTTCTAGAAGTATTCTCTCCTGACGTTTTGCCCACATCTATGGCAGGCATCCTCAGAGGTTGTGAGGTTTAAGATTAATCCTTATTATAATCCCTCTAGCAATGTAATGAAAAAAAACTCATTAGATACATCTTTTAAGAATCTACTTTTTTCTTTAAAGACCAGAAAAGGTAAAAAAGATAGGGCTGTAATATATAACCATTGGGAAGGCAGAGTTTTTCTATAATTATTTAGTCTTCTTCAGAGTAATGTTCTGCTGCTTATTCGTTTGACTCTGGGAACTGCTTGATTTCTCCCATACGGCTTTAGTTGACAGATTCTGTATTATTAAGTGCACCCAGATCTATATACTCAAACATTTTAATTGATTTTCTGCTCTAGGATTACAGTGTTCTTTATAACCTTTAAGGAATCGTGTTAAGAGTAAATGCCTTCAATTTTGATGGATTCAATGGTGCTTGAGAACTGTGGTGCCAATTCTTAAACCTTGGACACTGACAGTATAGCTGTGGGATAAATATAGCTAATTTAATTGTGTGAAGAAGTTTTACATTCAGCCCAGTCATGTTATCAAATGAAGGTGCATGAACTAATTTGAGCAAGGGTCAGGTGCTAGTACCAGGCTAAGTGTAAATCTGAAGAGACTCTCCTTTATTCCTTTAAATTAGTTGAAGTAGAAAATACAATTCATGTGGGAGGAAGTGGAAGAGGAGGATCATCATCACCACCACCACCATCCTGCTGGCACAAATGGCTTGAGAGCAGGTGACTGGTATTTCCTCCATGTACTTATCTGGTTCCTTAATTCAGAGGTCCGATGAAATGTTGTTAGATCCCTAAATGTATATAATGGTGTCCCATGGATTGTTGAAGGCAAATATATTTTATTCCTGCATTTTTATTTTATAAATAATATACAATTCATTTGCAACATTACACAAAACAATGAATCAGGATTCATTTCAATCTGTCAAAAATAGGATGATGAAACATATAACAGATAGATTGATTTAGAATGGATCCTGTTTCATTACTTTGTGTACTTTTGTAATCAAATAATATATTGTTTCTATAATAGCTAACTAAAAGCACCAAAAGAATAACCAATAAAGAACTGACTTAGTTAAACACAAATTTCCACTGATGTGTAAAGTCCTTCATGTTTTTTCATTTTATTTTTCATTTTATTTCCTGATATTGTGTGGCCAATTATTTGCTTTTCTGTTTGGGAAGGGGGTTGTTTGTTTTGCTTTTGCATTGAAAAGACTTTAGTCTTTGGGGAGCCTAAAATAATTTAAAATAAAGTTTCTGTTCTTTTCACTGTGAGATTCCACTGTTATTCTGTTTTTAGTTGCTTTTTGTCACATGATAATTAACCTGTCAAGCATTTTGTTAAGGACCAACCTACCAAATTTTAAACAGGATGAGAAAGAAGACTTCCTATTTTATAGTCAACTAAATGGCACACAGACACTCACTTTCTGATTAGCTATCAATTATTATAACAGCCAGTATGGTATAGTGGTTGGAATACTGAAGCCCAGGATTTGAATCTCAGCTCAGCCATGGAAACCCATTTGTCATATTCTCTCTGCCTTAGAGGAGGGCAATGCCACATCTCATCCAAATATATCTTGCCAAAATGACCTCATAATTGTTGGTATGGGTTGGATACAACTTGAAGACACATAGCCACAAATCAACTATTATAACTGTAAACTACAATAACTAAGCCCAAAAGATGAAATTCAATTGTTGGTCTTCCACAGTGAGACTAATCTAAAACCAACAATTGGATTTAGTCCAAAGAAGTTGATCTAAATGATGCAGGGCCCAATATGTATAAAACACAGGTCCTGCTTTATCCATCCACACTAAAAACATGTCGAAGATAATGAGATCCAATGATGTGGATGGAATAGATGGGACAGGTTCAAATAATTCATACCCACATTGCTACACATAAAATAAACATATAATGGATTACTAGAACTACACATTCTTACAAGACACTGAGCTTTACCATATAAGACTGACAGAATGCAGTTACAGCAAGATAAAAGCCCTTTTGAATGGAGCTTGCTGCACAATGTTGTGTAAAGACAAAAGTAAAAGTTTTCCCCTGACATTAAGTCTAGTCATGTCCTACTCTGGGGGTTTGTGCTCATCTCCATTTCTAAGCCGAAAAGCCGCCATTGTCTGTAGATGCTTCCAAGGTCATACGGTCGGCATGACTGCATGGAGCACCATTATCTTCCCACAAAAGAGGTACCTATTGATCTACTCACATTTGCATGTTTTTGAACTGCTAGGTTGGCAGAAGCTGGGGCTAACAGTAGGAGCTCATCCAGCTCCCTGAATCTGAACTGCCGACCTTTCGGTCAGTGTTGTCAATTAAATATTGCTGTTCTCCTGTGATTCTTCCTAGTGTGATAATGTCCTTCCATTGCCGTCCCAGTTGCAGCAGGGAGGGAGAATAGAAAAAAACAGTATGTGTGCTCTGGATATGACAAACACTGGTTGAAAATGAAGCTGATTGTGGAAATTCACACCGACAAGTGCCAGCATTGTGTCTGCTTAAATAATATTATTACAAAACAAGAGTCTTTTTATGGATGAAGTTCTCTGTTATATTTGTCATGTTTAAGGTTTACAAGATTTTAAAAGTTTCAGTTGAAAAGAAGCATTTTTGCTCACTACACTATTTCTGTTACTGCTTTTTGATGGGCTTTTTGGCTTTCTCCAACCCTTTAAGATGTATTCTTCACCAAATGGGGAAAAAAATACTGAACAGTCATTTTTGTATTAGATGAAAAATTGCTATCCTTGCTTTAATAAGGCTGCTCTGCTGTAGAAAGTGGCTTTCTTGTGACAAATTCTCTGCCAATTTCTCTGCTAGATTTTTGTTGTTTTTCAAAGTCAGTTTGATTTATTTCTAAGGTGTTCTTCTTTTAGTGAAATTGGTTCCAATATATATTCAAAGGGACTTATAAAGTACATATTTGGGGTATAACAAAATGAAGAAGAAATGTAATCTTTGTATAGAAGACCTTTTAATGAATAACCTAATATTTGGTTTTCTAACCTATGAACTAATAGCTCAAGGCCAGACACAACTTGAACACCAAATAATTCTGAAATATAGCAATTGAATAATTAGTATCTCAAGAGCCCCGGAAGCATTTCTCTTGAAGGCAGACCTTGATTTTGTCTGTAAAAGAACAAAACAGGATTTAGTGATATTTTCCATCTGAAGAGCAAAACATAGGAACTGTAGAGTTAGAGATTTTTAAATACCAATTGATATCTATATAAGCTATTTCTAATAAATAATACCATCAACCACAGACCAAATCTACCAAATTACCAAATCTAAAAGAAAAACAATCCTCTTATAATCATTGTAATTTAATTTTCTTAAGGGCACAATTTAGTAATAGTTTATCATTTTCCAGTACTGATATCAGTGAGATGGTAAAAAAAATAACTGCTTTAGATATTCCCATTGAAATATGTGGAAAATAAAAAGTGCTTATCTCTAGATGGTTTGTGCATTAATATCAATCAATTTCTAATATGAACACAATAAAAGGTAAAGGTTTCCCCGATGTTAAGTCCAGTCATGTCTGACTCTGGGGGTTGGTGCTCATCTCCATTTCTAAGCCGAAGAGCCAGCATTGTCCGTAGACACCTCCAAGGTCATGTGGCCAGCATGACTGCATGGAGCGCCGTTACCTTCCCGCCGGAGTGGTACCTATTGATCTACTCACATTGGCATGTTTTCGAACTGCTAGGTTGGCAGAAGCTGGAGCTAACAGCGGGAGCTCACTCTACTCCCGGGGTTTGAACCTGGGACCTTTCAGTCTGCAAGTTCAGCAGCTCAGTGCTTTAACACACTTCGCCACCGGGGTTCCATGAACACAATGAACATTTCAAAAACAAGCAAAACCCGCTACCTATATCCAGTGCAATAAACCAAGGGGACTTATGTGAGCATTGATTTACTATTCTTTAATCAAGTCAACTAGTCCACTCCAACTGGGACAAGCAATGGATTTTACTAGTGTTTAGTTTTTTATGGGTCCCCAGGTGTTTTGGCCTACAACTCCCAGAAATCCCAACCAGTTTATCAGCTGTTAGGATTTCTGGGAGTTGAAGGCCAAAACATCCGGGGACCCACTAGTTGAGAACCACTGCTTTAAGAGATGTTGGTATTGGGTGACTTTCTATGCTATCCTGTGTTGATATAGATTTGATAAGTTACTTTAGGGGACCCAGAATCCATCAACCAGCATACCCAATGTCATAAACACTGGGAAATTCTTAGAGTTGCAACACAAGAAGTAACTTTTCTAAGCTCAAAAATGTTGCAGTAACTATTATTATTATTTATTTACTTACTTTTATCCCACTTTTCTCCCACGAATGGGACTCAAAGCAGTGCATATAAGACCGCAACAGATACATAATACACAATACATGATATCAAGCTACATGATATCAAGCATAAGCATCATTCACAATTGTAGTGACGCATACTAGAAACCATAATTAGATGCTCACAGGAAAGCTGAGCAGAAAAGTCTCAAAAAAGAAGCAACTGAAAGATAAAGATGTGGGAATAAGGCTTGCATTAATGGGAGCAAATGATATGAATATTTATTCATATCTGTGCGGTCTTCCTATACTTACTCCACTTCATTCTGTGTTTTCACTACTGGAAAGAAACAAACTTGAACAGTTAATCATTGTCTCTGATCATGTCAACAGTTCAGCAGTTTAGTAGTTTTCTTTCATCAGCCTTTTGTAGTTTTCCAGGCCTCAATCTTAGAATGGTATCTTCAGCTTCTATAGGCCCCAGTCATACACCTTTCATACAGTTTCATTCAAACCACACAACACACTTATCACAGAGATAACTCCTAAGTGATATGATCCCACTAGACAAGAATAAAGAAGGAGGGTCAAACTTGGTCAGTGTTCTGCTGTATCTTGATCTTTTCTTCTTCTATGTGCTTGTAGAAAAGGGCAAACTGTTAAGGGCTCATTCCCTATTACCAGTCCTGGATTTACAAAGTTAGTGAAAAGACTGTTCCTAGAGAGAAAATATGAAGTGCTACCTAGGAATAGAAGGGAGAATGTCTCAGTGGATTATTAGATGGCAAATAGTATAAAATGAGTGTATAATGAGCACTTAGTAATGAGCACATAGATGTCTCTTTGTTTCAAATGCATTATATAAATTAGATCTTGGCCTCAAAATATTGATCTACAAATATGATAGTGGCATGGAGGAGGATTTAGATAGCGCCAAACATATATGAAGGAGTGTTATGCTGCTTGGATGCAAGACTGAAAAAAGGTCTTTCAGAAAGCTTTCAGATGTGGAAGATTTGTAAGAAACCATTCATGCCCTAGTCTCTTGGAAATAAATGCATTAATGCAACTGAGAATTGTTGGATTCTTCCTTAAATAAATTGTATTGCATCAGTACGGTCTTTATTGCTTCACATCAATGTGCAGTTTGGACCAAAGCACCCATAAAAATGAAAGTCTCGCATCTCCATTACATTATTTTACATGAGTACTGGAAGATAACGAAATAAAGAGCAAGGGAAAATAACAGAACCGCTGCACCTATTAAGTATAATTGGATTTTATTTCATTTAAAAAGTAAGTTTAAACATCTTTTTTCTGCATAACATTCTACAAAATATGGATCTAGTCAATGGAAGTAACAAGTCACTATCTGCTGTAAATCCATGGTCAATATGGTCATTTGTAAAAGTTAAGACTTCAAATCCTGGTGTTAGCCAATGCAGGTATAAATGTAATAGATTAACTCATAATCTAGCCAAATGACCTACATGGTTGTAAAATTAGTCCTTAAATTATTTGAAGTTAATTAATATAGGTAATTCATTATTAGAAATCATGGAACTTAGTAAGTTCATCCCTCACTATTCTTCATAATACAAAAATAGGGCCACTGGATTGTGTGAGCTTCTATCAAAGCATATGTAATTGTGTTGACTAGCTATCCAAATTCTTCTCACACTAAGTCATACTTTCTCTGTGCAATTTCATACCCTTTGATCAGTTCTTTTTATTCTTAATGTCTTAACATGCCATAACAATCTTTGTTTATCTTCACAGGGTTTCTCTTTTCAGTAGCAAATACTTTCAAGAAGGCTTTGGTAGCCTTCTAACTTCAAAATTGTTTATTGGCACTGGGTGTCAAATTTAACCTTGGCTTTCATGATTCCAAAAAATCAGCACATTCATGGACACAATTTTCCATTTTATTTTTTATTTTTTTAAAAGGCAATCATGCAAGGTGTTGCATACGAATGAAATACTAGGCTGTTTCTGTAATAAAGTAGAGTGAAAAATCATAGGGAGAATACTTCAGCATTGTTGTTAATTATATCCTACTGTACAGTATTTCGAGCATAGTGAGCATTGAACTATTTATTCAAGTTAGGTAATTCATTTATGATCTAAAACTCAACATTGGTGAGTCAAAATGAAAGACAAATAAATAATTGTATGGTAGGATGTTATTACAGACACAAAAGGGAATGGGGGGGGAGAGAGAGAGAGAGAGAGAGAGAGAGAGAGAGAGAGAGAGAGAGAGAGAGAGAGAAACAAAATACAAAGAGAATTCTACTATTTGTCCCAAAAATCCACATGTAGAGATCTGGAAGCCAAAGATTTGTAATTCACCCCCTCCTCCATGGGCTCACAAGGCAACAGTGCTTACTATAGTAGTAAAATGTACTAAATAATAGTAAAATATATAGTCTTCTTTGCAAGGTTTTAATGTTCGAAACAGGAGCAAGAATAGGCTTGACGCCACCATGTTTTCTTCTTCTCAGAATACCTTGGAAATTATACCGGAATATCCATATTGCATTTCAGGAGTCCACTAATATTTCTGTGGGAATGAATGGTAGGAATAGATTCTGTGATTCTTTAAGAGGTGGAGAGAAGCAAATTTTGATGAACCCACCATCATAGCAAAAGGTTGTGATCAGTTTTACCCACTTTCAACCCAACATTTCTTTTCTACTTTGGAGTCCACCCAAAATGCTCCCTTCATACACATATAAACAAATCAGCTGAATGCAGTCCTCACAACGAATCATCTTCAAACAGGGTTAATTTTTGCTACCTCCAGTCTTATCTCTGGAATTTCATTCATGTCTGATTAGTTTGATGATTATAGCATCAATTCATCTGCCAATGTGCCATTGGTACTACTACTATTTATTATTATTATTATTATTATTATTATTATTATTATTATTATTATTATTATTATTGTCCATATTTTCTCCTAGCAGTCTTTCTTGAATTTCTTGAGCCCATTCACACATATAGTTGTGTGTGTTTTATCCAGTGATATCCATTGTGTGAAATTAGCTCATTTTAAAAAATCTAGCTCTACTCCAAAATAGAGAAACATATGTTTAATTCAAAGGGAATGTATAAAATAGATCCTGATTTAAATCAATGCAGTGCTTAAATATATATATATATATATATATATATATATATATATATATATATATCTCCCATGATGCTTTAAATGTCTGTGTATCATCATCGATATATTAAACCAGAGAAAAATATGTAGCCTTTGGCTTCATATTAAGGGAACAAAATGGCTGAGATTGTTTATAGTCATTTTGTCATTCTGTCTGAAATCAATCTACAACAGGAAGGCTGAGGAAAAAATATCATTGGTTGGGTTAAAGCTGTGGTGCAGTTAATAATAATTTTTAGAGATGGGTTTTAACAGTAATAAAAATGGAAACATGGAATTGGTACCATAAAACCCGTCAAATAAATGCAAAAAGGACATAAACCTGGAAAAATAGCTTTCATATAAAACCTTCCTGCAAGATAAAATGCAGCTTTTGGGTTTTACAAAAAAGGAGGGGGGCGGAGAGAGAAAGTCATATCTCCTGCAACTTCCATAAATAATTCACTGCTAGCTTGTAAACAATAGAGAAGCACAGTATGAATGCCAAAGAGGGTCTTTATATGTCATAAAGCCACTCAAAAGTGCACTTGCTGCAGCGGGCTGACTGTGAGCTTTGATGTGCAGGAAAAGAAACTGCTAAGCTGAGGTCATCACTTAGTAGAAAACAATTTCCCTCATATGGGGAAGCAGACTTACTGCTGTGCCTCTGACACAGACAGATTGGATTTAAGAAACAAGGCTGCATAATATGGGCTTTCAAGGGGAAAGAAATCTTGGGCACACCTTATGAATGACCTGAAGTAGGCACAAAATAAATGACTCTGCTTGGAATAGCCGCAGGCAATTGACATGACTCTGGAGCAGTGATCGCAGTATGACCTATTTACACTTTTCATATACAATTGGCATTACTTACTCCCTCCTCTTTTAACTAAACATTTTTCCAACAAGGTGTTCTTGCTGCTACATTTGTAAACGGCTGCTCCATAGAACTAAAGATGGGATTGGATTTTTTTGTTTCATATCATCATGAGATGTCAAGCTTTATAGCTTTATAGATCACTAGCTGTGCCCGGTTACACGTTGCTGTGGCGAAATATGGTGGTATGGGAAATAAAGTATTGAGGAATTGGTAAGGTAAGGTAAGGTAAAGGGTAAAGGTTTTCCCCTGACATTAAGTCCAGTCGTGTCTGACTCTGGGGGTTGGTGCTCATCTCCATTTCTAAGCCGAAGAGCCAGCGTTGTCCGTAGACTCCTCCAAGGTCATGTGGGATGACTGCATGGAGTGCCATTACCTTCCCGCCAGAGGAGTACCTGTTCATCTACTCTCATTTGCATGTTTTTGAACTTTAGGATTGGCAGAAGTTTGGGCTAACAGTGGGGGCTCTCTCCGCTCCCCCAATTCAAACCTGTGGCCTTTCGGTCCAGAAGTTCAGCAGCTCAGTGCTTTAACGCGCTGCAGCATCAGAGTATATTATTGCCTAAAGCTTGTGAATATACAATATTTCTGATTGTTCTTTTTTTTGTCTGTTGGAGGCAAGTATGAATGCTGCAATTAGGCAAAATGATTAGCATGTAATGGCCTTGCAGCTTTAAAGCCTGGCTGCCTCCTCCCTGAGTGAATTTTTTGTTGGGAGGTGTTAGCTGGCCCTGATTGTTTTCTGTGTGGAATTCCCCTGTTTTCAGAGTGTTATTCTTTATTTAGTGTTCTGATTTTAGAGATTGTGTTGTTCTGTTTTATTATACCACAGTAATTTTTATATATTCTGATTTTAGTGTTTTTGAATACTTGGAGCCAGATTGTATTCATTTTCACGGTTCACAGCAACACAACAACAACAACAACAACAACAACAACAGTAGTAGTAGTAGTAATAATAATAATAATAATAATAATAATAATAATAATGACTTTGGTAATACACACTGCTTCACTCCCTTCTCAGCTTCTTTTCTGGAAGAATCCTTTCTTGGGAGGTGTTAGCTGGCCATGATTGTTTCCTTTCTGGAATTCCCAATTTCCCTGCTTTTTTTCATGTCAGGAGCAACTTGAGTCGCTTCTGGAGTAAGAGAATTGGCCATCTGCAAGGACGTTGCCAAGGGGACGCCTGGATGTTTGATGTTTTTTTACCATCCTTGTGGGAGGCTTCTCTCATGTTCCCGCATGAAGCTGGAGCTGATAGAAGGAGCTCATCCATGGGTCGGAGTTTGTGAGGGGATGTTTGTGAAGGGCCATAGCCTTCCTGCTGTGGACCCCGAGGGCCGTCCTTTCAAATGTACCTTGTTGGTGCTCTGTGATTTTTCCCTTCCGGAGATAGAGGAGTGGTGGTTTTTGTCCCGTGCATGTGTTCTCGGTAGGCGAAAAAGCTGGGAAGAGTAGGCGAGGGCTGCTGATGGCATCTTTTTTGACAGGCGGATGTAAGATGATGGTGGTGGGGAAAGAGGATCGCAGGGGAGGGAGGGTTGAGGGGGAAGTGGGGTGGGTGGGAGGGAAAAGGTGGTTTTACTGTCATGGGCTTGTCCAGGTTGGAAATCCTGCGGAGGGGAAAGTGTTGAAGAGAAAGTAAGGGGGAGTGTTTGGTTTAAAGTTTATCAAGGAGCGGATTTTGTGAGGGGATGTTTGTGAAGCTCTGTAGTGTGCTCCCTCCCGTGGATCCCAAGGGCCATTCTTTTAAACGGACCTTGGTGGTGTCCTGTGATTTTTTTCTTTGGGGAGGGAGGAGTGGTGATTTCTTTGTTGTGGGTTTTCCCGGGAGGGAAAAAAGTTGGGAAGAGTCGGCGAATGCCACTGGAGGCATGTTTCCTCAGGTCCATTTGCCAGATGGTGGCAGTGGGAATAGGATACAGTTGAGGGGGAGGTGCGGGGGGGGGTGTTGGGCATGAGGTGGCTCGTGTCTGGTGCACGCTCAAAGTATTTATTTGTATTTTTTGGGTTTTGTGGGTCCCGGATCAAGTGGAAATGTTTAATTTGGTTGTAAGAACCTAGTGGCAAGGGTGCTGGATTTTGTGGACAAATTTCGTGTTTCTGGGACGTTTAATTTTGTTGTTTTGTCCTAGGCCAAAATTTTTTTATCCTTTTATATATATAAATAATACTGTAAACAGTCATCACATCCCTCTATGTCTTTAACATTACTGGCTCTGGAGACCTGGATTGACTTCTTTTTTTAAATTTTACTGTTTTACCATAAAAGGCCCATCCAGTGAGAAGGAAGTGGAACTGTAACTGTACATTCGTATGGTCTTTTTTTTCCTTGTGATGTTTCCTGAAATAGAGAACAAAAACCATCCTCTAGGGCAGTGGTTCCCAACCTTTTTTTGACCAGGGACCACTTTGACCAGGGGCCACTTTGACCAAGAACCAGAGGCGATCCAACTGCCAAAGCAACTAGGCACTTGCCTGTGGCGCCATTCTGTTGGAGGCGAAGTTGACGCGCACTCGGACGCCTCTCGATTTTGGACGCGCTCCTGGATGCCTCTCGGCTTTCTCGCTCACAAGTTGAAGCCTAGCGGGCCCAGATAACAAAGCCGAGAGGAGGCAGGGGTGTGCACGCATGCACGCATGCACGTGCACCCGGGCACACACACCCCACCTCCTCTCAGCTTTGTTCTCTGGGCCCACTAGGCTTCAGGGCCTGCACCTGGCCTCCGGGGAGCCAAGTGGAGCCCAGGTTCCACTTACATGCTGCAGAGGGAGGAGAGGAGGCTTTGGATGTGGTGCCAAAGCCTAGGAAGGAGGGCGGCTGCGGGAAAACTCACAGCAACCCAGTGTTCCAGTCAAAAAGTATTGTAATTTTTTAAAAAAATGGGAATAAGAGGAGGAAGAGGCGGGCGTAAGGACCCTGTGGATATCGGCCAGGGTAAGAGGGAGACACGCAGACACACTCACAGGGTGCATCATTCTCCTGCTGCAGTTGCGTCTCTGGCGCGAGGGCAGAGCAGAGCAGGCGATGAATGGAAGGCGAGGCGAGGCGAGGCAGGTGAGAGAGAGATAGAGAGGCAGGACGCACTGCGAGTCCGTTGCTGCCGCTTCCCTCCTTTGACTCGCTTGTGCCCTGTGAGTGTGTCTGCGTGTCTCTCTTTTCCCTTGGCAGATGTCTGCAGGGTCCTAACGCCTGCCTCTTCCTCCTCTTATTTCCAGTTTTTTAAATTACAATAATTTTGGACTGGAATCACTGGGTTTGTGACGCCTCTAAGCTGCGTGAGCACTGGGAACCAGACACGGAGGCCAATAAACAATCTAATATCTTTATTAAAGAAATAAAAGTCAAACAAAAATAAGCAGAGTATTTAGTCCAGCAATAGTCCTTTTAGGAAAGGTCAAATATAGTCCAGTAATATAAAGTTAGATGTCCAGTATTAGAGTTCAAAGTTTTAAATCCAGTAACCGAAACACACTCAAACTTCCAAGCAGTTTGAGTGGGGAAATAAGCAAGGTCTTTCAAGGAGTCCCAGGTTCAATGTCCGAGGCTGGGATAACAAGGCAAGGCAAAGTTGGTCGTGGTGGAACTGAATTGCAGTCCAGACTTGGCAGGGAGATGAGACGCAACGCCCAGTCTACTCGAGAGTAGTGTGCCACAGGAACTAGAGACGATGTTGATTTCCCAACTGACACGTTGACACCGCAATGGCCAGCCTGCGCGCAGAACTTTTATAGGACTTCGAATCTCCCCTCAAACCAGGTGCCTGAACACTTTTTCCCAAGGGAAACGGACTGAAGACAACAACTTGCCAGATGCAACCCTCCCTGGAAACTCTCAAGGGAATCGGTTCAATTAGTGTCCTCTCTCTCCGCTAATCTCGCACTTTTCCTCCTATTCTCCTTCTCAGAGCGGAATGTTTTCAGAAACAATCTCCTATCAAAAGGAGAACTCTCCGGGGAACCAGGCTCTGTTTCAAGGGCTTTTGTAATTAACTTTGGGCTAAAACTGTCAACAGGGAACATCTGGAGGGGAGCAGAATCTTGCTGAGTTGGCACAAACCCCATATCCTCTTCAGTCTGATCCATAATGGCTGCGAGGTCATGACTCGAGGGCCCCTGAGACATCACAGGGTTGCTGTGAGTTTTCCGGGCTGTATGGCCATGTCCCAGAAGCATTCTCTCCTGACGTTTCACCCGCATCTATGGCAGGTATCCTCAGAGGTTTTGAGATCTGTTGGAAGCTAGGTAAGTGGGGTTTATATATCTGTGGAAAGTCCAGGGTGGGAGAAAGAGCTCTTGTCTGTTTGGGGCTAGTATGAATGTTGCAATTGGCCAGCTTGATTAGCATTTAATGGCCTTGCAGATTCAAAGCCTGGCTGCTTCCTCCCTGGGGGCATCCTTGGTTGGGAGGTGTTAGCTGGCCCTGATTGTTTCCTCTCTGGAATTCCCCTGTTTTCAGAGTGTTGTTCTTTATTTAGGCTTTTCCTTAATCCCTCCTTATTATCCAACATTTTCGTTTATCCAACACTTTTATTTTTCAGTGATTGGTTTGGAGGGAGGCAAAATTCTGTTCGCCTACACGTGAAAATTTCCCTGGGCCAGCCCTGCCAGGGACCACTCTCTGAAAGGGTTACAAATCGATTTTTGGACAACTTTAGATTCGGTTTGGTTATTTGGGGTGCTAATTCAGAAAATTGCACTGGATAGACCAAATTAACTTTAGTTTCTGATACAGAATATATGCCATCCAGTAGTCGCCATCTGCTTGCCCACAGAAAACCATATTTAATAATCTAGAGCGGGTGTGGTCTATCCAATGCAATGGTCAGCTCTGCAAAAAGAAGTGGAAATAAAGTTAATAAAATGAAATAAAATAAAATAAAGAGAAAGGAGGTTTGTGGACCGGGTTTTCATTTTCACGGCCCACTTGTTAAGAAACACTACTCTAGGGATAAAATGTTGTTGTTCATACTGGGATTTGTCACTGAATGTTCTGTGGCTAGGGCAAATTTAACCAATTGTAACCATTTTTGAAAAATTACAGCAACTAACACAGTAACTGTCAGTGATATTTACTTTGTGTAAAACTTAGAAGAATGTTTCAGTTATAAATAAAGGGAAAATGGTGTCAACATCAAAGACATTTTGGTGTGTGAAGGAAATGAGATTGGCACATCCTCCTATATCGTAAGCCATGAATATTCTTAGTGCAAGGAATCAGTCATTAATCTCTGTGAAAACATACATGATAGAACATAGAAGACTGCCTTAAACGAGGCTCAGACATGAGTCTATGTAGTTTGGTATTGTCTGCCATCATTGGTAGTTACTTTTCAGGTTTTACAATCGTATTATCTGTATACAACTGGTATGAAATCAAGGACTTCAGCGTGAAAAGTATTTGTCGACCACTAAACTTGATGTAGTTGCTTTGAGTCCCTATCTGCTTTGTTGCCCACCTTACCTTTCTAGATCCTAAATCTCTCCAACATATTCATCAACACTCTTCCTGGTTCTAGTATATGCTACACCTTAGGATGTACCAAGCCTGGTCTTGTAAGAGTAGCAACAGGCATTCATGTTCTACACATCAAAATTAATAGCCAAAATGTACCCACATCCTTCATGGTATCTCAGTGGTGATAATTTAACTAGGTTTTAAAAGAATTATTAAAATTGAGATTTTTACAGAGCTGAATATTACAAAGCACTCATTAAAATATATCTTTGAAAATGTTCAGTGTTCATAAAGGTTCTCTTGGTTTCTGTATTTTTAAAAATCTTCACTCTAATGCATTTTTAATGTCAGTAGTTTTATTCCTTCCTTTTGAGAAAGTGGTTTTGGTGCCTGACATTTTACTGCTTCCCAGCCTTGAACTGATGCAGACATCTGAAATGTGCTTAATTCTGGCTGTGACAAAAATTACTTTCAAAACTCTTTTGACATTGTGAAAATATTAATCATAAACCCAGAAGAGACATGTGATTAAAAATGCAATAATAAATTCAAACCATGTATAATGCCCTGAAGAAGTCAAGAAAAGCAGCATAGTGGTCTAACTTTCCATCTTGTACTTTTCCTCCCGAATAAACATGAATCAGCACAATTTAATCTTGAATGCCTTGTTAAATAGTTTACCTTCTGTTGAATATTAAAGGTTTCTATTAGGCTTGTGTATTTCAGCTGAACCTCAGTCCATTTCTGCTACCCTAATTTCAGGGGACCCATGGATCCATTTTTGTGCACCTCCCAAAAGTGTCTAAATGGCCAGTTTTGGTTCTTAGCCGGAAAATGCGACTAGATCCGGCCCATTGGCAGCAATGGGGGACTTCCCAGGCTTCCGTTCCTGTCATTTTTAATTGGGATTAAAATGGCCACACTTGGAGGACACATCTACTATTATTGGCCCACCAAGTTTCATAACATTTGAATCATCCCCTGATTTTTAGGAATTCATTGTCTGGAAGAATATGTAAAGGAAAGTGAATAACCTGCTTTGATTGAAATCAAAAATCAGAAACTCCTCAAAGCACAGCAGACAAAGAATCAGTAAAAGAAAACCGCACTACGAACTAGAGCTGACAGCTGGCACAACAAAGCATTGCATGGACAGTTCCTTGAAAAAATTGAAGGAAAATTATTATTATTATTATTACTATTATTATTATTATTATTAAATGGCAACAGCCAAATTATTATTATTATTAAATAAAATTAAGAAGGAGGAGAGATTGCAAAGGATAGGATTGATAGAGGAAGGCTGGTAGAACTTGTGTTGATCGTGTTTTTAGCTTCCACAGAAGCCCAATAGTTTTTTTTATTATTATTAGACAGCAACAGCCAAATTAGAGCACAGAGAGAAATATAAACAACAGAGAGAACTTCTGATGAGATTTCAAAGGAAAAAATCAGTAGGTATTGGTGGTAAGTTTAGGTAAGTAGGTTGGTAGTTTTCTGAGAATGAGGCTTCACTGTTTCCTGGGATTCTTATAATTATTAATAACAATGATATTTTAAAAGTACTTTCTGAAAGAGAGGAGGGAGGAGAAATAAGAGACATGTGGTCCATCTTGGTTGAAAAAAACATGGCAACAGAGCCCTTACCATTACTGCCGTTCGAACAAACCAAAGAAGCCAAAGGCAAATAGCCAACACGAATTTATACACAAGCCTACTTCCTATGCAATTTTCACGATACTATTTGAGTCTCAGTGATATATTGGATGTATGAGGAAAATCTACATATATAAAAGAGTGATGGCATCACGGCAATTCACAAAACAACAAAAGTACAGGCCCCCCAACCTCAAAATTTGACAACACAACCCATCATCCACGCCTCAAGGTTGATACAACAAAAAGAAAAGAAAAATAAAGTCCTAATTAGAGGGAGAGCAATAATTTTTTTTATCCAATTGCTGCCAGTTTAGAGGGCTAATCTCTGCCCACTTGGTTGCCTAGCAACCAAGGGACAGCCAGGTTTCAGTTAGGGGACAGGCAGATTTAGGCCTCACTTAGACTTCTTCCACAGATTATCTAATTTGCACTGGATTATATGGCAGTGTAGACTCAAGGCCCTTAAACACAGCTATGTAACCCATTTATAATCTTATATTATCTGCTTTGCACTGGATTATCTTGACTCCACACTGCCATATAATCCACTTCAGTGTGCATTTTATACAGCTGTGAAGGAACCTCATATAATCCTGTTCTGAGCAGATAATATAAGATTAGAAATATACAGTAGAGTCTCACTTATCCAATGTAAACAGGCTGGCAGGATAAGTGAATATGTTGGATAATAAGAAGGGATTCAGGAAAAGCCAATTAAACATCAAATTAGGTAATCGTTATACAAATTAAGCACCAAAACTTCAAATTATACAACAAATTTGACAGAAAAAGTAGTTCCATGCGCAGTAATGCTATGTAGTATTTACAGTAGAGTCTCACTTATTCAACACTCGCTTATCCAACGTTCTGGATTATCCAACGCATTTTTGCAGTCAATGCTTTCAATATATCGTGATATTTTGGTGCTAAATTCATAAATACAGTAATTACTATATAGCATTACTGTGTACTGAACTACTTTTTCTGACAAATTTGTTGTATAACATGATGTTTTGGTGCTTAATTTGTAAAATCATAACTTAATTTGATGTTTAATAGGGCTATCCTTAATTCCTCATTATCCAACATATTCGCTTATCCAACGTTCTGCCGGCCCGTTTATGTTGGATAAGTGGGACTCTACTGTACTGTATTTACAAATTTACCACTAAAATATCACAATGAATTTAAAACACTGACTACAAAAACATTGATTATGAAAAGGCAGACTGCGTTGGATAATCCAGAACATTGTATAAGCGAATGTTGGATAAGTGAGATTCTTCTTTAATATGAAATAATTACTGGGATAGAATAATGCAGAACAATATAATCTCTAAAACCAGGACAGTAAATAAACAGGGGAACTCTACACAGGAAACAATCAGGGCCAGCTAACACCTCCCAACAAAGTATTCCCATCATCAAAGTCTGGCAAATCCTGTTTTCTCAGGGCCACAGACAGTAGAAGCACATAAAATATTGCAAACAACACCACTCCGAAAACAAGGGAATTCCAGACAGGAAACAATCAGGGCCAGATAACACCTCCCAACAAAAAATTCACTCAGGGAGGAAACAGCCAGGCTTTAAAGCTGCAAGGCCATTACATCCTAATCATTTTTCCTAATTGCAGCATTCATACTTGCCTCCAACAAACAAACAAAAAACCAATCAGAAATATTGTATATTCACAACCAGAAGTTCGAAAACATGCAAATGTGAGTGCATCAATAGGTACTGCTCCGGCGGGAAGGTAACGCCGCTCCATGTAGTCATCCCACATGACCTTGGAGGAGTCTACGGACAACGCCGGCTCTTCGGCTTAGAAATGGAGATGAGCACCAACCTCCAGAGTCAGACACGACTGGACTTAATGTCTGGGGAAAACCTTTACCCTTGACCTTAACTACCACCAATTCCTCAATACTTTTTTTCCCATACCACCAGACTTCGCCACAGCAACGCGTGGCCGGGCACAGCTAGTATATTATAAAACAGTAATTCAGTAGAAATAAAGGGACTGTTGGAGTCTCCTTCACTTAAGACAGCTCTTTCCTATAACCTTGTATTACTGTTTTCTCAGTTTAATTATGAATCAGAAGTATAGTTTGATGAGGATGTTGAGAATGGTCTGATAGAAATCACACATACACACACACACACACACACACACACCGGAATTTTATGTACTTCCTGGAATTCCCTAATGAGAGGTAAGAAAAGTATTGGACAGCAGGTTCAGAATGCATCATGAACCCTGCTGGATATAGATAATTTAATCTGCATTACTACATTTTAGTAATGGAATTTTACTTTTAAGAAGAACAAATATAATATGATTCTGGAGCCATCCATAACTGAGCATTGGGAGATAAAATATATTCTATGTTGCACCATGGTTTCAGTCTGTCATTATTATATTTATTTTTTATTAAAACTAACTTTCCAAACTCCGAGTCCTAGCAGTTACTTGCAGACAGGCTGCATCTGTAAATGAGCTTTGAAATAATTATTTAAAATTAACTAGTTATATGATAAACATATTTCTTTAACAAATTACCTAGTTTGTTAATCAACATCATGCAACATCAGAACACATGAAGAGCTAATATTAGAACCACTGTAAATAATCTTTTAGAACTTTTGGATAATAGGAGCTGTTCCAGCAAACTGGAAGAAGGCAAATATTGTTCCCATCTTCAAACAGGGAGGATAGAAATCAATTACTGCCTAGTCAGCCTGACAGCAATACCATGGAAGATTTTAGAGCAGATCATTAAACAGAAGTCTGTAAGCATTTAGAAAGGAAATGCCATGATCACAAAAAGTCTACAAAACAAGTCATGCCAGACTAATCTTATCTTTTTTTGATAGGGTTACAAGTAAGATAGATGAAGGGAATTCTGTCAATAAACCATGCCTTGATTTCAGTGCAGCCTTTGACAATATCCCCCATGATACAGTTACAAAGAAACTAGTACACAATGCTGCTGCTAAGTGGATTTGTAATAGTAGAGTTGTACCAAATCTATCTGAACAAATTTTACAGGAATGAAAAAAGTGCTGAAGATATGCATTCTTTTGCCATAAAATGCAGTTTCCAAGGCCTGTACTGAAGTGATTTGATATATTTTCATGACTTTGATTTGTGCATAATATTCTACTCCTAGCCAACAATGTGCTATCACCTATAACTCATTTTTAATATTTTTGGATTTGGTACCTTTTGGAAACAAACTCTACAATTGCTTTATCAATTAAATCCAAAGGATGTTCACCAATGGCTCCTATTCATCCTGGAGGAAAGTGAATGGAGAGGGGTACCACAGGGTTATATTCTGGGTCCAATGCTATTCAATATCTTTATCAATGACTTGGATGGTGGAATAGAAGATGTGCATATCAAATATTCAGATGGCATCAAATTGGGAGGCGCAGCTAATACAGAATTTAAAATGACCTTACCAAAACTAACAAAATGAATTTCAACAGGGAGAAAAAGACAGGGGGGAATGAAATTTACAGCCATAAGAAGAGTAACATCTGGCTTAACAACAATAAATGTGAAAGGGATCTAGGGATCTTAGAAGAAGATAAACTAAACATGCGTCAAGAGTGTGACATGGCAGCTTAAAAAGTCCATACAATTCTAGTCTGCATCAATGGAAATACCATATTTATTTACTTTAAAGTTTTACTTTAAAACATGCAGAATAGGCTTGCCTGACAAATGCACTGATGTTTGTCCTTTGACTGGGAATGGTGAAATTGCCATTGATATAATAAAACGAATCAGGGTTGTTAGGCACTTACAATGAGAAATATAAGGCAGACATGATCTGAAGAAAAGAAAATCAGTGCAGATGTAAATAAAACATTCTGCTAATTCCTTGTATACAGACAAGAACTTGGGCTACACTTTGGGATATGATTCATTACATAGAGTGGCATACAACCTCTCGCCACACTGTCTCATGTGTAATTAAATAGCCTACACAAGAATGAACCTTTTGCTCTTCTGTTCTTCAATGAAAAGTCAAGCAGCAGAGCTCCTCTGAGCTCTGCTGCTGCAATGCTGCAAGAAGAAGTCCTGCATCATGTGATGGGCCTTGTGCCAGCGGTGGGAAGGAGACCCTCTCCCTGCATCTGATAAGGTTGCTGGTGATTTATCATGTACAGTATATCTAATACAACTTTAACACTACATAAACTGATATCTATCACTATATCTTGTTGTATTTTAAGTCTCTGGCTCAAAAATAAAAACCTAGGAAAATAGGATTAGCCTCTCTTGTGTGTTTTTACTCATTTTGCCATTGATTGTCTCAATGTTCTGGTTTTTATTTTGAAATGGTGGAGGTTTGTATCTCTCACATTGCAAGATTTTCATCTAGAATATAATCTGGGTATTTATGGGCCAAACTGCTTGCTTACCCACCTCAGTCTCCCTCCTTCCCTTCTTGCTTCTACAGATTTCTGGGGGATACAAAAGCAGTATCAAGAATTCAAAACCAGTAATAAATAAGCCTTTATATTACAAGAGCTCTCACTTCCTTGAAATACTGTTGTCCCTCTAAGCTCCTAGCACTGGTACCCCTTTAATTGTATTGGCCTCATGCACCCATTTGCATCTTCACAAAGCCTTGCACTATCTGTGTTATTTGTAAACCTGCCAAGAAACCTAGCCACATGGACTGTTGCTAGTATACCAGTTAAACAAAACTTGGCAACTATTCCATCTTCTCCTTCTTAACAGGTTGTTTGCTATAGGTGAAGGAAGCAAATTAGGTTGTTTGCTATAGGTGAAGGAAGCAAATTAAGCAGGTTATGAATGAATGAAAGATAAGACTGCCTGAACTTTCAATAAAATTCCATCAATAAGGGCGATCACACAATGCAAGTGTTCTTTGGAAGCATCCTACATCTTTAGGATGTAGGATATTTCCAAATCTACTCCTAAAACAAACTGGGAGCAGCTACAAACACAATGGCAACTGTACAAGGAAGACATACTAAGAGTCCTAATTCTCACACTCAGTGAATTTGAAATTTTCATAAGAGGTGTATATCGTAAATTCTTGAACACTTTTTATTTCAGAGGGAAGTTCAGTGGAGAACATTGAGATCTACACCCAAGCAAATGTGCAAAAGCTTGCAGCTTTATTCTCATTAATTTTACCAGTGGAGCAAACTATTTAACAATATGTGAGTCCAGATTTCAACATTCAAACTAAGCCATTTGTCACTGAAGCAAACATACACCTTAGCGTGTATAGTAGCAATAGCATATAAAACATATAACAAATCATAGGAGGACATTGGACATATATTGGCCAGTCATTGGATAGCAGTCATTTAGACATGATGGAAATTATTATACAAGCATCAATGAATTTTTTATGTTGAATGTTTCCTTTACATTTCATATCCTTTTGGTTATTCAAAAGCTATGCCTATTAATTGATGATAGAGTTGGGATACTCTAGAAATGCTTGCTCTACTTTTCCTTGAGATTCCTAAGAGTGTAATAACTTTGCAACTTCTATACTTTTCACTGTCTAACATACTGGTCCGTCAGTATGGCTCTACCTTATTTGACCATCTGACCTTTTATTCACTATACCATTCACTATACAAGACACTACCCGCTGCAATGTCTCTGGCAAGAAATTCTCTTGCCATTTAGCTTTTGTTATAGACAATATATGATGACACCCTGCTCTTCTAGTTATGTGTGCAGTTCTAGAAATAGACTGAACAGTTTTATGGACTCAGCAGAAAAGCTAAAATTTAAAAGCCGCTACCTACCCTCCTAGCAGTATTTATTACTGGTTCATGTTCTTATTTCTCTGAATGATTTCATTCCTTCTCAGAGTTCACAAATTCCCTGCTGGTATCATACCAATTCATAGGGAGATATATCAATGCAAGAGATAACTAAGCATGGCAGATGCCATTTAACAGATTCTACGTCTCTCTACTCCTTCAACAAAATCAGAGCAACCAGGCAACATTTCAGGCATCGTACTATACTCATGCATCCCTTCCTGTAGTTCTGATGTATTTGTTTAGCCTTTACCCACGTTTTTTGTTTCCATCAGTACATTGTATCTGCATACATCATGGATTTGGAGCTTGTTTACCTGCGAGCGTTCATCACACTGTCATTTACTCAAATATTTTTCAGACATATATGTACAAGCTCTTTTAAATTACACTGCCTGAATTTCCAAAATCCACGAAATAGTGATACCCATATTGAACCAACCAGAAATGCACAAAATACATCTCTCTGAGCTGCCTACCTCATACAAAGGGGAAACATTTTTCTTTTTTGGGACTGTATTTGGTAGTTTAACTAAATATTAAATGCATCAACTCTTATATGATCTGGAAGCTAATCAAGGTCAGCCCAGACTAGTACAAGGATGGGAAACTGCCAGTGTGTACTAGTTGCTGTAGGTCATATTTCAGAAGAAAGAACTGGCAAAAGCACCTGTGGGAGTTCCTTGTCTAAGAAATCCTTATGAAATTCATGGGTCATAAGTTGATAGATGACTTGAAGTCACAGACACACCTATACAGCACCTAGGTTTTTCCAGATACAATAGTAAAGGTTTCTTGAGAAATGAAATGTTCTCTGCCTAAGAGAGGGATGGTCAGCCTCAAGCAGGTTAAAAATAGCCTGGATCTCAAAGGGAGTCACTTTTTCTGTTACTAATTGAGATGAAATTTTGTTGCTTGTGTTTTATGACACATTGTCTCCCAGCACCTGCATGGGGAATCACATCTAATTCCAGAAACAATCTATATCGCACATAGAAAGAAAATAAACCCTATGTAGAAGATCATGACTGTATCTCAAATTTATAATAGTAATAGTAACTACTCTAGTTATATGTAGTTGGTCACCTTCACTTTTGCCATTTCAGCAGCAAGAAAACAAAACTGATGAGTGAGAGAGAAAGTTTGTATGATGAAAATAGGAAGAGGGGATTTTGACATTTTGAGGGCTTCCTGTGGATCAGGTCAAGAAGCCATTTAATCTCATTCTATGGCTGTTAATGAATCCCTGGTGATCCAATTCTTTTTGTAAGGGTGTGTAACTGACAACCACTAACAGTGGATAGGTCCTACAATACGATTCATGGGCAGACTTCATCTTTAAGTTCTTGTCCTCTGAGAAAGATGTGCTAATTCCTAGATGGAAATTGCTGATTGGTCTAAAACTATAAAACTGGTACTTGTTTTCATACTTTCACACCAGAAAGGGCTCTTAAACTTGCAAAATAGACTCAGAACAGGAGTTCTTTTACTTTTATTCCTTTACACAGTGGCCTTGCAGAGTCAGCAAAAGGAAATAAAGTTCTGGTTCTTTTAAACTTTATTTGAGACAAAGGAGACATTTTATTTATTTAAAACATATGACTTTAGATTACAATCACATTATTATAACTATGGAAAAGTACAAGAGACAGGAAAATGGGCATTGAAATAGACATGCAATAAAGAGGGATCCCAAATTATTAGAACTATCCCTCAATTTAACACACACTAGCCTCAGATTAAAAATGATGAAATGTCAATCTTTCCTATTATTTGTAAAGGATTTGTAAAGGCCGGGCTGTGGCGCAGCTGGCTAGTAACCAGCTGCAATAAATCACTACTGACCCAGAGGTCATGAGTTCAAAAGCCCGGGTCGGGTTAAGCCCCCGACCATTAAATAGCCCGGCTTGCTGTTGACCTATGCAGCCCCGAAAGACAGTTGCATCTGTCAAGTAGGGAAATTTAGGTACGCTTTATGCGGGAGGCTAATTTAATTAATTTACAACACCATAAAACTGCTAGCAAAACACAAGGGAATGAATGAGGTGAAGCAACAGCTCCCCCTGTGGCTGGAATCATGAAGCTGGAAAAATGTTAAGTGCCTCTGTGTCTGTTTATACTGTATGTTGTTTGTCTGTTGGCATTGAATGTTTGCCATATATATGTTCATTGTAATCCGCCCTGAGTCCCCTTCGGGTGAGAAGGGCGGAATATAAATACTGTAAATAAATAAATAAATTGAGTCAGGTGTTACAGCATATTCTTGATGAAAAGTCTGGTGATATAGGATCTTTCAAGGCAAAGAATGTTCTTTCAGAATTGACATACAGTGGACCTTTGGTATTCACTGGTTCCAGAAACACATAGAGTCCCATTACATGTAATGGTGTCCCATTACATGTAACGGTGTAGTGAAATGGTGTGCCTTATATAAAAAGGCAAAATTAAGGTTTGCTTTTGGGCTTTTAAAAATATTTGCAAGCTGTAGATGGTCGATTCCATGAATGCAGAATCCATGGATATGGATATCTGTCTATACATGAACAATTTCAATTGTCTGTTTCTAAACAAGTTTCCCCCAACTTGGTACCCTCCAGAGATTTGAGCTTCAGTAACCAACAGCTTCATCCAACAGCATAACCCACATTCAGGAATTCTGTGTAATCAACAAGCATAATTTGAAACATCCTACAAAATTATAATTGCCAAAGTCCAACATCAAAGTCAAACTCTGGAAGTGATCTTACCTGGCAGTAATATATGTAGGGCAGTGGTTCCCAACCTTTGATTCCCCAGGTGCTTTGAACTTCAATTCCCAGAAGCCCCAACCAGCTGGCCAATTATCAGGAAGTCTGGGAGCTGAAGTTCAAAACATCTGAAGGACCAGTGTTTGGGAGCCACTGCCTTAGGAGGATCCTGGTAATAATTTATGGCAAGAATTAAAAATTTCATGCCAAATTACAAATTCCATCATCCCTGACCAGCACAGCAATTTGGGGGGGCCTCAGATTGCCCAGCCCAAAGAAAACAAGTAATGAATCTGACCTTGGGCAGAATCGGTAGCTGCTATGTTCTTCTTCATTTCCAAAGATGTAATCCAGATTTTTGCTATTTAAAGGTGAATACATTCATATATGAATTCAAATGTGTAATAAGAAAAGCCTCATAAGAATTTTCAGTACATATTGAAGTTTCATTTCATTTAAAAGGAAGATATAATAGTTTAATATCTAGGATGGCCTCATACAAGCAGGCTTCATAACAAGGATTTACTTTTGCATTTATTCATCAGATAGATAATAAGTGCATCCTTTTTCTCTCATCAAGAGCATTCAGTACAGGAAAGGACATGGCATTAAGGTAGATTATTTTACATCCATTTTAATAATGTTGTTTAAATAAAGATGTAAAACTCTTTCTATAATGCTGTCTGCATCCAGCCACCCCTGAAGGTTATCAAGCCAACAACTATAGTCTCAAGGATATTGCTCAGTACCTTGAGAGTTTTCATTGTTGTCCTCCTGCTGCTGCATGCTCTAGTTCACATATTTATCTTTTTTGGATTCCTTCCAAAAATCTTTGGAACTAATGTGGTGTAATGATTGAAAGTTGGCTTTAGTTCTTGGAAAGACTTGGTTTTTGGCCCTGAAGAATTTATATTTTATTGGCTATAGACCTTGTCTATAGGTGGTGTTCCCGCCACCTCGGCTGGTGATTCTGTCGATGCCCTTGTTGCTCTCTGGAATTGGGAGATGACTAGGGCAATAGACACGATCACTCCGGAACATCCCCTCTCGAGTACCTGAGCTAAACCATCTCCTTGGTTTACTGAGGAGTTGGCAGCAATGAAGCGAAAGAAGAGGGGACTAGAGGGTGTGTGGCGTTCAAAACCGAACAAGTCAAACCGAACACGACTGGGTCTTATCTTAAGGCTTATGCCACGGCAATAGACGCTGCAAAGAAGTCTTACTTTGCAGCTAATATTGCATCTGCACAGAACCGTCCGGCGGAGCTGTTCCGAGTTGTCAGAGGTTTGTTATATTCCATCCTTCAGGACGGAATCCCTGACAAAAAAGTAGCCCGCTGTGAAGCATTTGCTCGATTCTTTGCGGACAAAGTCGCTTTGATCCGTTCTGGATTTGACACCATATTAACGGCAGTCTCCGAGGATGTAACAAGTGCACCTGCTTGTCCTATTTTGATGGATTCGTTTCAATTGGTTCTGCCTGAGGACGTGGACAAGGTGCTTGGAGAGGCGAGGGCTACCACATGCATCTTAGACCCCTGCCCATCCTGGCTGGTGAGAGAAGTCAAAAGAGGATTGGCCGAGTGGGTGAAGGTGGTGGTGAATGCCTCCCTTCGGGAAGGCATATTTCCAGCGAGCCTTAAATTGGCTGTTATCAAACTGCTGTTGAAGAAGCTATCACTGGACCCCACTTAATTGGAGAACTATCGGCCTATTTCCAATCTCCCCTTTTTGGGCAAGGTCGTGGAACGTGTGATGGCCGCACAACTCCAGGCATTCTTGGTAGATACTGATTTTCTGGATCCGGCACAGTCTGGCTTCAGGCCGGGGCATGGTACCAAGACAGCCTTGGTCGCCTTAGTCGATGATCTACGCCGGGAACTGGACAGGGGGAGTGTGTCCCTGCTGGTTCTGCTGGACCTCTCAGTGGCCTTCGATACTGTCACAGTATCCTTCTGGGACGCCTTGCCGGGATGGGTCTCGGAGGTACTGTTCTGCAGTGGCTCTGGTCCTTCCTGGAGGGTCGTTCCCAGATGGTGTCACTGGGGGACACCTGCTCGGCCCCACAACCATTGACGTGGGGTCCCGCAGGGATCAATACTGTCCCCCATGTTGTTCAACATATACATGAAGCCGCTGGGAGAGATCATCCGGAGTTTCGGGGTGCGGTGTCATCTGTACACAGATGATGTCCAGCTCTGTCACTCCTTCCCACCTGTCACTAAGGAGGCTGTTCAGGTCCTGAACCGGTGTCTGGCCGCTGTATCGGACTGCATGAGGGCAAACAAATTGAAACTTAATCCAGACAAGACAGAGGTCCTCCTGGTCAGTCGCAGGGCTGAACAGGGTATAGGGTTACAGCCTGTGTTGGATGGGGTCGCACTCCCCCTGAAGACACAGGTTTGCAGTCTGGGGGTTCTCCTGGACTCATCGCTGAGCCTGGAGCCCCAGGTCTCGGCGGTGGCCAGGGGAGCCTTCGCACAACTCAAGACTTGTGCGCCAGCTGTGCCCGTACCTTGGGAGGTCTGACTTGGCCACGGTGGTTCACGCTCTGGTTACATCCCGTTTGGACTACTGCAATGCACTCTATGCCTTTGAAGACGGCACGGAAGCTCCAACTAGTATAACGGACAGCAGCCAGACTAATAACAGGAGCGGTTTACAGGGAGAGTACCACTCCCATGTTGAGTCAGCTCCACTGGCTGCCGATATGCTACCGAGCCCAATTCAAAGTGGTGGTTTTGACCTACAAAGCCCTAAATGGTTCTGGCCCATCTTACCTGTCCGAACGTATCTTCCCCTATGAGCCTTCTAGAACTCTTAGATCATCGGGGAGGCCCTGCTCTTGGTCCCACCAGCCTCGCAGGTAAGGCTGGTGGGAACGAGGGACAGGGCCTTCTCGGTGGTGGCTCCTCGGCTATGGAACACCCTCCCCAGCAACATAAGGCAGATACCAACTCTCCTAGGCTTCAGGAAAGCCTTAAAGACATGGTTGTGCATGCAAGCTTTTAATGAATGAGAACATGGACTTTACATGACCTGTACGAAGACTTGAGGATTCTGGATGAATGGATTTTAATCTTGGACATTCTTAAAATTTTATATAATGTGACTTTATTTTGTAATGGTATCTGTTTTATATGAACTGTTGTTTTGTAGATTGTTTTATATGAATTGTTGTTTTTACATTGTTTTTAGGCATTGAATTTTTGCCTATTTACTGTAAGCCGCTTTGAGTCTCCTCGGAGAGAAAGACGGGGTAAAAGTGATGTAAATAAGTAAATAAATAAATAAACAGTATGACACAGGGACACTGTGAACAAGATGAAGATAAGTGACTATGGAAGAATGGGACTGAGGCAAACTACTAGGCCACTGAACCCAGGATTGTTGACACTGACTGACAGCAGCAGTTCAGGGTTTATTTCCTACTTAGAGAAGCCAAAGATAGAACCTGGAACTCTCTATGAGGAAAACATATGGTTGAGATAAAGCCTTCTCCCTTCATAGTCCATAGGAGATACTACATACATAGTGAATAACATTAAAATCATTACTTCTCCCTATTTGATTGTTTTATGATCTTACAGAGTGTCAACATGAAGCTTATCCCAGAATGCCAACTTGCAAAGCATGACATTTATTCTTCTGAGCTTTCATAGTCCACTCTACATAACTGAGGACTCTGTCTTAGTAAGTCTTCTCATTTTCACGAAAGTTGAGAAGCAGGGTCATGACTACCCTAAATGTGATCCTTACTGTGAAATATATTTGCATACATTGATGTGTACTTCTATATATATAAATGAGTGATGGCATCACAGCAACCAACAAAAGAACAAAACTACAAGCCCCCCCAACCTCAAAATTTGACAACACAACCCATCATCTACGCCTCTAGGTTGATACAACAAAAAGAAAAGAAAAATAAAGTCCTAATTAGAGGGAGAAGAATAATTGTTTTTATCCAATTGCTACCAGTTAGAGGACTAATCTCTGCCCACTTGGTCTCCTAGCAACCAACTCGGCCCAAGGGACAGGCAGATTTAGGCCTCACTTCCACACTCTTCCACATATTATCTAATTTGCACTGGCTTATATGGCAGTGTAGACTCAAGGCCCTTCCACACAGCTATATAACCCATTTATAATCTTATATTATCTGCTTTGCACTGGATTATCTTGACTACCATATAATCCACTTCAGTGTGCATTTTATACAGCTGTGAAGAAGGGGCCTCATATAATCCAGTTCTAAGCAGATAATATAAGATTATCAATATATAGTAGAGTCTCACTTATCCAACATAAACAGGCCAGCAGGATAAGTGAATATGTTGGATAATAAGAAGGGATTCAGGAAAAGCCGATTAAACATCAAATTAGGTAATCGTTATACAAATTAAGCACCAAAACATCATATTATACAACAAATTTGACAGAAAAAGTAGTTCCATGCGCAGTAATGCTATGTAGTAATTACAGTAGAGTCTCGCTTATCCAACGTTCTGGATTATCCAACGCATTTTTGTAGTCAATGTTTTTAATATATCGTGATATCGTTACTGCATATTGAACTACTTTTTCTGCCAAATTTGTTGTCTAACATGATGTTTTGGTGCTTCATTTGTAAAATCTTAACCTAATTTGATGTTTAATAGGCTTTTCCTTAATCCCTCCTTATTATCCAACATATTCGCTTATCCAACATTCTGCCGGCCCGTTTATGTTGGATAAGTGAGACTCTACTGTACTGTATTTACAAATTTACCACTAAAATATCACAATGAATTTAAAACACTGACTACAAAAACATTGATTACAAAAAGGCAGACTGCGTTGGATAATCCAGAACTTTGTATAAGTGAATGTTGGATAAGTGAGATTCTACTTTAATATGAAATAATTACTGGGATAGAATAATGCAGAACAATACAATCTCTAAAATCAGAACACTAAATAAAGAACAATACTCTGAAAACAGAGGAATTCCACACAGGAAACAATCAGGGCCAGCTAACACCTCCCAACAAAGTATTCCCATCATCAAAGTCTGGCAAATCCTCTGTTTTCTCGGGGCCACAGCCAGTACAAGCACATAAAATATCACAAAGAACACCACTCTGAAAACAAGGGAATTCCAGACAGGAAACAATCAGGGCCAGCTAACACCTCCCAACAAAAAATTCACTCAGGGAGGAAACAGCCAGGTTTTAAAGATGCAAGGTGTCACGCCCTGGCAGCGGAGCACTAAGAACCAACACACGGAGGCCAATAACAATCTAATATCTTTATTAAGGAAATATTATAGTAGAATAAAAACAAGCAGAGATTATAGTTCAGCAATAGACCTTTCAGGAAAGGTCAAATTTAGTCCAGAAATATTTTGTCCAGTATATTATATTAGAGTTCAAAGTTGTAATTCCAAAACCGAAACACACTCTAACTCCGAGCAGTTAGAGTGGGGAAAAACGTCCAAAGTTTTTTCTGAGGTTTTACGTGAGTCCAAGGCAGGGAGCTGGAGACAAGGCTGGATACTTGGCACAAGATGCAAGGCTGGGAAACACGACGAGATGGGTCACGGAACACGGCAAGGCAAGGCACAAAGGAACTGAGGGTTGTAGACTTAAACGCAGTCCACACTAGGCTGGAACCGAAGTTAATCCTTAGGCTGATCTGTTGACTCCGCAACGGTCTCAAAGTGCGGGGAACTTTTAAAGAACTTTAATCTTCCTGCAGAGCAGGTGTCCAGAGCTTCCTTTCCCAAGGGAAAGAGAAGCGAAACACATCTTCATCCAGATGCGTTCCTCCCTGCAAATTCCCAGGAGAAACTTAGCTAATTAAGGCCCTGTCTGGCGGCTAATCTCTCGCTCCTCCTCGTATGTTCTCTTTGAAAACGGCTCGCCTGATAAAATTCCCTTCTCGCAAAGGGGGGGGGGGGAGAGCGCTGGGAAGAATCTGTCCAAGGTCTGTTGTAATGGGTTCTTGGCAAGAATTATCCACAACAGGCATCTGGAATGGCTCCGTCTCTTGCTGAGACGGCAAAAACCCCATGTTTTCATCATCATGATCCATGATGGCGCTGGAGTCACAACTCCGAGGCCCATGGGGCATCACGCTATCCCTCCCCTCAAGCCCCCTCTCCTCAAAGGCCCCCCCTTGGAAGGCTTGGAAGGGTAAGCGCGGTGGAAGCGGTGGACTAAATCAGGGGCGTGCACTGTGGAAGCATCTTCCCAGGAGCGTTCTTCAGGCCCGTAGCCCGCCCAATCAATCAGGTATTGAAGGTGGCAGCAATGTAGGTGAGAATCCAAAATGTCCTGGACCTCGAATTCCTCCTCCCCGTCCACCAAAGCAGGGGGCAGAGGTGGACGTCTCACATCTGGACGAACACCATCCGCCGGAAGGAGGAGGGAACGATGGAACACCAGATGGACGCGCATGGAACACGGAAGTTGGAGCTTGAAAGTCACGGGGTTAAGTTGAGCCGCCACTGGGTAAGGACCAATGAACCGGGCATCCAACTTCCGGCAGGGACGTTGAGAGGGCAGGTAGCGAGTGGACAGCCACACCCGATCTCCTACCTTGATTTCGGGGCCAAGTTGGCAATGGCCGTCAGCATGACGTTTTTAGTCCTCCTTGGCTTGGTCAAGCTGATGGTGTAGCAGATCCTGCACCGCTGTGAGTTCCTGAAGCCAATTCTCCGCTGCAGGGACTTCCGAGGTCTCCACGACAGGCGGGAAGAAGCAGGGGTGGAAACCGTAGTTTGCGAAGAACGGGGCTTCCTTGGTTGAGTTCTGGACAGTGTTGTTAAAGGCAAACTCCGAGAGAGGTAAAAGGGCCGCCCAATTATCCTGTTGGTAATTGACATAGCAACGAAGATACTGTTCTAGTGTAGCGTTGGTGCGTTCAGTCTGACATTCTGTTTGAGGATGGTGGGCCGAGGATAAACGTGAGTCAATGCCCAATAGTTTTTGAAGAGCTTTCCAAAAACGGGAGGTGAACTGGGTTCCCCGGTCTGTGACCAAACTCTTGGGCAGACCATGTAGTCGAAATACATGTTGCAGGAAGAGGTCTGCAGTTTCCTTGGCTGTAGGGAGCCCCTCACACGGGATAAAATGGGCCATTTTGGTGAACAGGTCCACCACCACTAGGATCGTGGTAAATCCGAGAGAGTGTGGCAAGTCTGTGATGAAATCTGCGGAAATGATTTCCTACGGGCGAGATGGTGTGGGAAGGGGATGCAATAGTCCTGCAGGCTTTCCCCTTCGTGAAAATGGGAACCGTAGTCCCTGTTGGATTTGTTCTTGGGCCCAAGCATCTGCTTGCTGACTCGCCCTGACTTCTTGGGTAACAGGAGAGTCTGAGGGCATGGAGCTAGGAGTAGGTGAATCCGGTTTAACTGGGGTAGATTTGGTATTCCCCACAGTGAGCGTGGCAAAGTTTTCTGGTTGTAGCAAACGGGACTCGGGGATGTCCTTGCGCCCTGCTGCGTATTCCGGCTTCCGTGACAGAGCGTCTGCTTGTTTGGTCTGGGCAGGAGTCACGTAGTGGATCCGGAAATCAAAACGCTCAAAGAACAAAGCCCAGCGCTGTTGCCTTTGGTTTAATTTCCGTACAGTCCTTAAGTGCTCTAAGTTTCAGTGATCAGTATGAACTTCCACAGGGAATTTAGCTCCTTCCAGCCAATGCCTCCATGTTTCAAAGGCTGCCTTTATGGCTAAGAGTTCTTTTTCCCAGATGGTGTAATTTCTCTCTGGAGCCGTTAGCTGGCGAGAAAAATAAGCACATGGATGGAGATGTTCTCCCACTGGTTGCATTAACACAGCTCCCACAGCTACGTCCGAAGCATCTGCTTGGACTATAAAAGGGGTTTTTGGATCAGGATGTTGCAGAATGGGCTGGGTCGTGAACAACTATTTTAATCTTTGGAATCCTTCCTCGGCTTGTTCAGTCCAGCAGAAAGGTTTCTTTCCCCGGATGATTGGATCAGACCAGCGAGCAAAATCCAGGATGAACTTTCGGTAATAGTTTGCAAACCCCAAGAAGCGTTGTATTTCCTTTTTGTTGGATGGCGCCCGCCATTCCAGTACGGCCGTTACCTTTGCCGGGTCCATGGATAGCCCCAGTGGCGAGACGCAGTATCCCAAGAAGTCTACTTCTTGCACATCAAAAGCACACTTTTCCAGCTTAGCATATAACCCATGGTCCCGTGACCGCTGTAGCACCTGTCTGACGTGCTGGTCATGTTCCTCTTGACACTTATAGTACACCAAAAAATCGTCCAAATACACCAGCAGGAAACGGTCTAGATAGTCTTGGAAGATATCATTAACAAAATGTTGAAATATGGCGGGAGCGTTGGACAAACTGAAATTCATGACCAGTGGCTCGAATAATCCGTATTTGGTTTGGAAAGTGGTTTTCCATTCGTCCCCTTCCCTCATGAGAATCAAGTTGGAGGCCCCTCGAAGATCCAGTTTAGTGAAAACTTTTGCTCCTCGGAGTCTGTCTAATAAGTCTGGGATCAATGGCAACGGATAACGATTCCGTTTTGTGATGTTATTCGGTGCCCGGTAGTCTACACAAAGGTGCAGGTCCCCTGACTTCTTTTTCACAAAGAGTACAGGCGAGGCAGCCGGGGATTGAGAGGGTCTAATGAACCCCTTGCGAAGGTTTGTCTCTAAGAACTCCCTGAGAGCTTTTTGCTCCGGTTCAGTCATGGAGTAGAGGTGCCCTCGAGGAATTGGGGCCCCCTCAACAAGGTCGATGGCGCAGTCGTAGGGTCTATGTGGGGGTAGTTTCTCGGCTTCCTTCTCGTTGAATACATCCCAGAAATCCGAATATTTCTTGGGCAAGGTGATGATGGGTTCTGATTCTGTGGTATGGCAGACCTTGGCTACCAGGCAGTGGTTATGGCAATATTCCGAGGCAAACTGGAGTTCCCTTCGGGACCAAGAAATGTTTGGGTCATGGAGTGTTAGCCAGGGAATTCCCAGGATCACAGGGAAGTGCGGTACCTCGGTGACAAAGAAGGAGATCTCCTCCATATGTTCCCTAATCCACATCCGAGTAGGCTCGGTCCATTGGCTAACAGGCCCTGTCTTCAGCGGTCGCCCATCAATGGCCTGGACTACCCGGGCATTCTTGACATCATGGTATTGCAACCCCAACGAGTTAGCATAGTCTCTATCAATGAAGTTGTTGGTTGCACCAGAGTCTATCATGGCATGAATCATGACGGGCCCCTTTTTGACTGACCACAAAGTGACTACCAAAAGGAATAGGATGCCCGTTTGTGGCTCTTGAGTGGAGTTATTGACCGGGTTGGTGAGCCCTTCTACACCCGGTCATTCCCTTCCCCCGCCGGCTTCGTCTCAGTCGTCTCTGTGGTCTCCGCGTTCGTAGAGGACGCTGCCGCCAGCCGGGTGGGAGTACGCTTCTTTGCCGGGCACTCCTTGGCGAAATGTCCCCCATTTCCGCAATACCAACAAAGTTCAGACGTTGTCGCCGGGCCTTCTCCGCAACATCTAACTTGGGCCGCACGTGGCCCAGTTGCATCAGTTCATCCTTGCTCCCCATGGAAGTGGGGGCTGGTTGAGGGGGTCTCCAAACTGCGCGAGGCTGGGGAGAAGCAGTGGAAGGGTTTTTTATCCCAGGCCTTCCACTCTGTCCCCGGATCCATTGTCTCTTGTTGGCAAGCAGGACTTCTGCCCGTAAACAGTGGGTGATAAGTCTCT